>NC_136518.1:13120057-13162557 GCF_053919585.1 Euprymna scolopes | reverse complement strand
TTATTTTTTTATTCACTTTATTTTTTTATTCACTTTATTTTTTTATTCACTTTATTTTTTTATTCACTTTATTTTTTTATTCACTTTATTTTTTTATTCACTTTATTTTTTTATTCACTTTATTTTTTTATTCACTTTATTTATTCACTTTTTTTATTCACTTTATTTATTCACTTTTTTTATTCACTTTTTTTATTCACTTTTTTTATTCACTTTTTTTATTCACTTTTTTTATTCACTTTTTTTATTCACTTTTTTTATTCACTTTTTTTATTCACTTTTTTTATTCACTTTTTTTATTCACTTTTTTTATTCACTTTTTTTATTCACTTTTTTTATTCACTTTTTTTATTCACTTTTTTTATTCACTTTTTTTATTCACTTTATTTTTTTATTCACAGAGGAAGTTCTTTTCCGTTTACCTGGAAGATGGCAAAGTTAAAGTCGTTGGTACACAGGAGACGCAGCTTTTTAGCAAACTCGGCAATTACAACGATGGCAACTGGCATTACATTTCCGTAGTGAACGATGGACAGGAACTGGCTTTAAATATCAACGATGAGGACATGATGGTCACCTCGTCTGCAGTCCAACTCAATGCGGATGTCCTGCTGTACTTCGGTGGCTTCGGTACAGATGTTAATTTGCCAGACTCTGTCACAAAAACCCAGTTCCATGGCTGCATCGAAGATGTCACAATTAACGGAAAGTAAGTGAACAATATTTTTTATTTAAGGACAAGTTGGACTTGAATTAATGTTAAAGGCAAAAATCAAATACTACGGCGCTTTTTTTATGCTCTTAAAAGAAAAAAAACTAATTATGATACCACACTGAAGCAAATAGATGAAGACCTGGTGTGATAACAAAAATTAGAAGGTAATGGCATGTGTTGGATGGCTTTCACAAATTCACTTCCAAACGAACCTATCTCTGGCCAGGGTTTTACCCCTTTTTCTCTAAAGTCCATTTTTATCACTTCTATTTTTCCTCTTTACGTCAACTGTTCTACATTTCAAGAACACTCAACCAATCTATTGATGTGACCAAACTTGTTCTTGCACCCATTTTCCTATACTGTCATTTGATCGTTTGAGATCAGCAGATATAAGCCTGTCTTTAAAACTTGAATTACGTGTCCATAACATTCTTACTAACCAGAAGATTGTTACTAGTGTCAACCTAGGGACAAGTCTCGGTCATGTATAGCATGTGATAGTGAAACCTGGTCAGGCACGGTTGAGGATATCTATCGCAAAGAAAAATGTTAGACGTTAAACTCTTGTAAAAACTAAGCATTTTCATAAAAATAAGTTTAATTCCAATTTTGATTTAATTCTTTCAGATTCTTCAACTTTGCATTAGCGAAGGCTTCACCAGGAATAAGATTAAATCTGTGCCCACTCGACATATCTACAACAGTCCCATCCACATCAGTCGTACCAGCAAGTAAGTATCAAAAATTTTTCTACTTAAAATTACAAATCCATTCTTTTATTCTCCCTTGCTTTTTAATTTTTAGCCCTCTGGCTTTTTAATTTTTGGCCCTCTGGCTTTTTAATTTTTGGCCCTCAATTGCTCACCTTTTATTCTTTTCCTCTTCATTTCTTTGTCATTTTAAGTTCTACTTTTACCTTTCTTTGTAGCGCCGCCACCAACATTACCACCAGGTCAATGTGCATTACCATTACAACCTACAGCAGCTGACCCCTCCACAGCCACCGGTTACAGATTTGGAACCACTTCTAACACAAGTCGATGGGAAATCCGTATACCAAACAAAGGGAGGTAAGTCTGAATGCCTAGAAACCTTATGTGAGCCACACTCACAAGAGGTCATCTGGATTCATTTTCTAAAAGAACAAAAAAAAATCTGCCAAACTTTTAGAAACAAAATCCTTCCAGTTCCTTCCAAAAAAAATTTTCATCTTCAGACAGTTCATGGTTTACAATAAAACAAAGGCAAACTTTCTCTTTTCAGAAATAAGTTATCAATCAGCTTCCAAACGAAATCTCCTAATGGTATTTTGATGTATGCGGCAGACAAGACGCACAATGACTTTATGAGTATTTTCTTGAAGAATGGTTACGTGCACTTCCACTTTAACTGTGGAAGTGGAACGGCCACAATTGTCACTCCCAATACCTATGACGATGGCAAGTGGCACACGGTAAGTCAGTAAAAACTTTTTTGGGTTTATTTATTTTGATTGGTGCTCATTTTTGGTCTCCTGACAAGTGTGAAACTGTAAATTCACCCTCATCCGTTGGTCTGTCCGTACTTTTCTAAATGGAATTTTTTAATTTTGCACAGAAACATTAAACAATGAGTAAAAAAAGTAACAGAACAGATTTTCTGCGAGACTCCGGTTGCCTCATAACCTTTCAGGTTAAAATGGCTAAAATTGACTGTTTTCTGCTTATTAAAAGAATTGATGACTTTGGACTTTTATAAAACTTTCTGAAAAGTTGTAACTAACAGATTTCTATATAATTCTGTTTGTCTATACTTCATGATAACTCTTGGGTATGCCCCAGGAGGTCTTTTAGGGCTAATAAAAACACTGTTTTTGGGACTACCAATTATCATATTTGTCCAAAATTTTCTGTGCATGTCTATTTAGCAGTTTTGCATGGTGCTGAACTCAAATATGTTAAGACCTTGGACAATTTGGGGCTAAATGTGGTGAGGGGCAAATGGACTTGGTCATTTCATTTTTTTTCTGCCTGGTGCAGAATTCAAATTTACATACATTAAGGCCTTAAACTGCACTGTTTGTTCATTTTCACCAGGATTTGACGTCCTCTTGGGGCTAAATGAGGGGGGGGGGTTAAATGCTGAACTTAGTCTTTATTTATTTTTTATTTATTTATTTTTTTATTTATTTTTTTTTTTTTTTAAGGCTTTGTTCACTCTGCACTCACGGGTGATCATGCATGTTTCACTTCAGTTTTTTAAACTGACATTGGACTGTTTCCCTCAAGTTCACAATTAAAGGATACTCAAACTTGACATCCCAATATAACCCCATAAGATCCTTATGAACATGAAATATGTGCCTACATAAGAGATGGTCTTCCATGGGGTAAAAACATCTCTAGAGAAGATCCCAAATTGCCCTGTGTGGTTCCGAGTAGCACTTGCTCACAGCACCGCATTTATGTTTGCCCTCTTTCGCCTGCATAGCTGCAAAGTTACTATCATTGAGAGCATCTGAGAAAATTGACCATGTCTGTTCATCTCGCGGTACTGTTCACATCTGTGGAGACTTTGAATTTGGATAACAGAATCAGGAAGGCAAGAGCTGAACAAAAATAAACATGATTTACTCATCTATCATGGATCAGCAGATCAAACAATCAGAATGACTTAATTATCAGCCACTTATGACGCTAAGGACACTTCTAAATGTATAAATTAATGAACCATTTTTTTTTTTTTTTTTTTTTTCATTTCAGGTCCAAATATCTCGTAATGCCCAGAAAGGAACCATGGGTATTGATGAGGCCAAAATTCTGAGATCTTCATCCCCTGGTCCTTCCAAATCTTTGGATGTTTCTCAGCCATATTATTTTGGAGGTCTTCCTACACAACAGCAAAATCTGGCCAAAAAGAATTTGAATGTAAGCTCATCTTTAGTTTGTAAAAGAATATATATATATATATATATATATATATATATATATATATATTTAAATAAATGGTGAAAGTCAATTAAACAACTGGTAATTCTGATCTTTATTATATTCAATATTTCGACCGATGTAATCTCCAACATCTCAATCTTCATATCCATACACTTGATCAAAATGCTAAGTGTATTGCTTTACATAATCCTATGAAACCATGTCTGGCAAGCCTTAATTGCTTGTCCAAAATTTCTGATTAATTTAATTAGGAAATTTTCATTTCCTAGGTTTGGGTTTTTACTATTATTGACTGCAATTTTCAACCCTTTAACATTTGAATGTGTCATCAGCTCACCATATTAAAATACTGTTGAAATTTCTTTGTTAATGGCTTCTATCTAAAACTTCAAATATGAAAACGTTTTATTTCTAAATATTTGTGCTGACTGGTCAAATATTTAAACTAAAAGTGCCTACTGATGTTGCCAACTACAGAAAAAGACTTAAGATTTCTGAAGAAACGGATTTTCCCATCTGAGTTCAAAACTAAAGTTATTAAAAAGACTTTATTTTTAACTTTCTGTGTCTATTTATTTGATTTGTCTAGAACCTCAACATACAATACGTGGGTTGTATGAGAAACATTAAAATCCAAAAGAAACCTGTGACTGAAGATCTTGGAGAAATGTTTGGTATAGAGCCTTGTTCCAGTCTTGCAGAATTTGGTACTTTCTTTGGTCAAGGAGGAGGATTTGTCCAGATATGTAAGTAGTATATTGTAAACATAAACTGTATCAGAAATATTGCGTTCATCAGTAGAATATTTGAGATACTTTTTCAGTGATGCAGAAATAGTATATTTGATATGAGACTGCTTTTATTTTTTTATTCCTTTTTTTACAAAGGAGTCACCACTTAAGGCCCAGAGGCCACTCGAGGATAAGGGTTAATAAGTAGGCAGTGGTCAGTGGGACCGTGACGTAGTAATTGTTAGTAGTGGAAATTTGGTAAATTGAATTACTTAAGGGGAATGGCTCATCAAGAACTTGTTTACGTTGGACTTGAAGACAACCATATTATAGTCAGCCAGAAAGCAAACAAATGGAAGAACTTGATATATATTGAACATTTTTAATGAATATGGCTGAACATTTTTAATGAATATGGCTGAACATTTTTAATGAATATGGCTGAACATTTTTAATGAATATGGCTGAACATTTTTAATGAATATGGCTGAACATTTTCGATTTTTTTTTTTTTTACAGACAAAAAGTTCTCAATAGGAACAGACCTTGAATTCTCGCTAGAGGTGAAACCACGTACGATGACTGGTGTTTTAGCATCTGTCTACAACAAGGATTTCTTGCTCTTAGAATTGGTGGATGGAGTGGTGAGTGCAGCTGTTTCTTTCTCTTCTCCCTTTATTTCTTATGCCAAAGTTTTCACTTGAGACATTAAAAATAAGACTGACTGCATAAATGTTTTAGTGGATTAAGGGTAGATATGCTGTAAAGCTAACCAAATTCCGATGGGTCGCAGCTGAACATGAAAACGTTTTATCTTACAAAAAACATAAATTTTGTACTAGGAAAATATTTAAGAAAAATATTCTCTCAAACATTTAAAAATGAATTATGAATTAGACTAAACGAATTTCATTAGAAGGAAAATAATAGAAATGTTCTATTCCTTATTTCCTTTCTAATGAAATTTGTCTCGTCTAAATATTTCAAAACTGATTCGAGGTAGTTGCTTATCTAGTCACACTGAGGAGCCGTGATACAGCGAATTCATCTGTTTGTGGATGGTTAATATAATATATATATTATAAACGGTAATCTACGTACACGCGTGTTTCAGGGTCTTACCCCTATTCAGCGTAGTTTGACTATTAGGACCCGAACCCTGGACCTTACATATTTCAGTCCAGCGCCTTAATCCACCATGCTATGATGCCATAGACAATTTACTAATATATATATAAAAGGGAATGTATGTCTGTTTACATTTCCCTATGCAATAACTGTCAATTTTTAGTCTACAGACTCGAAATTTAATATATAAGGTACTGAGATTTGGGAAAATCTGGTTTTCGGCCAGAAATATGGCTGTTAAGGGGTCCAAGTTCAATGAGTTGACCTTTGAGAACTCTACCAAATTCCTCCGACAGTTTGGGGTCTTTAGATATAGGTTCCTTGGATATGAATCTAACTTAATAACTTGATTTGAGCCCAAAACAATACATGTTAAGGGGTCATAATAGGGGTCAAAGTTAAAAAAAATTGTCTCTTTTTTTTTTTTTTTTTTTTTTTTTTTTTTTTTTTTGCTCAGCATACACCTCCAAACACCTGGGGAACGCCCGGGCACCCATGCTAGTATATATAAAAAATCTCATTCTTTATATTTTTATAAACCTCAACTACTTTCAGAGAATGATGCATGAATCCCCTTGCCAGGTCTGTAACTGATATTTTACCAGTTATTACTGTATTTTTAAAATTTCAGGTTCAAATAACATTTGATAACGGGGCAGGCACTTTCACTGCAGCAAGTAAACCTCAGTTCAACAATGAAATATGCAATGGAAGGTGGCATCATATCAGAGGTATGTATGGAAGAGCCCGTTAAAGTAATTACCGTATATAAATTACCTTGTCTGTCTTGTGAGGAATGGTCTCTACAAAACTCCATTTTTAGCCTAAAGACTTGAAATTTGATAAATAGATTTGGACGTGTGGAATGAATTCAATTTTGTTATCTTTTAATTTAAAGTTCTCAGAAATCAAGGAGCCCACTACTTGGGGCTAACACTTGAAGTCTGAGATACATTCGAATGTTCAATTAAGTTGTTTCTCTCAAACACTGAGTTAGTAAAGAAATTGAGAACATAATTTTCCTCTCCCCAATTAACCATTTTCATGTTTATTTTTTGTTTTGATCTCTTGGTCTTACTGGATTCCAGGACAAGAATTTATCTAGTCTGGAGTATCCAGCTTCGTGCAGTTACTTAAGGTAATATCACTTAGAGAAGGTGCACCATTCCTCGTAAAAGCTAATGTGGGTTAGCCATCATGAGATCTTATTTGGGCAGCGAATACAAAATGTGATTTTGAATATTTGGTCAGGGTTTACTTCTAGGGAAAAGTTTCCTTATGCCATGTTCTGACAAACTCCTGTACAGAGAGACCTTAGACACTCGAGGACAATGTCTAGTTGGCATTCAAGTTTTTTTTTTTTTGTAATGCTGGGTATGGGGCAGCCAAACCAGCTGCCAACATTGCCCCGCTTTTTTTATTGAAACCAACCGAGAGCTCTTTTTAGTATCCTCGCTGTTCCCTTAAGTGCAATTGTCTGAATCTCTTTTGCACTTGGTTCACCAGGAATATTAGTTAGGTTCTTCTTCATAAGTCCTGTGGCACCTATGATAACTGGTATGATCGATATCCCCTTTAGATTCCAGTTTCTTTTAATATCATACATGAGACCTTGGTATTTGGTCTGTTTCTCTCTTTCAGCTCTGTTAAGACCGCCATCATTAGGAACACTCACTTCAATCAAGGTTGCAACTCTCTCTGACTTATTCCATATGGGTTATTTTATGTCTGTTTCAATATGAATTGAACAAAAAAAAAAAAAAAGTTTTAAGTGTTTTATTACATTTTATTTTTTTTATAGTACATTAGCCTTTTAAGCATTTTTAGTCTGTCTGGAATTGAATATACAGTATAATCACATTGACACACCGGTCCTCATCAGATCACCAAAGTTAAACAATTATGAATCTGATGCTCTATGTACTGTGCCAGGACATAGAAATTTTTAGGTTGATATCTGGAGGGAATCCACTGGGAGAGATGCACCCTCAGTCTTAAGACGTGCATCTAAAGAGAAAAAAAAAATTAAAACCTGAAGCCTGCTGTCTTGTGGCAGTCATTGCACCGACTGATAAGCAGTTGTACCAAAAAAGTGTGAATGGTCCTGTACAAGGCCTTCACTATAAACAAGTCGTCTGTGCAGATTTCTAGACAATTTAGTTGTTGCAGACCTCATACGTTGAAATCAATGGGAGTATCATCTGAAACTGCTGAATCTATGATTAACATCCTTGAAACATTGATTAATCTGTGTTCGGTTTTTCTAATGTTTATATAATTGTTGGGATTAATTTTTCCTGAAATAAAGTTTAATTCTCAGACATGAGAATGCAACAATTCGGTAGATAAGTTCTTATCAAAAATGTGACATTTTACAAGGGAATACAACTAAGCAATTGATATGAAAGCAATTTTACTGGGTGAGCAAGAATAAGATATCATGTAAGACGAAAAGACAATTGCACAGAATGAAGATGATTAAGGTTTGCGAAAACGTGCTTCGCTAGAACTTATTCAAGTTCAGATAACAGACACACTCATTCCTCAATTCTGGCTCTTTTCGTGTGGACGGTTAAGTTCTGCTTCGTCATATAAACAGGGATGAATACTGGCTAACTTCTCACTGCCGTCTTGGGATGTCTCAGAAGAATACAATGTTCAATGGGTAACGAAGTAGAAGTGGGTGGCTTTCGGTGACTGCTGTTATGGGCCAATCTCCAGCTGGGGTCGAAAAAGAGGCTGATGCAAAATCCAATATTTTTGTGTTAATACGTGACCCCTAAGGGGGTGGGGGTAGATCACTGCTAGCCAATCCACAGAGCCTTAAGAGAGACCAGCACTAGTAAGCAGGAGGAGCAACATAAATAAATTCCGATATAATTTCACGTGTATATAATTAACAGTATATTTTCATTAACATCTAAATTTAAAAATGCTGTATTCCAAAGATGTAACACCTAAGAAAAATATAAGCAAAGAAACCTGGCCAAATATTTAGCTGAACCGTTTAAGGATTTTTCCATGTTTTTTAATATTTAAAATTTCCCAGACTTTACAATCTTTTAATTTTATCTTAGAAATCGTTAAGATGAAAGTCAGAATGAAAGCTGTTCCTTATTAATGTTTTCTTTTTTTTTTCTTTTAGTCATCAAAGCGAAACATCTAGTCTTCTTGTATGTTGATGGCGTCGAATTTGAGGGTGAAGGCAAACTTGGAGCATCTTCAGCCGATACAAAACATCCATTTTATATTGGAGGAATTCCAGGTACTTTTCCATTTTTTTTAACATTTCTTGAAATTCTGTAGAATTATATTTTAAAAAAATTTAGTATTATAGAATTTTTTTTTTTTTAAATCCAAAAATTTTATTTTAATTACAGAGGATGGCAAACATAAAGCAGTGAGGAGCACAGAGCCGTATGTTGGTTGTATTCGCAACTTGAAGATCAAAGAAAAATCCATCTCTTTGGTTGGTAAAATGTCAGCTGGAAATGTCCGTTTCGGATCTTGTTCAACAATCTGATTTTGGCCTTAAGAATGACAGGGACTTTGAAAAACGACCAGCTTTGTCTTCACTCAGAAATTGTCTTCCATGTTTGTCTGCTCATGTCACCACTAAGAAATGATCCTTTGTAGTCTTTAAATTTGAAGCACTTCTCGTGTAACGATTTTTAGAAGTAAATTCAAATTATGCGTTAAAAATTCCGATGAAATATGTAAAAACGAGAATTTTATGAAATATCTTTCTACTTGATTTTTGCTATTTTTAACTTTGTGGTTCGAAACTTTCAGATTTTTAAACCGAATAATTTTACATAAAATTCTACAAGAGAAAATATTTTTCAATTAATAGGTTTTAATTTAGCTAATCTCTTATATGTAGGATTTTATTTTTGCCCACCTTTCTAAGGTTTAAACTTTAAGGGAATCCAATAAAATATCGCTTGGCACTCTTAACAGCTATGGAGCATAAATTTGCAGAAAAATAAATTTACCAGAGTATGGTTCCAATATTTTACAATGATTTTTTTTTTTTTGTCATATGCTGGTTGAAGATATTTTAAAGATTACCTGCTGAGTGATGTATTTTGGTCATGAAGTAAATTTTTTTTTTTTTTTCACAAACTTGTCACTCTTTCAAAAATAATTTTACCTGTTCATGATAAACAAAAATTAAAAAATAATCTTTCATGGTACATTTTTAAAATAGTATTTTTTTTTTTTTTATCCAATGAATTTATGAAATACATTGAATAAGTTTTTTGATGCAATAGATGTTAAAATAGCGCCGTGCAATTTAAAAATTTTTTTTTTTTTTTTTTTTTCTTTTTTGAAGGATTCACTTGAAGATAATGTTAATAATATTTTAGGATAGAAGATTGGCTTTTCATTTCTTGGTCTTCAGTGTGTTCACTTGTCTTTAATGTCTGAGTGATTCCCTTGTTTGTATTGTGTTCATGTTAATTCCTACAATAATCCAGGAATACAATAGCATAAGAAATTTTAGATTTTTTAACTATAGCAGTTATATCTTAGGTTCATTATTTTTAGAAGTTAAACTGTTATTGTAAAATTCAAGTTTGCTTTTAAAAAATTAAAAACCTTCACTTTTACATCTGTATAGAAAAAAAAATGCAAGAAATGAAACTTATATTAAATTTTCTTGAATAATTACATGTAAATAGTTTGAAAATTTTGGCGATTTAAAATAAAAAGAAAAATAAATAAATAAAAAAATAACTAATTTAAAAAATTAGTGGGGTAATCACTTTAAGATCTAAAATGCTTTTTTAATTTTTACTGTCTACTCCTGCAGGCTGGTTAATGTAGTCGCCTAAAAATAGTAGAATCTAACTAGTTTTACATGTAATAACCTAAAACCAATTTTTATTTTTAGTACTAGCATAAGGTGCAGAGCTTCAATATCACATATTTTACCATTTACAAAAGTAACGTCTTGTGTAGCAAATGCCAACTTTTTAGGCTTAAAATACCTGGATGTTTTATTGTAGAAATTTCATCTTGATAAAAAAAAGTAAATTTGGATTAAAAAAAAAAAAAAAAAAAATTCCAGCGCATTTATAGTAGTATCGGAGATTAGACCTAAACACTGCCATAATGGTCCATTTTTAGAGTATACCCAGTAATGATTTATTACATGCAGGTCTTATAAAAATGCGAATTAATTTTGTGCAATAAAAGGGAGATAATCAAACCATGTAACAAAGGGAGATAATAAGCCAAATAAACTGAAAAACCAACCGACAGTGGTTTATGTTTAGTTGATTTATTTTAAAGTGGAGCAGATTAAATCTTTCTGCCACATCTGATTTTTTCAAATAAAAGTGAAAATGATTAAAAGGATGTTTAAATTGCAATATGAATAATACAAATAATTACCAACTCCCAAACACTATTTTGAAAAACATCCATATGTGAAAGAAACCCTGCTGTAAACAAATGTACTTTTTTTTATTGACATGAAATAAAACCCTTTCCTTCAACTGTGTTTTGTGTTTCAATTTGTAATGCTTCTTGAACTGGAAATCTAACGATCCTTGAAAACTGCTGTTAAATATTGGGCGTGTAGACCCTCCTAGTATAATTTTTTTTTTAATTGAAAATAACAGGAAATCAACTTTAGTGAGGGTAAACTTGGTGGCATCGAGGTTTGTGCGACTCTACCGTTGGAATTGATGGAAACGATGTCACATGGCTCAGTGAGTGAAAGAAGTCTTCAGGTCGATTGGAAGCCTAGAAGTGCGAACATATTGTTTTAAAATATGTCTCTATGAAAATGTGTAGAAACATCTCAACCTATATACTCACTTTAACTTTTTTTTTTTTTTTTACTTCATTTTTTTTTTACTTCATTTTTTTTTTACTTCATTTTTTTTTACTTCATTTTTTTTTTACTTCATTTTTTTTTTACTTCATTTTTTTTACTTCATTTTTTTTACTTCATTTTTTTTTTTACTTCATTTTTTTTTTTACTTCATTTTTTTTTTACTTCATTTTTTTTTTACTTGATTTTTTTTACTTGATTTTTTTTACTTGATTTTTTTTACTTGATTTTTTTTACTTGATTTTTTTTACTTGATTTTTTTTACTTGATTTTTTTTACTTGATTTTTTTTACTTGATTTTTTTTACTTGATTTTTTTACTTCATTTTTTTTTTACATTTTTTTTTTACTTCATTTTTTTTTACTTCATTTTTTTTTACTTCATTTTTTTTTACTTCATTTTTTTACTTCATTTTTTTACTTCATTTTTTTACTTCATTTTTTTACTTCATTTTTTTTTTACTTCATTTTTTTTTTACTTCATTTTTTTATTTCGTTTTTTTTTTACTTCGTTTTTTTTTTTTACTTCGTTTTTTTTTTACTTCGTTTTTTTTTTACTTCGTTTTTTTTTTTACTTCGTTTTTTTTTTTACTTCGTTTTTTTTTACTTCGTTTTTTTTTTTACTTCGTTTTTTTTTTTACTTCGTTTTTTTTTTTACTTCGTTTTTTTTTTTACTTCGTTTTTTTTTTTTACTTCGTTTTTTTTTTTTTACTTCGTTTTTTTTTTTTACTTCGTTTTTTTTTTTTACTTCGTTTTTTTTTTTTACTTCGTTTTTTTTTTTTTACTTCGTTTTTTTTTTTACTTCATTTTTGTTTTTTTTGTTTTTTTGTTTTTTTTTACTTCATTTTTTTTTTTTTTTTTTTCAAAAAGTAAAAAAAAAAATGAATTTAATATTGCGTTTTATACCGGGCAACGTCAGATACATTTACTAATATACTAAAGCAATAATAATCTTCTCCGTTTCTACCCCTCCTCTGTTCTAACCAGTGATTTTGAAGACGTTTAAACCTTTCAACATTTTATTGTTCTGTAGAACATGGAAGCACACAAAGATCTGGTTAAGATAATGATTTTGCAAGATGGAAAAGTTTAGTCAAAAACAGACCAACTTTATCTTATGTGTATAAAAGGAACTCGTTTTGTCGCATCTCAATGTTTGCATGTAAGCTGTTCTTTTCCACATTGTTGGCCATGATTATTGACATGAGTGCATATGTCTGGCTGTAGTTCAGGGAGAGTGGGTTCACGCAGAAGTGCTTTTATTTCACTGTTACCGTAGATCCCGCTTTCATCTAGCCATGTATTTTGGCCGCTTCTCCGGTACCCATCTGTGTCTGTAAATTGGGAGATGCACTTTTTAAATGCAGCAGAATTGTCTGGAACAAAGACTTCTGGATTCTGAAACGAGAAATTGGCAAAGAATTTGGTGCTTCTACACTATTGGGACGAGGTTTCGGTAATCGTAATATTGAATTTCACATGAAAACAGTATCTGTCTTCCCCATATTTTTAAGATGTCCAAAAATTAAGGTAGAAAATTTTTTAAAGTTATGTTATTTGTTTCGCGTTAGTCACATTAAAAATTTAGTTACTTCCCTTGTTTATGGTTTCGTTTGTTTTCATTTTATAAAAACAAGATGGTGGCAATTCTTCACCTGCTAACATGATTAAATTTTTTTATAATTTAGTAATATTCAGGTAACTCCAACTGCATAATTTGGAAGCTACCATTGTAACTTTGGTCCTAGATATGACCTTAAACTATATCCAGAGGTGAGGCCCCAGCTTGCGGGCTTTGGGGAGTGTGGAGCCACCCTTTAATTGCCATTGCTCCCAGGTCCACCCTGACCCGGAGTGGTAGTACCTATTAGGGTCCCAACTATGGGTTAAATAGAAACCGACTTCAAAACAACAAATATATTCTATTAAAATTGCATTAAATAACCTGAAAGGGGTTGATATGCCGTAAAACAACCAACCATTGTAACTTATTAGAATTGACAAAAATAATCAGTGGAAACCTTTTTTTTTTTTTTTTTTTTTTTTTTTGTCCTTAAAACTCCACTTATCGACTACAAAATCTCATCCAATTTTGTAGAAGCACTAAGAATTCCGTTTGGGAGAGAATGACTAGCTCAAATCTTTTAAGCTGCATTTTGGGTCCATTGCAAAATATTTTCATCTTTTGGCCATGAAGCATGACTTGCTGAAATGTAATAGCGTTTGTGTAGGCAATTTGTCTTTTTTATAACATGAATGCAGAAATTCCCCTCTGGACCAAAGTGTTGTAGGTTTATAACAGATGCTACATACAAATTCAACACATCTAGCCTAATAACCACTATCTTATGTAGCTTTCGACCACCATCATAAACACATTCAGTCGTGATAATAAAATACTACATTGCATCCAATAAGCAACACAATCACAACAGCTTTAGAGGAAGGAGTCCCTATTTTTCTCTAAATATTTTGTGCTACCAGTTGTCACCAGAACCAAGTTTGCATTTTCCAGATATCTGACCACACCATACAGTTTGGCTCATAGATACATTGGCATAACTTTTCCGATTCGTAAATAAATTCTCCCGTGCAAAAGTCTGATTGGCTGAGCTCTGAAAATTCTCCTTTCAGAATAGTTATTAGCTTTCTAAATGAACGCTTAATAATATGAAAATCTTGTCACTAAGACACATACTTTTTCGCCTGGAGCGAAGTTCATTTTATGCATGGGTCATTACTACGGCTAGGACAACAGCATAGTCTTTTCATTGTTTTGACTCTCGAGTGTGTATCCATTGATATCTTATATGCTTCTAAATAAAGTGATGTGGTTCTCGGTTGATTAACTGTATCTGTGTCAGATATATAAAGTCAAAAACAATGAAAAGAATATGCTGTTGTCATAGCCCTAATCATTACAAAATCATTACAAACATGTAAAATAGAAAAAATCATTAAACAAACGTTAAATAACCCATTTACTTGCTTTCTTATAAAGTTTAACATACGCTATCCAATAAGTCTTAGATGACACATAAGATTCTCCTACGTCGTCGTCGCAGTTGTCAACACCATGCGTGTACATGTTGCTATTTCAAAACGACACCTTCCATATTTATATATTGAAGAGTTTAGCTCCCAAATATTTGCGACTTTTATATTTTTTCTCAAAACAAAAACGATGTCTGTCATAATGTTAGCTCCCAAATACTCATGTTTTTAGGTAAAAAAAAAAAAAAAAAAAAAAAAAAAATACAGAACGAAATAAAATGAACTTATTTTTTTTGCCAACAATTTTCTTTACACTACATATTTCATTTAATAAATTTCCGTAACTTTTTGTATCGGCAAATTAGTTTCCAAATAATCGCGTCTATTTTCTAAAGATGCTCCTTAGTTGTTTGTGTCTTCGTCACCACCATATAAGATTCTGCCCAGGTGTAAAGTACGCTTAAATATGAAAGTTTAATTTCTCTAGATTTTGTATGTTAGTCATAATTTCAAAAGTAAAATGCATTAAGGTGCCATCAGCTAGAACTGAAACTGTAGCATTCAAAGCTGGTGACGTTACCACTGTACTAATGTAACACACATTATTAAAAAACGTTACCACTGTACTAATGTAACACGCATATAAACTGATTAAAAAAATTAAACTAAGATGAATGTACAATGTTTAACAATTTTTTAATTTTGACCCCTTTTTGAACCCTTCAAAACAATCTTAACCAGCTAAAGACCCATAAAAGAACAGCCTGTAAAAAATCCAATTATTTGAGGCCCCTAATGTTGCTCTGCAAATTTTAGTTTCGGAGGGGAATAGCCGTTGATATGTTAGATGTAGTTTATTGAATGTATTTGAAAGGGTCGCAGTTTTCAGACTTCCCTCTCCTTACTAAAACATCAAAGTTAAAATATTAAAGTACAGGGTGGAATAATATTATCGCCTTAGAAAAGACATAATTCCATTTCCATTTGATGAAAACCGGTTTTCTTTTTTTATATTGCCTGTCATCTTCTAGTTGGTTAGTTGTGTACAAATCCCAGGAGTAATGGGAGCCTTTTATCATGTCTGAAAGTGACATAATGTTCAACGAGTGAGATTGGAGATGCGACGCTGTACAGCTGATGCTTACTACAAATCCAAGCTATGACAACAGGACCATTGCCAGCATCCTCAAACTGCAAATCCAGACAGTTCAACATGTGATGGCACAGCTCAACGAAATTTCCAGTTATGGTGTTTGGTGTGGTTTCAAGTGAGGGCCACTTCATGTCTTGAAAGTCGACACCAAAGTGTACCTGTATATGCTTCAGCATATAGTGATCTCTGGGTGTGGCAGGACTTGGCGCTGGCTCACAGGTCCAAAGAGACCTAGGCTTGCCTTCTCGAGTGCTACAACTTTGTATCCCTACTCTGACTGACCCCCTTCCTCCCACTGATCTAAACCCGTTGAACTACTTCGTTTGATCTGGTCGAGAACATCATCAAACTGACCTCCTACAACACCAAAGCAAGCCTGATTGCCGCCATTTGCTGAATTCCTATTGACGCTTGTGGAAAACGCATGCTCCCAGTTCCGGACCCATAGCGAGGTGGTGATTGAAGCTGAAGGCGACTATTTTGAATAGATGTCAGCTCTACTACATAGTTACCTGAATTTTTTTTTTCCAATTATAAAGCTGTAGTGTTTTCTTTAGGGGCGACAAATTTATCGTTCCACCCTATAATTACTCCAGTTTTTTTTTTTTTTTTTTTTTAAATTGCTTGTTTACTGCAATACTTGCAATATATCTCAAGGTTCAATTAAAAAAAAATAGTATCGTTTTAAAATCTAGTTGAATAGTAATAAAAAAGAGCAGTGGCTTTAAAATCTTCTAGCAGAACCCATGGAAATTCCATGGTAGTTGCATATTTTTAAAACCTGAATAAAAACATTTAAAACAATTCCTTTTGGCAAATTTTTTTTTTAACAAAAATTCAACTTTTTTCATTTTTTTTTTTTTTTTTTTTTTTTTTTTTTTTTTTTCTGAATAATTTTTTATATGTAAATTAAAAAGGAACAGATGTCAATTCACTTTAATTTTTTTAATCTAAAAAGAAACTAATAATAATAAAAAAAAAAATCTTAGTATCTCCAACATGACTTTTTTAAAATAAAATAGCAAGATGAATGTACTCTCAAAAAATGGAACAAAAAAACGCCAACATACACTATATGCAGCAATTTAAGACGAGAATGATTATAGAAAAAGTTACTTTAAAAAAAAAAAAAAAATTAAATGGAAACGCTAGGTGCTATATTATAACGTATTTAAATGAAAAAAAATGCTGCCTAAATCCACACATAATATATAACTGATATAGCGACTATAAAGGGAGGTAATTCGTTTCTCATTAATGTTTGCAATGATTTTTTTATTTTTTTATTTTTGTGACACCGGACGTACAATTAAATTAATATTTAAATTAAGGAATTAACCTGGTGAGGGAGTTGGGAGAACTAAATTGGTAGTGAGTCCTTGCTTGTTTCTGTGTAGGACCACATATTTAAGAGCAGTTTATTTGGAATAAATGTAATTAAGATTACTTTATTATATACATGATGATTATCCTAGATGCCCGGGTGTGAGAGGTGTGTATAGAGCCAAGAAAAAAAAAAGTGGTAGTAGGTAGGTAAGTAAGCTCGAACCCGTACCAAGGATAAAAAGAACATGAAAAAAACGTGATATCTTTGCTGTTGCGTCCATCACCAAACCGGAAATTGTGAGGATTTAAATTAAGGCTAGTCAATCGAAAAGAGGGGATGACTTTCGAAAATATCGACAAAAAATCCGACTCCTCCTTGTAGAAAAGTGCCCAGTTGAGGGTGAAGGAATTAATGTTTTCAGCCAATTTTTCGATATTTGTCGTCCGAAAGGTCAAGTTTCAAAATGATACCAATCTCATGAAAATCCGTCGCCTCTGCCTGCCTAAAACTTTCGACAGAAAGACATACATACATACATACATTTAAACAGACAGGTGAGATTTATATTCTAGATTACTTACTTTTTTTTCTTCGTATGGGTAAGGAGGTTTGTAATCTGTCATCTGAATTGTTTCCAAATATCTTTTGTTGTGGTCGGGTGGGTGTCTGGGAAGGACACAGTCAAAGATCTTTGGACTTAAGAAAAGAACAATATAATGAGGCAAATGAAGATTTGATTTGATTTTTTTTTTTTTTTTTTTTTTTTTTTTTTTTTAATGAATTAGACGAGTTTGCAAATGTGTTACTTGAAATCTTTGAAACCAATTAACAATTAGACAAAGTTTGCTGACT
Source organism: Euprymna scolopes (assembly GCF_053919585.1). Lineage (NCBI taxonomy): Eukaryota > Metazoa > Mollusca > Cephalopoda > Sepiida > Sepiolidae > Euprymna > Euprymna scolopes. The sequence goes on along the minus strand of NC_136518.1, from coordinate 13,144,880 downwards.
TGAACATAGTTTACGCAAAGTTTCTTATATACAACAAAAGACCACAAAGATACCAGGTTGATGCAAAAATGTCGTTTTTTGATGTTCAATTATATAAATATAAAAGTGTGTGTGCACTTTCTGTATGTCCATAAAAGGCTTTTTCCGTCGGCCTTCTGGGTCGGCTTGCTCCTTCTTAAAACTTTTTATATAATGTCTAAATCATAATAACTGCGACTTAAGAACGGAGGTTGCGGCTATCTTTAATTTGCCCGACTTTTACCAGCTATTTTCGATCGCCACGTCTTTGAAAAGTGAATGATGGAGCGGAGGGAAACAGCGCAAAACTAGGTCAAACATCACACCACTTAACTTCCTCACACCTGTATATTTAACTTTATAAACCTTAACATGCTTATCAATTTCTCTCCCCTTGTGGCCGAGATAGCTAGATCTCAGGGTTTTTTTCCACCTTCGCATCAAGGCTTCGGGGTTCAATCCTACCTTCCTACTAAAACTTTTTTCTTTTCTTTTTTTTTTTTAACACCCCCCCTCCCAAACACCCGGGCAACGCCGGGTACCCCCCGCTAGTATGTATATATATATATATATAAAACGAGATTTTTGCACCACTTAATATATGATGATCGATTATGGAAAGGAAAGTGAAGTTTTTTTTTGTTTTTTTTTCTCTCTCTCTCTCTCTCTCTCTCCCGATACTTTGTAACTCAACATCTGAAAGGTAAAGTAGAATTTTACTCAAAATTCTATCTCGTATAAAAATCAAGTGTCAGTCTCGAAAAAGGGCCGGGAAATCATGATTTCTGAAATCAAATCCAAGTGAAATAAATACAAAAAACTTTTCAGACTTGCCATTCTGTTTGGAATGTTGTTCCGCTCTGCAAGGAATGCCAAGGATGATGAAACTTTCTCTCCTCATACGAAGGTTTTAGGAGTAATTGTTCACACAAAACTTGGTAAGATGTTCTTGGACATTCCTAAAAGTAAAAAATAACAAAATTATGACTAGCAGGGATGCCCAGCTTTGACCGGTTGTAAAATATTAAAATATGCTTCAAATATATTTTAATTTATGCAGATTTTGTATTTATTATTCCAGAGTCAATTCGTTATTGAATATTATATATAGTACTGATTTCATATATATTATATATAGTACTGATTTCATATATATATATATATATATATATATATATATATCAAGTTAAAAAAAAAAATGACTTGGATGCTATCAGCTAGAATCTAAATCCATACATTTAGCGCTCTCAATATGATCTCTACTGTTTGAGCTATTGGCAGATTTAAAATTAAACTACTTCAAGCTATGAATGACTTTTTCTTTTTATCAAGGCCCAGAGACCACTCGAGTATAAGGGTTAAGATTGTACAGTAGTCAATGGGACAATATAGTAATCGTTACTAATGGAGATTCGGTAAATTTGTTAACAAGTGGAACAGCTCAAGAACTTGTTTACGTTGGACTTGAAGACAACCATATTGTAGTCAGCTGGAAAATGAAAGACAATTCCACAGGCGTGCAGTTTTAAGAAAGAAGCTTTGTTCATGGAATCTACATTTAAGTTTAGGCACAAATAAAGAGTGGGGGGAATTATTGATAGTGATTTCAGCTAGACGAGTGTTTCTTATGAAAGTTTGGCGAGGGGGGGGGCATAGATTGCGTAGTAATGATGCATTTTTGTGGGTGTTATTTATCAATCCAGACTGGGTGTATGGTTACTTTATCTCTAAAATATTTAGACACAGACACATACATAGATCTGTTTGATTTATTTAGATATTTAGAAAAATACTGTTTTCCAGAGCAAACTATTTTGATTAATTTATAAGCAATCTTTAAACTCCCAACAGTCAGACAGATTTGACATTGAGATGCGATTCAAACAAATGCTAAAACACAAACGGTTCTAATTGCTTACACCCTTTCTTTCTCCAGCTTGTTTTGATACACCCTCTTCGTCTCTCCCTAAATCTATAAAGTTCTAACATGAACGTGTTAACTCAAAGAATTTTCATCGAATGAAAATCTTTCCAAGCTCCAAAATTGGCAGTAACAAAAGTAACACATACATGTGAAAATAATAAGCCAATGCAAACTTAAATTCCTATAAGACCTCGTCAAGAAAATCAGTTTTCTACAGACTTCAGCAGTTGTACTCGAAAGACGTCAACACAACCCCCCCCCCTATCGGAATCAAAGCAAGTCGCAAAGAAAAGGACTCAGACTCGTATATCCAGTTTTCATCAACTTGCGCACGTCTATACAGGCAGTAACAAGAATGAGGAAAACGTACAATGTCTCACTGCCAAACACTCACATATATAAATTACTTATGCATGCACGTATTCACTTTATAAACATTGACTTGAGGCTAATATTCATTCAACTTCTTAACCCACACAAATGCTGTAATATGAACATTTTATAATAGTTGAAAATAATTTTTATATTATCTATTATATAAACGGTTATATGTCGGTCTGTCTGTCTCTATATTTCCAATCTGTATCTCCTCCAAAACTAAAAGTCGCAGAGGCTAGGAACCTCAAATGATTGGATTTTTACAGGCTTTTATGGTTCTTTAGTAACTTAATATTGTTTTAAGGGGTCAAAAAGAGGTCAAGGCAATACTAACTCATTCGGCAAATCGACTATAGCGTTAGTGTATAATTCTATTGAATTATAGTTTTAAAAATGGAATATGTAGCTTCAAAGAAGTTAGATCACACTGATGAGTTATCAAGATTAATACCTAAATACACAGAACCACTGGAAGAAACATTAATAGCATTAAATACTAATTCCTAATAATCCCCCATCGATAATATACAGTTTGCTGCACCTTAAAGGTCCATATAAAATTTCAGCTGCATTTGTCCAGTAATTTGTAAGAAAAAGTGAAACTTGAATACTAATTCCAATTACTCCCTATTACTACCTAGTCAGTTTGTACTGTGATGACTAATTTCTATTAATCTCTAAGTATAAAAGTCCATGCCAAATTTCAGCTAGATCGACTTAGTAGTTTGTGAAAAAAAGTGAAATACATACACTGAAGAACCTTATATTTAATATTTTAAAAATAAATTTGAGAGATAAAAAAAAAAAAAAAAAAAAAAAAAAAAACGAAAACTTACTTCTCTTGTACCAAACCGTTTATATGTAGACAAATGAGAATTTCGGTAAGGATCAGTTGTGTAATCATAATCTTTCGGTTCTGCTTCGCGTCTTTGATCCCTGAATGAGAAGAAATGTATGTGACGTGAGTTGAATTTTCTGAAGTTTGTCATTATAAAAGCAATATTTGATTCTGCCTAGTCGATTTTTATTTCTTTTTTTTTTCTATCATATTATTTGCATTAAAAAAAATCTTACAAATATTTGTTTATCATTATCTGCTATTATGATAATCTTTCAGTTCTGCCTTGGGAATTTGATTACAGAATGAGAAGGATAAAAAAGACTTATATTTATCTATTATATAAAGTAAAACTAGCCTGTTTGTCAAATTTTGTTGTGAAAATCTAGGCAAAGTAAATACAATCATTTGGAGTTATTTGATATGTAATGTAACCATTAGACTCAACCCATGTTCATTAGTTCAAACATCTCTTCGACTCCACGTCGTCTGGCACCATCGAAAAAGGACACAAACAAACAAAATAAATAAATCCAGGTCAGCATCTTTTGCTTTTTAGCAAAAGCATTTGTTACCATTATTTTCCCATCTCAACAACACTTTAAGTCTCTCGCTGCCACACGTCCATCGAACCCTGATTGCATTTCTCCTTCTTCTGACCACACACTAGCCACAGCTATCTCATTTGAACCTTCACTTTATGCGTGCATCTCCTTTGGTGTCGACTTTATTTTTCCCCAACCACGTGGTGTCCATTTTTTTTCTTCAGACGCATACTTACCAATTTTCATATGCATTCAAATGCTGCTCCTGCTGCTAATACAATCACTTGCCATCCATTTTTCGACTGCTGCTGCTTCTATTTTCATGTGCTCATATACGCTCTGTTACATATCTTCCCTTCCAAAAATATTCTTTACAAGAATTTAATTAAACTTGCTTGAAAGAAAATAAGAAAACTCAAAAGTTCATACAATAAAACATGAAAAATTAAATCCAAATAAAAATGTCTTAGTGTCTCGTCTGTTCGATATTTCCATTTTGTGCTTTTTTTTTTACATTTGTAAAAAATAAAGGAATTCAACGTATTCTTCCAAGTATTTAAAGAAAACCTTTTAATATGTTGAAGGAGGAGGAACAAAAAACCTCAATGTTTAAATAGGGGCTTTTGGGTGCACTGAAAATGAATATCGCATTTAAAATGGTGGCCGACAACTAGTTTTCACAATAATCAAAAGATATTTTGCAGCAGGTTTCATGTGGCCACAGAAACGACGTAATGAATTTTCAAGATAATGAGTAATTTTTTTTTTTTTTTCATAAAAAAATATATACGCGATTGTGCATGCAACAGTGGTCACCACTTATAACATAAAATATTGCATTTAAATTTTCGGCAAATAAGTAGTTTTCCGAATCTTAAGCAATGTAATTCTCTCTATTTCTCTCTCTCTCTCTCTCTTTCTCTCTCTCTCTCTCTCTCTCTCTCTCTCTCTCTCTCTCATATATTCAAGAATAAAAAAGCATTGGAAATGCAAAAGGATATAGGGATGGTATGCAAAAAAGTATACAAACAAGAAAGCTATGAATGGCTAGGCACATGGAAATAGAATTGCATCCAAAGTATAGCCCTATAGCTTTTCTCCAATCTTCATTCCGTGCCATCATTACGGTTGTAAAAAGCTATAGGGCTATACTTTGGATGCAATTCTATTTCCATGTGCCTAGCCATTCATAGCTATCTTGTTTGTATGCTTTTTGGCATACCATCCCTATATCCTTTTGCATTTCCAATGCTTTTTTATTCTTGTTAATTAGTATTTTTACTTACAGTCTTATTTTTAAACTTACATTCATGATAGTATTGTCTTTTTTAGGAGGCGGCTCATTGCCGCCTCCATTAGTAGCAGGTCGCTTCCTGCTGGGTTTTAGGTCTTTGGGTTTTGGGCCTTAGGATTTGCCTCTTGGTCCTCCATCGGTTCTATATTACATAGAGAGTGCTACCGCCTCTCTGATAAAACAGTTAGAGTATTATAAAGTTCTAAAATGTTCATACCTTCACTATTAAATTTTTCTTGGTTAATTCTTTGGCGTTTTGGCAAAGATTTGGCAGTTTTTGATATTTATATTTATAATAGTTTGTGCATGAGGCAGCTTTTTTCCCCTTGGGATCCCTGTTATACCGTGCTTTTGAGTCAGCACGTGAGGCAGCCTTCTTTTTTTCTGGTTCTTTGTTATAAAGAGCACGTGAGGCAGCCTTCTTTTTTTCTGGTTTTTGTTATAAAGAGCACGTGAGGAAGCTTTTTTTCTCCTCAGAATCCCTGTTATACCGTGCTTTTGAGTCAGCACGTGAGGCAGCCTTCTTTTTTTCTGGTTTTTTGTTATAAAGAGCACGTGAGGCAGCCTTCTTTTTTTCTGGTTCCTTGTTATAAAGAGCACGTGAGGCAGCCTTCTTTTTTTCTGGTTCTTTGTTATAAAGAGCACGTGAGGCAGTTTTTTCCCCTCAGGATCCCTGTTATACCGTGCTTTTGAGTCAGCACGTGAGGCAGCCTTTTTTGCCTCAGGATTTGCATGATACTTACTTTTTATTATTTCAGCATTTTTCTGATAGTATTCTTTTTGCTCAGATAATACCTTGACTTTGTTTTTTTCATAGTCTATATTTCTCTGAGCTTTTTTACTACGTGCTGACTTTGGCATTTTTTATTAAATGTAAACATATAACACTTAAGTGATATTATAGTAAGATACACATATCTTATAGCAAGACAACTCTCGTAGAATTGAGATACTGCCCCGTCACCAATAGTTAAAGTGTGGAACGATATATACACCAATAGTGTAGTTGTTATCTTTATATGAAGTCCTAATCAGTGACAGTGTGAGGTTACTTGGTTAATTTATTGTAGTTTATTTTAGAAAACTTACTTGTTTTTATTAGTAGATTGTGTATAGTAGCCACAATATCTAGTTATTTTTGTGGCTAGGGCTTGGATTTTGATTCTTTTTGGTCAGCTTCCAGTGAGTTCTTAGAAGATGACTTTCTTGCAGTTTCTTTTGCGGTTAATTTAACTTATTTCCTTTGGCGTTTGGTGAGTTCTTAGAAGAACTAGTCTGATCTACTTTTCTTAGTGAGCGAAGAGATTCAGCTGCATTTAACAATGGTTGTTATAGTGTATTTTTGCGCATGCGTGAGAATTTCAAGTTTTCTCCTTATTTTTCAATAGTTTGACAGTAGTCATGTGTCTTTCTGCTAAGAGCGACAGACGTCAGTGTTAGCCGTGATCGTCTAGAGGTTAGGACCCCACGTTGTGGCCGTGCTAACCTAGGTTCGAATCCTGGTCACAGCATTGACATTTTGTACATATTTTACAGTCGAAAATCTGAAGAATTATTTGTTTTTATAACATTGTTTTTTGACGTCGTACTTGCTGATAGGTTACTCTTATAACAATTTTGATCAACTGAGATAAAGATTTCGTGGTTTCATTAACGCTGGTGGGTTACTGTTTAAAGAAAAAACCTTAACGTTCACCTCAAATATTCAGCGTCCAAGAAATATAGGCCACTGGCAAACTGGAACGTCTGTGAGCATCCGGTGTATTATTTGGAGCTGTCCCTTTTGAGAGAAGTTCCGTGTTCGAAGTGGTCTGTCTACATTGGGTATATAGTGTTTAAAACTTGTTATTACACGTAATCTTATTTAATTATGGAGTTAGCTAAAAAGCGATGGGTCACTGCACTTCTCCGTGTAAAGAGCAGTCGATTGATGCTTGAACTGTTTTCAGGTCCGTTCGTACACCGAGATACATCGTCTCAAAAGAAAGAAGAAAGAAGAACAAGAAAGAAGAAAGAAGAACAATTGGCCATTTTTGTACCCTTTTTTTTTTTTGCTCTCTTTTGACATTTTAACCGACGTTCTGACACTCGCTGGATTCGTAAGACGCTTCTCTGCAAGAATATGTGCTTTTTGAAACTTATAAGTTGATTTTAGTTGAGATTTGGATAGTTTTGTTTTGTAGGCGTATATAGGCGTGTACGGGCCATCCCTATATAGAGAGTGCTTCCGCCTCTCTGATATATATATATATATATATATATATATATATATATATATATATATATATATATATATATTGATACTTATGCAGAGAACATTTTTTTTTTTTTTTTTTTTTGTAGCTGTTGTGTCGGTATATTCCAAGAGCTTACGTAAACCAACGGAATATACCAAAACGCTCAGCCAATGTAGCAATCGACATTTTATAAACTGGAAGAAAAAAAAAATCAGTTTTATCATGCAAGAAATTAAATCATTAAAAATAAATTGTTTTAACAAAGTCGTCACAATGAATTTAGCAAGTTTGCAGATTATGCTAAAATCGCCAGAAAATTCTTACATTTTGTCAAGGACGGAAATTAATCGGCAATTCGCAACCTTAATGTATTGTTCTAAGGGAGGTCACTATTTTACTACAGTAATTGATTTTTTTTTTTTTTTTTACAACTCGAATGTTTTGTTTAAAAAAATTACAATCGCATTGTGCATGTTTTTGTTATTAATGTTATAAAACTTTGTTATATCATTTTCCAAGCAAAGCCGAGTGAACATTTAACAACAAATATTTATCTTGATTTGAATAAAAAGTTACTTATACAGAGAAAACTCTGTTTTTTCGTGAATGTTGCGCCAGTATATTCCAGCAACTTATGTAAACCGCCAGAACATGCCGAGCGCTTATCAAATTTTTAACGCTAAAAAATATTAATTTTTGTCTGCTGATTGGTTGAACTGCGCATTCCCGTGTTTTGTGATAAAATTCAAGCCGAAGTTGGCACTTGAAGCTTGACACTGGAAATGTGCTGACGTGCAATCTTCTCTCCATCTAAACAGCACATTGAAATGTTGAAGTGAACTCGTCTAAGTTACCTGGCGAAATTCATAATGTTAAAGGGATTTCGTCTATGTTATCTAACAAAGGGTCGACGAAGTGAAGACTGTGGTTCACCATTAAATGATGAAACTCTTCTCTTTCCACTCTACTATAAGCTTTCCATCTGTTTGACACAACCATAGTCCCAGCAGAATACACTATTTTAGAATAGGAAGGAGGGTTTCAACATTTCTATTTGGGACCGTGACAAGGAAACTCTTCTTCTCTGTGGGGTCATAACCACTGAACACTCAGAGTGGCTTGAGTAGTCAGCCGATGTTGTATTCCTGACAGTTAAATACAAACTAGTCTATTTGTATGGTATGCCTCCAATCTGCCAGGGATGTCTTAGAAAATAATCCTGGCATATATTGCATGCAAAATTCTTGCAGTCTGCTATAGTATACACAGACCCCATCCTGCATTCTTGCATAAGATTTTTTGAGTTGCCATATCGTAGGCCCAGAGGTAAATGAACCTTATTACGGTGTGGATTTGAAGCTTTGCTTGCTAAAAAAAACGCGCCCGTCCTTATGAAGGTCCACTGCCGGCATTGCATTTTCACCCATATCCATCTTTGACCGATCTTCTTTTGGTGATGGTGCACTTTTTTCCACAAGAAGCGCATTTAAAAAAAAAATCTTTTTCAGCAATTAAATGCTTCTTTTAACTTGTTCCGGCATCACCATATTTTTTCCTAACTCGAGATATTCATTTTTGTAGACAATTATCAGAAAAGGGCTGAGTGAAAGTGTGCTGGGGGACCACCTGAAGACGATCAATGTGCACTGGTTATCCAACCTGTAAAGAGTATTTATTCCGAAAGCCGTTCTTAACATGGGGAGGTTGGGGATGTTTATTCCGAAAGACATAAACTTATATTATTTTAATTGGAATTCATTATTGAGATGAATATTATTTATATTAATTTATTTATTGCGGACTATTGTTCTCATCTTTATTAGTTACCACCTAACAAAGGCCAGAGGAATAGTTGGCCGAAACGTCGTGAAACAACACCTAATAAAGCTGAGAATAATAGTCCGCAATAAATAAATTAAGACATAAACTTGTTTTCAAACTCCCCATAATCAACTTCTTAAAGGTATGTCTTCGGGTGCTTTCCCCAGTGCACTTTCATCAAGGGTTGTGTGTTGCTTAGTGAATTTATTGATTTTTTTCTTCCAATTATTTTACCAAAAGTTCGTCTGCTATTTTGTAGCCCATTGATTGGCTGATCGATGTCTTACGTCAAATTACAAATCAACCCCGAAAGTATGACATCTTGGTCCGAGCAAAGCCGATCGGACGTTGTGTTACGTCTGGTTCAAATTGTGCACAAGTGCCCAACAGTAATTTGATACTAAATAAATAAATAAATAATAATTTGCAAGTTATGTAGAGGCGAGAAACGCCCATAAACACGCATAAATACACGAGATGTAACAATTTTTAGATTGATTCCAGGTTACAACTCGCAATTCTCCAAACGCGATATAATTAAAGAATAATTCAGTTTAGTAGTTGAAGTTAGTAAAAAAAAAGTCATTGAAAAAATGTCAGTGATTACTTGCCAGTTCGAAACCAAAACGTTCGGTCCATACTCAGTTCGATTTGAACGAAGAAAAAGACTGCCTTTCATCTCCATTTTGAATCGTAAATAATAATCACGTCACCATAGCAACAAGGGAGAGCATTCCAGGCACACAAAGCAGAATTATCTCCCTTATACTTTCAAGCAAACTATCGTTAATTTTAATCTATCTATTGATGTTTTTACAATTTGTCAGTGTTCTGAGGGAGACAACTCTCTTTTACTAAGAGATTTGTTCATTTTTTTATCTTATAATTTAGGACGCTCAAGCGAGCGATATTTTTATTAAATAAAAACATTAAAAAAAGAAAGCTGGTACTATTTTTTTTTAATGTAACAAATAACATTAATAATAATGTAGTCTTTACGCGACTATAAAGAGAATCGTTTCTGTTTTCATATAATTTTCGATGCAAAACAGAACAATGACAAACTGTAAAACAGCGCCGGAATAGATTGGGTGGTTATGCTGTAGCTGTATCAGAATTTTTGTAGGAATTTTTGACACCCCTAACACGAAACTGCGAATAAAATATAAAAATCTCGTAATTTCTCTGTTAAAAGTGGGTTATTTATTTTCTTTATGGATTATACTTCCAAAATAAACTATTACAGTTGTTTTAAAAGTAATAGAAATATATATTTTTTTTAAACAGTAATGAATTTTCCGAACTCAATATTTTTCAATTTTTAAACTTTAAAAATCTATCAAAATTTTTCTATTGATTCTATTTTTACGATATTTTCAGGGTCAATGTGAAATTTTATGTTCTTTCCAATAAACCGAATATAATATTTTAGACAAACGCTTTTTTTTAAATTCACGCCCCCCCCCATTTGTGTAAGTGTCACACATTTTCAAGTTTCTCTTAAAAAGTAAATAATTAATTTGTGTTGAATAGTTTTATATATCACAAATTGAAGAGAAAAGGTCAATAAATAATATATTCAAATTTAAAACAAAAAAAAATCCGTTTTTTAGAAATTTACCTGTAAAGTCCGAAGTTTAAAACCTTTTTTAAAAAAAAAAAAACACATTTTTTTTTTTTTTTTTTTTTTTTTAATAAAACCTTGGTCCTTGCTCCTTTAATTGAAAAAAATTAGGGCTTGAATTACATTTTTCGAGGAGTTATAAGCTTGGAAAGATGGGGTGGAATTATTCACTATTTTCACGAAATTTCTGACACCGCTAGATGCTGAGAAAGTACTGTGCGTTTTTATTTTCAAGTTAAATTTGTAATTTAACTTTTTAAATTTTTACGGTATCTTTTGTCTATTAAAGGTTAAGTGAAAATACAGAACAGTTAAAAAATGCATTCTTTATTTTGCTGTTTTTTTTTTTGTTGTTTTTTTTTTTTACTTGGTTTTACGAAATACTTAATCAAATTAAGTGATTTTCGGCGGACCCGAACGAGAATCACCCCCCTCTTTTAACCCGTATTCTGAAGTTGGTATTTTTACGACCAACCCAGCCTAGTATAAATACTCCCAACCTCCCATGTTAAGAACGGCTTTCAGAATAAACACCCCTAACCTCGAAAAATATACTACATACTATAACATACAATAAAAATTCTAGTGCCAGGGGGGGTATTCTTGTTCAGATCCGCCGATTTTTCTTTTATGACAACTTCATTCCATAACGGGCACGTACATCATATTTTTCTTTTTCTTTGTTTTTTTTTTTTTATATATTTGCTAAACTGCATAAACACCAAAAAATCTCTCTCCCTCATATTAAGAATGGATTTCTAAATAATGTTATTCTGCATAAGTACCGTAGATTGTTTCCATTTCGTGTTAATTTGTTATTTGTTTTGTTTTTTAGTTTTTTTTGTTTTTTGTTTTTTTTTATTATCGCTTTTAGTATAAAATGAACCTTCGACTCTAGGTGATTAGATGATTGTCGTCACTTAGAACTAACTGTGGTGTTTATGCACTTATGTTACCGGGCTATTTGTTTTAAAAAAATGGTATTTGCAAGTTAAATTCAAGTTTTACGACATTTTTTTGATTAAAGTGTGGGTAAAAGTACAGACTAATTACAAAACACTCTCATCATTATATTGTATATTTTTCCACTAACTGCCATGTTTTTATGTGCGCATATTCATTTTTTTTTTTTTTTGTAGGGAAGTATCGTTCGTATACGTGAACCAATTTCTGTACCCTTTCCGTTATTTGCACCATTTGTTCGACTGATTATTTTAGCCTTCTAGATTGTCTCTTGCAATTTTTTTTTTTTTTATTTTGTTTAGTCAATGTTAATAGTTCTTCTAGATTAACGACCCCATTGATATAAGCGCCAAATAGTCCCCCGTGTATTTTAAGTCAAGAAAAAAAAAAGTAAATCTGGAAATATCCTGTACTTAGTAATACAATTTGATTCTTATTTAAATATAATAAAATGTTGTTTTTTGTTGTTGTTTTTTTGTTGTTATTTTTTTAAATAATTCATTTTTTAAAAAAATAATTACTTAAATATGTAGTTGGAAAATTTTGGGGAAAATAATTATAAAATGTCTACGTTTGTTTATATAGTCCGAAATATCTGTTATTATACAGATTCACTCTAGAGAACCTACTGTTTGTTTTATAAAAATATTTTATATAAACTTCTTTTCAGTTAACGAAAAAAAAAAAAAACATTAAGAAATTTACGTGCAGATTTTGAACCTACAGACCACGTCATGCTAAAAAAAAAAAAAAAAAATTCACGTTATCAACTTACCTACAGTAGAATTTTCACAGCCTGTTGTTCTATCGTTGTTGCTAACCGACGACTTGGAAAGAATGGCTTTACCGATGATAGATAAATTAAAATAAGTTTCGATTATCGGTTATTATCGGAGTATTCTGAGACAAAACCTAAGATCACTCCCAGACTTATACACTAAAGTTCTGTAAATTTTTAAGAATATCTGTTTAGCCGTTTCGAAGTCTATAAGGACCTCTCTCACACAAATAGACAAAGTTGCATTTATATATATATATATATATATATATATATATATATATATATATATATATATATATCAGAGAGGCGGTAGCACTCTCTATATAGGGATGGCCCGTATACGCCTACAAAACAAAACTATCCAAATCTCAACTAAAATCAACTTATAAGTTTCAAAAAGCACATATTCTTACAGAGAAGCGTCTTACGAATCCAGCGAGTGTCAGAACGTCGGTTAAAATGTCAAAAGAGAGCAAAAAAAAAAAAAGGGTACAAAAATAGCCAATTGTTCTTCTTTCTTCTTTCTTCTTCTTCTTCTTTCTTTTGAGACGATGTATCTCGGTGTACGAACGGTTTCTGACAACAGTTCAAGCATCAATCGACTGCTCTTTACACGGAGAAGTGCAGTGACCCATCGCTTTTTAGCTAACTCCATAATTAAATAAGATTACGTGTAATAACAAGTTTTAAACACTATATACCCAATGTAGACAGACCACTTCAAACACGGAACTTCTCTCAAAAGGGACAGCTCCAAATAATACACCGGATGCTCACAGACGTTCCAGTTTGCCAGTGGCCTATATTTCTTGGACGCTGAATATTTGAGGTGAACGTTTTTCTTTAAACAGTAACCCACCAGCGTTAACGAAACCACAAAATCTTTATCTCAGTTGATCAAAATTGTTATAAGAGTAACCTATCAGCAAGTACGACGTCAAAAAACAATGTTATAAAAACAAATAATTCTTCAGATTTTGGACTGTAAAATATGTACAAAATGTCAATGCTGTGACCAGGATTCGAACCTAGGTTAGCACGGCCACAACGTGACGTCCTAACCTCTAGACGATCACGGCTAACACTGACGTCTGTCGCTCTTGGCAGAAAGACACATGACTACTGTCAAACTATTGAAAAATAAGGAGAAAACTTGAAATTCTCACGCATGCGCAAAAATACACTATAGCAACCATTGTTAAATGCAGCTGAATCTCTTCGCTCGCTAAGAAAAGTAGATCAGACTAGTTCTTCTAAGAACTCACCAAACGCCAAAGGAAATAAGTTAAATTAACCGCAAAAGAAACTGCAAGAAAGTCATCTTCTAAGAACTCACTGGAAGCTGACCAAAAAGAATCAAAATCCAAGCCCTAGCCACAAAAATAACTAGATATTGTGGCTACTATACACAATCTACTAATAAAAACAAGTAAGTTTTCTAAAATAAACTACAATAAATTAACCAAGTAACCTCACACTGTCACTGATTAGGACTTCATATAAAGATAACAACTACACTATTGGTGTATATACCGTTCCACACTTTAACTATTGGTGACGGGGCAGTATCTCAATTCTACGAGAGTTGTCTTGCTATAAGATAAGTGATATTATAGTAAGATACACATAAGTGTTATATGTTTACATTTAATAAAAAATGCCAAAGTCAGCACGTAGTAAAAAAGATCAGAGAAATATAGACTATGAAAAAAACAAAGTCAAGGTATTATCTGAGCAAAAAGAATACTATCAGAAAAATGCTGAAATAATAAAAATTAAGTATCATGCAAATCCTGAGGCAAAGAAGGCTGCCTCACGTGCTGACTCAAAAGCACGGTATAACAGGGATCCTGAGGGGAAAAACTGCCTCACGTGCTCTTTATAACAAAGAACCAGAAAAAAGAAGGCTGCCTTACGTGCTGACTCAAAAGCACGGTATAACAGGGATTCTAAGGAGAAAAAAGCTGCCTCACGTGCTCTTTATAACAAAGAACCAGAAAAAAGAAGGCTGCCTCACGTGCTGAATCAAAAGCACGGTATAACAGGGATTCCGAGGGAAAAAAGCTGCCTCACGTGCTCTTTATAACAAAGAACCAGAAAAAAAAGGCTGTCTCACGTGCTGACTCAAAAGCACGGTATAACAGGGATCCCAAGGGGAAAAAAGCTGCCTCATGCACAAACTATTATAAAAAGACCTAAAACCCAGCAGGAAGCGACCTGCTACTAATGGAGGCGGCAATGAGTCGTCTCCTAAAAAAGACAATACTATCATGAATGTAAGTTTAAAAATAAGACTGTAAGTAAAAATACTAATTAACAAGAATAAAAAAGCATTGGAAATGCAAAAGGATATAGGGATGGTATGCCAAAAAGTATACAAACAAGATAGCTATGAATGGCTAGGCACATGGAAATAGAATTACATCCAAAGTATAACCCTATAGCTTTTTACAACCGTAATGATGGCACGGAATGAAGATTGGAGAAAAGCTATAGGGCTATACTTTGGATGCAATTCTATTTCCATGTGCCTAGCCATTCATAGCTATCTTGTTTGTATACTTTTTGGCATACCATCACTATATCCTTTTGCATTTCCAATGCTTTTTTATTCTTGTTAATTAGTATTTTTACTTACAGTCTTATTTTAAAACTTACATTCATGATAGTATTGTCTTTTTTAGGAGGCGGCTCATTGCCGCCTCCATTAGTAGCAGGTCACTTCCTGCTGGGTTTTAGGTCTTTTTATAATAGTTTGTGCATGAGGCAGCTTTTTTCCCCTTGGGATCCCTGTTATACCGTGCTTTTGAGTCAGCACGTGAGGCAGCCTTCTTTTTTTCTGGTTCTTCATTATAAAGAGCACGTGAGGCAGCTTTTTTCCCTTAGAATCCCTGTTATACCGTGCTTTTGAGTCAGCACGTGAGGCAGCCTTCTTTTTTTTCTGGTTCTTTGTTATAAAGAGCACATGCGGCAGCCTTCTTTTTTTCTGGTTCTTTGTTATAAAAAGCACGTGAGGCAGCCTTCTTTTTTTCTGGTTCTTTGTTATAAAGAGCACGTGAGGCAGCTTTTTTCTCCTCATAATCCCTGTTATACCGTGCTTTTGAGTCAGCACGTGAGGAAGCCTTCTTTTTTCTGGTTCTTTGTTATAAAGAGCACGTGAGGCAGTTTTTTCCCCTCGGGATCCCTGTTATACCGTGCTTTTGAGTCAGCACGTGAGGCAGCCTTCTTTGCCTCAGGATTTGCATGATACTTAATTTTTATTATTTCAGCATTTTTCTGATAGTATTCTTTTTGCTCAGATAATACCTTGACTTTGTTTTTTTCATAGTCTATATATATATTAGTGTTACGACGATTAATGGAAATCAGAAACCGGAACAATCAGAACTTTTTGGGGTATTAGAGTTGGAAAAACTTTTAGCCGAATTTCTAATTCCAAAAACGACCATTTTAATGTTTTCGAAGTTATTTTTCAATTGTTGATACTAATGATAAATACTTATTGCTTTTAAACTATCAACAAAAGTAAAATCTATAGATCCTAACATTTACAAACGATGTAAATTTATTTCATTTGCATAAAAAATGAAACTTTTTTTTAAAATTACATTTTCACCCCAAACAAGACACATTGCCACTTTGATGTAGGGGGCTACTATCAGGGACATAAGCTACAGGGGTACTATGTGGGGAGTTGGGCAGCAAGATGTCGGTTTACATTACACTTGAACTTCTGCATGTCAGTACAGTCGGGGAAGCAGGAACCTGCAATGGAATTCCAAAGTCTAGCTGTTCTAGTGAAGAAACTATTGGAGTAAAAGGCTCTCTTACATCTAGGGATCTCAACTGTGAAGGGGTGGGATTTTGCTGCTTGTCGGGTTTGTCGGGGGTATTTATGGCGAGGGGGTACAAGTGCTTGCAGTTCGTCGGAGCATTCACCGTTAAAGTACTTGTAAAACGGGCAGAGGGATGCTACATTTCGTCGATAGGACAGAGGCTGAAGCTTAGATGACAGTGCAGGACCTATTAGGTTGGCGACTCGCTTTTGAACCTTGTCTAGGAGTGAGAAATTAGTAGCAGATGCACCAGCCCAAATATGACAACAATACTCCATACATGGGCGAATGGTGGCCTTATAGAGGTATAGGATACTTTCAGACGTTAGTAGCTTTCTAGCACGGTAGAGAGAACCTACCTTTTTCGCAGCGGTTCTGGCATTGCTCTCAATGTAATTGTTCCAACTCATGTTTACTGTGAACGTTAGGCCAAGGAGTTTAAAAGATGTGCTTTCAGATAAAGAGTCCTACGTCATTGCTATTGGTGGTAGAGAAGGTTTCTTGTAGTTATTGAAAGAAACCAGTTTAGTCTTGGCAACATTGAATGTGACCATCCATTTTTGTCCCCATTCCACTACAGATTGGAGGTCATCCTCTAGTGTTTCTGTCATTTCTTTAGATATGTGTTCATTTGTTTTCCTGTCGTGTCTGTTATAGAGCGTGGTGTCATTAGCATATATATATACCCATCTCACAGACAATTTTGTGAGGGTGTCATTTATGAATATTAGAAATAATAGAGGTTCAAGGATAGACCCCTGAGGCACTCCCGCATTTATTTCATATTGTTTAGATATACGACCATCGAGGACAACCTGGATTTTTCTCTTATCTAAGAAGGATTTAATTATGTGAAGTATTCTTCCAGTGATACCGTATGATCTGATTTTCTTGAGAAGACCTTCATGCCACACTTTGCTTCATAACCCTTCTAAGAATGCAAAATGTAAATCAACTGCTCTCTTTAAAAGGTTACAGAGTGATATTCATAAATGACCTCCCTGATAAAATTGTTTCCGAGATGGGTATATTTGCTGATGACACCACGCCCCTATAACAAACACAAGGGGAAAATAAATGAACACATATCAAAGGCAATGGGTGAAAGCTTAGAGAATGACCTCCAGTCTCTAGTGAAATGGGGATGATATTCAATGCTGACGAGACTAAGCTTTTTTTTTTAACAATTACAAGAAACCTCCTCAACTAGTGATAGCCATGACTGATAATACACTATCTGAAACTATTTGTTCAAATTTCTCAACTTAAAATTCAGTTGTTGGAACAAGTACATTGAGAACATTGCCAGGGTTGTTACGAAGAAAGTAGCCTCTCTCTACCATGCTAGGAAGTGATTCTCACGAGAGAGTATCCTATATTTTTACAAGGTCACCATTCGACCATGCATAGAGTATTGCTGTCACATATCTAATACTTGTCTCTCACATTTAGACAGGATCCCCCACACACAAAAAAAAAAGAAAGAAAAAAAAAAGAATCTCAAACTTAATAGATCCCGTCAACCAAACTTCATAGCGACAAGGGAGAACATTCCAGGTTAACAAAACAGAATTATCTCCCTTATTGCAAGCCACGAAAAATATCGCTAATTTTACCCCCCCCCCCCGCTCTCTAATAAAAAAAAGCAACGTGTGTCTGTAGGCGAACCAGAAGAGTAAAGACTCAAAATAGGAAGTTTGCTGTCAAGCTCATGCTCTCTACCGATCCAAGTTATGACAACAGGACCATTGCCAGCAATGTCCTATCATCAAAATGTTGCGTCCCTGTGTATGTTTTACACGTATTTTAATGGAATGTGTTCCAACAAACTCCAAAACTCCCTCGACGTAAATCCATTCGACTAACCCGACAAGCAGCAAAATCCCGCCCCTATGTTGTAGAGGTTCCTAGATGCCGGAAAGTGTTATATTTAAATAGTTTCTTTCCTCTGAACTGCTAGATTTGGGGGGAATTCCCTCCTAGGTCCTTGCTTTCCTGACTACTGACACAGAGAAGTTCAAGTCTTGTGTAAACAGACATCTCGCTGCTCAACTCCCGACATAGTATTCCCGTAGATTTGGTTCAAAATAATAGCCCAGTGCCATATTTAGGGCAAAATACCAGTAAAAAAAAAAAAGAAAAAAAAAGTAAATCAACTGCGTTCTTTAAAGGGTTATATAGCAAAGGTTCTGAAAAATATTTAAAAATTAAATAAAACACGTTTGTAAGAAAAATACCATCAAGCATTGACTAGCAGGAAGACCCAATGTTGCCTGGGATTGAATGATGATCAATGAATGTTTCACACTCCTATGTTTTTATTGTCATCAAAATCGGTGAAATCGTCTATTTTTCACAATCAAATCGATTGCCTGCTCTAATTGATTTGATAAAATTATTTTTATATATAATTGATTGAATTACAGTTTAAAATGCAAATGCCAGATATCATGGTTCAATTGTGCTCTAAACAGAAACATTCATTTTGAATGTGCCTCTGTCATATCAAAGAACCTACGGTTGATTTTATATGTTGGTCCTTTTGGCTTGTGTGGTCATAAAACTTCTAAAATGCAATTGTGATGTTAGGCTGTTAACATTTGTCAAAATCGCCGGTTCCTTCTTTTATTGGATTATTTCGATTATTGATTATCGATACTTATTGAAGATATTTCGATACAAAACTTATCTAAGAACACTGCCAGGCACATAAACTACCTTTGTGTAAAATTTCATAAAACTCGGCCCAATCGCTTTCCAGTCCATAAGGATCTCTCTCTCTCTCTCTCTCTCTCTCTCTCTCTCTCTCTCTCTCTCTCTCTCTCTCT
Source organism: Euprymna scolopes (assembly GCF_053919585.1). Taxonomy (NCBI): domain Eukaryota; kingdom Metazoa; phylum Mollusca; class Cephalopoda; order Sepiida; family Sepiolidae; genus Euprymna; species Euprymna scolopes. The sequence continues at coordinate 13,125,793 of NC_136518.1, read as the reverse complement.
CTCACTCTCACTCTCACTCTCTCACTCATTCTCACTTTCTCTTACCTTCTCTCTCTCTCTCTTTCTCTCACTCGCTTTCTCTCTTACGCACACGCGCACACACACACATGGACACAAAGTTCCTTTTATATAATGGTAAAGATAATTCAAATAAATGTGGCATACAAAAAGCGTTTTTATTATTATTATTATTTTTAAAATCATTTATTTTTTGTCAGTTTTAAGTTACGAACATACTAAGTGTGACAGAGTTATTTGCCCTTTTCATCAGTTGAATATTGTTTATCTTTTTTTAAAAATATTTTTTCTTTAGTTTACATTTGCTCGTGTTTGTACGCTTGGGAATAAAATCTTTTCGTGCCTTCAAACGATTTCTAGCATTGTGATAGCAGTTGATTTACTCACATCTTGTTTTGTCTGGAAGCGGCGTTCACCTCAGATCGGTTAAGCTGACTCGTGTGTGTGTGTGTGTGTGTGTGTGTGTGTGTGTGTGTGTGTGTGTGTGTGTGTGTGTGAGAGAGAGAGAGAGAGAGAGAGAGAGAGAGAGAGAGAGAGAGAGAAAATTTTGGAATTAAAGAAAAGATCAATAAAAGAAACTTTTCAAATTCGAAAGAGATGGATTATAAATATAGAGAAATATAGTCATAGCGTAATAACCTTATCCAGACTTAAAAGGCTCAATATAGTGATAAGAGCCTTGTATAAGTAAAAGACGTCACGATGTTGTAGAATTAAATTTACAATATTTTATTCAAAGCAAGGCATACGAGACAAATGTGGAAAAAATTCCATGGAGTTTCAAAGAGGGTTGTATGCTCAGTCCGGCAAGTTCAAAGTAGCTGCGCAGCAGCTTGGTTCCCACCAGTTTTCGCAAATAGCAAAGAAGATCCTGAACAGAAGCGTGTGCTCTATCCCAACTATCATCAATGGACCTGAGGTAATTTCGCAGCATCAGACAAAGCCAAAGTCTTTGCCAAGAACTTTGCAGCTAATTCTACACTTTGCGACTAAGGCCGCCAAGCTCCAATATTTCCTCCTGTATCAGAAAACACGCTATGTGATATGCATATATCTGTACATGATGTTGCCAAGCTAATCAAAAACCTTGATTCCAGTAAAGCAACCGGCCCTGACGGTATTCCAATTATAGTACTCAAAAAATTTCAACCAAAACTAGCGCCCATACTTTCAACACTGTTTAAACATTGTCTTAAGGAGAATTGCTTCCCATCACCCAGGAAAATCTCATCATTATTACCTGTATTTAAGAATTCAGGTGATTGCTTATCTCCCTCTCAGTACAGGCCAATAAGTCTCCTGTGCGTCAAAAGTAAGTTGCTGGAATCAGTGTTAAATACAGAAGTAATCCACCATCTCAGCAAAAATAACCTTCTTAGTGATACACAATATGGTTTCCATTCTGCTAGATCTATAGCAGATGTGCTTACAGTTATATCTCATAGGATTAGCAAATCTCCCGACATAGGCAACCTTTCTAGGGCAATTGCTCTTGACATATCGAAGGCCTTTGATAGAGTTTGGCATAAAGGTTTACTTCACAAGGTGTCTAGCTATGGTATAGCTGCAATCGTCATCTCAATTATTAAATCATTTCTTTCTGATATATTCATAAAAGTAGTGGTTGATGGGCAAAAATCAGAAGCTCACAGTATTAATGCTGGAGTCCCTCAGGGGTCTATCCTAGGCCCAACTCTTTTCCTGATCTACATTAATGATCTTCCAAATCACATCCTTACATAATTCGTAGACATTTATGCTGATGACACTACCATCTATAGTAGCACATCTAAGACTGTAAACGACCAAGTTCTCTCTGATTCTCTCTCCTCTGATCTTAAGCATGTGGTACAATGGAGAAACGCTCTGATCCCCATCTGGCATCAATTGAAATGAATGGCTTTCGTTTTGGGGAGGCCTCATGTTTTGACAAGCTTCTGGGCTTGATCTTTACTCCTGATCTGAAATGGAACATATACATCAAATCTGTTGCCAAAACCGCTGGAAAAATGGTGGGATCCTTCTATCGATCCAGTAGATATCTCACTGCTGATGCAATTTTCTATCTTTATAAGAGCCAGGTGCGCCCAAGGATGGGGTACTGTTGCTAAATCTGGGCAGTAGTTGCTAGAAAGGACTTGTCCTGCATTGATAGAATTAAAAAAAAAAGACTTCGTAGCCTCGTAGATGTCCTTTTCTCTTCCCTGCAACCTCTATCTCACAGAAGAGATGTTACGAGTTTGTCTCTGATGTATCGTTATTTTCATGGCAAGTGCTCAACTCGACTATTGCCCCCCCCCCTCTCCAAACTTTTACAAGAAACACTCGTCTAGCTGAAAACACTATCAATATTTCCCCCTACTCTTTATCTGTGCCTAAACCTAAACGTAGATTCCATGAACAAAGCTTATTTCTTAGAAGTGCCCACCTGTGGAACTGTCTTCCGTTTTTTTGCTTTCCAGCTGACTACAATATGGTTGTCTTCAAGTCAAACATAAACAAATTCTTGATGAGGCGTTCCACTTCAGTTAACAAATTTACCGAATTTCCATTACTAACGATTACTATATTGTCCAATTGACTACTGTACACGCTTAACCCTTATCCTCGAGTAGTCTCTGGGCCTTGATAAGTGGTGATACCTATGTAAATATATATTTTTGATAAGTTTTTATTTCCGTTTCGATTCAAGCTAATGCACCCAAGTCATATGGATATATTTTTTTATTTTTTAAATCGTTACTTTATAACAAAAATAAAAATCGATGGATCGTTAACTCTATAATAATATATACGAAATCTGTAAGAATTAAAATATATTTAAGCGTACTTTACGACCAGGCTTTACTGGGCGTTCGTGCTAGCTTAGATAAATACTTTTGTAGTTTTAACAAAAAAGCTACAATAATATCAGAGCGTCTCCATTTACACTGAACATCTACAGAATGCCAACATGAATATATTACATATGAATGAGTCCTCCGTGGAATTTCCACAGGTCCCGCTAGTACATCATTATTTTCACAGCCAAACAATTTCGCAGCTCAAAGAGCTATGACAACCAACAAAACAGGAAATACAAGACTCGAGTTTTGCCCTCATCAGTTAGACATATCCGAACCCGGGATTCAGAACCCGAGCCTCTTGCATGCGAGGCAAGCACTCTGTCAACCAAACAAACGCCCCACATGTAAGCAAGTCTATTAACTAACACAGAATCTCTTCTTTTTTTTGTAGTTCTCCGACAACAGTTTTATGGCTGTCATTGCTCTTGTTAGCTGCGACGTTGTTTGGCTGTGGAAATAATTATATAATCTCTCACATTCTGAAAAATTATATATATATATATATATATATATATATATATATATATATACTGCTAGACAGGGTAATAATAAAGAAACGATTGCATTCATATATATATATATATATATATATATATGAGAAAACAGTTAATAAAATATGTTAAAAACACTTTGAAATGAGTTAAAACATATTTAATCTGAAAAGGAAACACTAGATAAATAGAGAGTCCTTAATCCGCGGAGTTTTGAAGAAATACTTTCCTTCTCATCAGAGGGTAGGAATTAGCAAAATGCGGGATCGGATTTTGCATGCAGAAGTATTTGAGGAAACAACAAGTAAGTCAAAGATCTTACTTGAAAACAAAAAAAGTGAAGCAGAGGGAATAAGGTGAAGAAAAAGTTGATTACACATGAATGGATAGTCTGGTGGAGGATAAAAAATCCAGTGACGGTAAAATCCAAATGTATAACTTCAAGAAAGTTAAAAGAATTTCCATTTATACAAGTAAAATCCAAGGAAATCCCGTAATTGGAAGAAGATGGTCCATAATAATCCAAAGGCAGAAATCCATGGAATAATTCACAAAAATGTGTACAAGGAAAAAAGAAAAGGTTCCAATAATATTAATAAAAGAAAAATAAGATATGCTTTTCACTCTACTTCCGAGACATAAATATAAATAAGAAAGATCAGGGAAGAGAAAGATGATAGAGAAAAAAAGGAGAAGAAAAAAAATGATGATAAAGTTAAATATAAAATATAAAATAAAGGGAAACAAATGTCAAAATGTTAATGGCACGAAAAAAATATATTGGGCAAAATAATATAGGTCAACTGAAATGTACAGGTCATCACTTAAAAAATGTCAGCAAGAATTGTTAAAAGACACTAAATGTAAAATAAATAAATTAATTAAAAAAAATTAATAAATAAATAGAAAATAAAGAATAAATAAAGAATAAATGAATTAATTTTAAAAAAAAGTTTTTTTAAATAAATAAATAAATAAATAAATAAAATAAATTTGTTCTCGCTTTAGAACACTTTCCTAAAAAATATAAGGTGGAAGGCTTATCACCATGACTTAAGCATTAAAAATAAACTTAAAGCGCCTATTTCCTCTGGAGACCAACTTCACCCAGAAATCTTAAATGAACTCCCTATCAACTCTAATAGAGAACAAAAGAAATTCGAAAGAATTGATGCCAAATTTTATGGGTTAAAAACTACTGCCCACCCCAAATACAACCCTTACCTCGAAGAGTTTGAGAATTCCATGTTAAATTTAGTCAAAAAAATTAAATTTAAGAAACAAAAACACCATTATAATCCGGTTACTCGAAAAATAAATAATTTTGCCGAAAACGTTAAAAAGAATAAACATATATTCGTCCCTGCTGATAAGACAAAAAATTATTATAAACTTGACTATCCTGCATACAAAAAACTTTTGTATAAAGAACTTAATAAATCTTATAAAATAGTTCCTCCTAAGACTTTAGATTCCATTAATTCTGAAGCTAAACTTTTACTGACTTCTATGAACATTCATAACTTCACTGAAATAATTTCTCCGGGTACTCCTAGATTCACCCTCAAAGATAATAAACCTAATTTCTATGACAGCCCCTCGATCAGATTGATCTGCCCATCTAACTCTGACTTAGGAGCTGTAAGCAAAAATATCTTAGATAGAATCATCCCTTCTATTAAAGAAAAAGTAAGTTTCCCTCTTTGGCTGAATTCAGATTCCGTAATTAATTGGTTTGTTTCCCTTAAAAATAAACACCTCCTAAACTTCATAACATTTGACATCCAAAATTATTATCAATCAATTTCTCCGATCCTTTTAAATAAGGTTCTTATCTTTGCTAAAAGAAATTCTGACTTAACTAATTTAGAAATAAAATTAATTCTCCTAGCGAGAAAGCCCCTTATACAATTTAACAATAAGCTTTAGACTAGAAAGGATACCCCTGATAATTTTGACATCTTGATGGGTGCTTCTGACTCTGCAGAAGTTACAGACTTAGTGGGACTCTTCTTACTGAAAGAACTTAAATACCACTTTAAAGATATCCAAGGGAGTCCTTATAGAGATGATGCCCTTTTTACTAAAACAGCCAGGCCAATCCTCCCATAACAGACACTAATATTTCGTCTTCAAGTTATTCTTCTTCCCATCCTCCATCTGATATAGTTACTAATCCAATACACCACTCGAGCAGCCCCCTCCATCTACAATCATACAACTAGTAATAATAATAATAATAATAATAATAATAATAATAATAATAATAATAATAATAGTATTTCTCCTAACAGCCATCCTAACACTAACAACACTCATTATCCCCTCCAAAATAGTCCTCATACAGACATTGTCCCACCATTTGTTGAACACTATGAGCA
>NC_136518.1:13020057-13117557 GCF_053919585.1 Euprymna scolopes | reverse complement strand
TTTAATTAAATTAAATTAAGTCAGCCGGCATATTCCCTTAAGATTAGGTAGATTTTTCCACGGCTGCATCAGACGATGTCATAAGTGGGGTGAGAAGAGACAGCGGATGTAGAAGAAACTTCGCCAACCAAGTAGTTTTCTGATATAAGGTTTAAGATGGAGACAAAACGATTATTACCAAATTTCTGTCTCCACATAAACTCAAAAAGATAGCTTGAGAAGCTCCTGGCGTTTGCAATTCACATTCAATGCTGCCAAGACCAAACTGGTTTCCTTCAATAACTACAAGAAACCTTCTTTGCCACCAATAGCAATGGCCAGTGACTCCCTGTCTGAGAGTACATCTTTCAAACTGCTTGGCCTAACGTTCACAGGAAACATGAGCTGGAACAATTATATTGAAAACATTGCCAGGGCCGCTGCAAAAAAGGTAGGCTCTCTCTACCGTGCTAGAAAACTACTGACACCTGAAAGTATCCGGTATCTCTATGAGGCCACCATTCACCCATGTATGGAATATTGTTGTCACATCTGGGCTGATGCGTCTACTACTAGTCTCTCGCTCCTAGACAAGGTTTAAAAAAGAGTCGCCAATTTTATAGGCCCTGAACTAGCATCTAAGCTTCAGCCTCTGTCCCATCGACGAAACGTTGCATGCCTCTGCTTGTTCTACAAGTATTTTAATGGTGAATGCTCTGACGAACTGCAGACACTTGTGCCCCCACGACGGAGACACCCTCGACAAACCCGACAGGCAGCTAAATCCCACCCCCACACAGTAGAGATCCCTAGATGTAAAAGATCTTTCTACTCCAGTAGTTTCTTCCCCAGGACCGCTAGACTCTGGAATTCCATTCCAGGATCCTGCTTCCCTAACTGTACTGACATGCAGAAGTTCAACTGCAATGTGAACCGACATCTTGCTGCCCAAATCCCTACATAGTGCCCCAGTAGTTGCTGACCCTGATAGTAGCCCCCTACACCTAAGTGGCAATGTGCCTTATTTGGGGTGAAAATGTAATAAAAAAAAAAAAAATTGACTGTTGATCCAAGGTGGAGATATTCATCTTTTATAAAGTTCTTAGGAACAGCCGTTTGAGAGTGTGTTTACTTAATTTAATGATTTTTTTTCTTCCAATATTTTTCCACAAAGATCGTCTGTTTCTTTTGTCGTGCATTGATCGACTGATCGGCGTCTTATGCCAGAACCCGAGCGCATGACGTCATATTCCGAGCAAAGCCGAGAAGACGGTTAGTTACATCTGGTTCAAATTGTGCACAAGTACATAAAAACAAAACAATAAATACCAGTACAATCATTTCGTATGAACGTTGTTCGCACTAATACTTCAAAGCAACAGCTGAGTTGAACGAAAATGACGAAATCAACCGACAGTTCTTAAGAGCACATTGTACATTACCAGGAAATGTCATTTGCCTTGTTTGTTAAAAAAAAAAAAAGTTATTTCCGGGAAGAGAAATGTATATGGCGTTGTACAAACTCCTAGTTAGTGCCGAAAACCAAGAAAAGAAAATATTGTAACTTCAGTGTCAGTGACGCCATTGGACACATTTCTAGAAAACTCACAAATTTTATGTTGGAAACTTAACTCTAAAACCCTAAACCTATAACTAACCCTAATTCTCACCTAATCCTAACTTAACCCTAAAAGCAACCTTACACCTAAAACAAACCTGAATACTCTAATCAACCTTAACCATAACTCTAACCCTAACTATACTTAATTTGAAAACAAAATAGCGACCACTTAAAACCACTAGGGAATTCACAGGATAATAAAGATCTTAATGCCATAAAAACTATTTGTTGGCGCTGTCATATATATGATATATTTTCCTCTTATGATGTGAAGTTGTGATTTCTTACACAACTGATAACATTGATTATCCGAGTAATAACATATAACAAAAAATAAAATATAATAAAAATAATTACTAATATAATTAATAATTATAACAAAATAAAAATGCTAAAATAAATTTAAAAAATAACAATAAAAGATTATATAAAATAATATAAAAAGAATTACTAAAAAATTTGAATGTAAAAACGTTTTTTAGCATCACTGGAGATTTTCAAAAAAATTTTCTTGCAACGACTATAAATAAAATAGCGAACTGTTGCTATCAGCACTAGGATGCGTTCGTAAGCGACCAGACCTTATGACTTCGGCCGAAGAAATCACGAGCAAATTCGAGTCGTTAAAAAACTGATGAACTGGACAACAAGATACAAATAAAAAATCTATTTCATCAATAACTGGTAAATATAGATTCTTCTTAATTATATTTGACCAAAGGCATTTATATCTCAAAACATTACTATAAAAGCAATTACTTTAATCAAAAGGGAGATAACTAGGAAAGAGTTATTCCCTTTTGCACTGTTACGATTGTAAAAAGCTTACTAGCAATTCGTTTCTTTCTACTTTGGTTTTCTTCTTTTTTTTTGTAATAAAATTTCTTTTTCAAATTATCTTTTTTTTTTTTTTCACTGTTTATATGTTTAATTAATATGATTGTGGCGTTACCCCTAGACAAGGACACAAAAACCGTAACAGCGCCAATTTAAAATGTTAACATTCGTCCAAAACGGATCGGAATATTCCTAAAAGTCAACTTTTAAAATATGAGTGTTTAGTTGGTCCACATCAGCAATTTCACATTAATATAATTGAAAAAAAAAAAAAAAAAAAAAGAAAAGAGATTTTAGTGTGCAACTTGTAGCTAAGAAGCTACCGGTAACATAGATATTAAAGAGAAGTTGTTTTACTTTATAAATAAGAAAAATATACTTACTTTTAGGATTATATCTCGGATGATTGTCAGTAAAATATTCCAGAGAGTGCAGAGGAATATGTCAAAATTGCTAACCATGAGATTCCTATGCAAAGTATCTAAATTAGTTTCCAGATAATTGCTTAGGTTCCTAAAAGCGGTTTCTTTTATATTCCTGTCGATATAAGATGAACTCACGTTGTTCATTTTTTCCTTAAGGTCATTTTTCATTTGTTCGGCCACCGCTGACAAGACAATCTGGATAATCTTCAAAATGGCTGAATTCGTTCGTTGGTACATACGATTTCGAATTTCAAACAGGAACAAAAACCTTTCAGCGTCTTCGATGCCCGCTAAAGAACCTTGCAATGGTCTGAGAGTTTCAAGTTTTTTGAATTGTGGCCCAAGGGATAGTCGGACCTGCTCGATGCTGTTGATGATCCGGTACAGCTGATCGGACACGTCAAACTGACCGATGTCGTCGAAGAATTTCACTGCCTTTAATTTGTCATAGACAAGGGTCGCGTAAAGCTTGGCTCCATCACAGATCATACCCAACACGAGGGTACCAATGGCATAGTACTCGCACCCGTTCGGCCATGCAAGTTGGGATACCATCTCGGAGAGTTCGTTGAGACAGACGCTGACGTCGACTGCCGACGATGTGAAAGAAGTAAGATTCGTGACCGGCGAGGCCTGATCGAACCCTACCGCCGCCCGGATGATGTCCATGGCTTTCTCGCGGCTCATGATCAGCCATCGCTCGAGTTGGAAACGGAACCACTCGTGGTAGGTAGAAAGGTTTGGCAAAGGACGATGCTTTGGCGGTAGCGCCTCCAATATTGATAACACTTCTTTTAAAGCTGTGTAGAGTTTGAAATAGTTTGTCCACAGATTCTCATCGCTTTTCCACTTTTTATGGAACTTTATGATTTCGCCGATCGCTACCTGATTGCGGCCGCCAACCTCAATAAACGCTTCCATGATATTTTCCACCAGGTTTTTCTCAACTAAGGGATAGATCAGCAACTCGTAATCGATATCTATCATACGAAACTTCGATTTATAATAGCAGTTGCCCTTCATCAAATCAATGCTGACGTATCGTGTCAAGTTTAACAAACTTTCAACCACGTATCTCGGTTCCTTTGTTACAGGTTTGACCTTCCGTAGCACGTCCTGGTACCATTCTTTCGTACCTTCGACAAGGGCCGTTTTTATGCTGTCCTTCAAGTTATCCAACGGATAGCAGAGACGCGCCAGATCGAATGTGATTAAAATCTCGAGACATTTTAAAAGATTGTTAAAATCGGGACCGTCTTGCGACGTTTCTCGAAAGAGCCTGATCCTTTCCAAGCAGTCGCCAACGAATATGTGAAAAGCATCCTGGAGGATAGCAACTTCGCCATTTTGTAAACTTTTGCGAGATGAGCGATTCCACGAGGCCTGGAGACGCTCCAGATAAAAAAGCATGGCGGAGTGATGCATATGCATATTGTGGTGCTGTTTAGTGTAGGCTGTCCACAGGCTGACGTCCTCCTGGAATTCACACAGGTCACTGTGCAACGCATGAAAATGGATCACGGCGAGTAGTCCATTTACCATTGTCCCTGTCCACTTGTCGTTTTCCATAGAATGTCTTCCGGTTACAGTATATCTGATGAACGTTCCGATAACACAAATATTAATCTGGATATTTTCCCGATAATTGTCGTCCACCAGGAATTCTGTAACCTTACCGACTTTTAGTACTACTCCAGGTTTGATAACAGAGAATCGGAAACCTATCCGTATGTCGCCCATAACATCAGAATTCCATGAGCGACCCTCAAGTTTGTACCACGCACTTTCTCCCACCGATGGGATGGATTTTACAAGAATACTTATCCGGCCTAAAAAGTCGTCCACATCCTCCTCTGACCTACACAGTTTCCTGAAGTCCTTCAGGCCTCGATGTAGACCTTCGGCACTGACGCTTTTACCGAGGTTCATGACTGCCTCTTTCAGGCTCTGCTTCTGATCTTTATCCCAGATGTCGAGCAAGAAACTATCCCTGCTCGGTTTCTTGATCTCGAACTGGAACAATTCGTTCCAGACTGGGTTGAGTTCCTTCTCAATCAGACGAGTCTGGTACTGTTTCTTTGCCGGCAACGTCTCCAGGGCTGTCCTCTTCTTTGATTTCGGGTGCTCGTCCGTCTGAATGCCCAGCACGCAATACGGGTCGCTCGTTCCGGTCACGTCCTTGGCCTTCAGATCTTTCGCCTCAAACACGACGACACGCAGGACGATCCGAGGAGCGGCTCGCTTTTTGGCGGCATTCATTGCTGTCACGTGTTCACCCTTCGTCTTGTTGAAAGCATTTCGTGCATGTTCGTACAAAACTTGCTCATCGCAGATGAAGTTGTCTGGACATTTGCCGACTGGATACATGATGCTGTACAACACGTCCACATAGAGTTCGTCCATAGTTTTTGTTTTATCCTTGTTTCGGAAAACCAAAAGATAACAAGAGAAACCTGTTTAGAAGCAGTTCTTCAGCGGTCAACGGTGTCGGGTTGAATTCTGTTTCTGTTATGTAATTTCCGAAACTTCGAGATTTATGTGCAAGAATTTCTCTAGCATCGCCAAATATAGAAACATTTATTCATCAATATTATTTATTTGATATGTTTTTATTATGATATTTTTTATCAGTGTTATTATTATCTTTTATTTTATTTATTTATTTATTTATTTTTTGTTGTTATGATTTTAGATGATTTTAAGCACGTTAAACAAAACTGGAAACAATATTTTAAAAACAATATATTTTCCTAGATAACAAAACAATACATATTAAGAAAAATAGATTATTTGATTATTTTTTATTAAAAAAAAATATATATATACGCTATTTGTTTAATAAATATTTAAAATACACATTTCGTAATAAAAGTACACATTTCTCCATATGTAAAGAGGGAAACGTTTAACTGTGTAAAATACAACGAATGCCTTTTCAAATATTTAAAAAAATAAAAATAAAAAAGATACAGCAAAGATATTTAATTGTATTTTCTAAAAACAAAAATCCAAACATATTTCATTATGTATTTAAAACTATATTACAAAATATTTGTTTATAAAAGATATAATAGTAATAGATAAAGAATTCTAAATTTGCTACGACAAAATATTTTCCGATTTTTTGTAATTTCTTGAATTCAAATTTAATACACAGATTATTGATTTCTAGCCTCCATCGTCTAAACTGGAAGTCAAGTTTCTCGAATTATCTTTTGGTTTGCTCGTGTTTTTTTATTTAGTCTTCAATTTCTTTTGAAATATTTAAAAGCTATATTTTAAAAAAATGAATAAATTAATAATATTTTCTTTTGTTACTATTTCTTTGGCAATAAATAAGAAAATAAATAAATAAAATAACGAAATACCGAATATGACGTCAGTTTTCTTTACCAAACAATAATTACATTTTTTTCTTCTTTCCGACGTCGTTTCCTTAGTTACACTTCGAGCTTCAGGAATGTCTAACTTGCATGAAATCTTCCTCCTCTTCTTCCTCCCGTAAAATGGTCCTGGATATGACCTTAAACTATATTCGATGGCGAGGCCCCAGCTTGCGGGCTCTGGGGAGTGTGGAGCCACCCTTTAATTGCCATAGTTCCCAGGTCCACTCTGACCCGGAGTGGTAGTACCTGTTAGGGTCCCAACTATGGGTTAAATAGAAACTGACTTGCAAAAAAACAAATATATTCTATTAAAAAAAAAAAAATATTCAAAATCACCGGATTCGGCATTAAATAACCTGAAAGGGGTTGATATGCCATAAAACAAACAAAAAAAAAAACCAACCAACCAATCCTCCCGTAAAATAAAGAAACGTAAAGACTAGTGTTGGGACGATTCCAATATTTTCCCTTATTCCGATACAATTATCGATTTTGTATAAAAATTCCCGATTCAGATTCTTTATAAATCTCAAAATATTTAACTATAAAGTTGTCATTTTTTTTTTTTTTAACGATTTTGCGAATATTTTCTCAAACGTAAAAATACACTCATGTGAGATAATCTATCGGTTTTAGTTTTACTGGGAGTTTATTTTCATTATTTTATCATTACTATCAGTGCTTTAAATAAAAACAAATAAAAAAGCCAATTAAAAGAATCGTTTTTAGCATCGGAAAACCGGCATAATTTTTTACGATTCCGATACCGATTCCGATAATCTTAAAACTTCCGATTTTTCCGATTCCCGATTCCAATTAATCTTCCCAACAAGGCAGACCTGTACGAGAGTGTCCCCCTTAAGATGCGTTTTTCACCCTTTTTAAACTTTTTTTCCCGACGATTGTCATAGAAGAAAAGAAGAAAAGATTGTCATAGAAGAAATCCACATGTTTTAAAAGAAGGTAATTAAGTTTTCGGTACTAGTGCACTTATTCATCTGTGCTGAAATAATAACGTTATTATTTAAAAAGCCATTCTTAACATAGGGAGGGGAGGGTGTTTTGTACCTATTCTATACTTCAACCTTATAACTGAATTAAAAAAAAGATATCATAAAACTTTAATTAAACTTGCAAATACGATTTACAAAAATAGCGCGGATCAGTAAGTGCACTAGCACCAAGTTTTCTAGTTAAATTTTAAATCTTAAAAATGTCTTTATTTGTAAAAAAGGTTATTCAAGATGCGATCGGTCTTTTAGACGTAAGTTTGAAATAACAATTTTAGATGCGTCCACTGATCTCATTGAACTGAAACTATTTGCTAGGTACGTGCACTAATATGGCTGACACTGATAGGGGGGACATGGTTTTGAAAGCCGACTGTTCCGTCCCATAAAGACCACATGCTCCATTGTCTAGAGTGTTTTAAGTCTTACGACGGAAAGCGTAAACACTTCTCCAAAATTAAAACTCTGAAGACATTTTGTCGTTGAATCAACAGTTTTATTAAAAATGAAGAAGGCAAAAACTGAAAACAGAAAGAATAAAACAGAATTAGCGTGAAGTTTGGTGTGGAAGGGGAAGGCAGTAGATGCTTAAAAATACGTCGAAATTGAATAAGTCCAAAATACTAGAAAAATAAAAAGTAAGAAATTAATGAAAGTCCCAATGTGGAAACGAAATAAAGGAAAAACTTATATCAAAGGTCTGGCGTCGAAGAGAGAAAGGTGGAGGGGGTAGAAGTTAAACACTCGAAGCTGTCAACCCATGGAAAAGCGAAAAGGGCGGACCCCGGTGTTAGCGGTGAAGGGTCATACGTTGTCCCCTGCAAAAAAAGGGAAAGATGAGGGGCAATAAGGAAAGACTGAGTCACGACACCGACTTATCATAATTTTCTTTATACGTTCACGATTCCTTTTTTGATTGTGTTTGCAAGATTAAAAGGAAAAAATATATATATGTGAAAAAAAAATTACATATGAAAATAAAAAAAAAAATTAATGAAAAATGTTTGCACAGCGGTGGCGTGAAGTAGAGTTAAGTTAAATTTGGAAGTTAAATGAATTCATTGTAAAAATCCTTTGAAAGATAAACACTAGTTTTCTGAGACGATTTCAAAGATAATTATCAAAGTAAAGTCTTAAGATATTGAATTAAATAAAAACACTTCGTTTGTACAAAACATAGTTTAATTAGCTACCAAAATCGAAGGTTTAGTGGCAGTTTCAGCTTCGCACAATCAAAACAAATAAAAAGTCGTCGTGCATAAGTTCTACGGAAGCCCAAAATGTCAGGAAGTCAATTTTATTATCAAATGTATAGAGGAATTGAAACATTATTGTTGTGGGGACATACACACCCTTAAAACTGCTAAGTTGGACTTGTTCATTAGACATATAACCAGCAAGTCCAGACTGCTCAATGAGAGCTATCCCGGATGTCGTACAGAGACGACTCCCCACGGACTTACTAACCTTTACTGTGCCACTAACCCTTGCTTGATATAAATGTTCCTATTCTCATCAAGTCGTCGTGTTCCTACTTTCACCCTTTCCGACTCCACTACAATTATTATACCTTAATTTTTGTATTTTTGGGTATCTTAACTGTAGTTTCTGAACGTATATACCGTTCATTGGACAAAACAGGGGAGGGTAGAGCGGTAGCCCTTGATATATCTAACGCTTTTGACAGGGTATGGCACGATGGTCTTCTAAGGAAAATTAGATCATATGGAATCACTGGAAGAATTCATAATGTAATTAAATCCTTCTTAAGTAAGAGAAAAATCCAAGTTGTCCTCGATGGTCGTACATCTAAACAATATGACCTAAATGCGGGAGTACCTCAGGGGTCTATCCTTGGACCTCCATTATTCCTGATATTCATAAATGGCCTCCCTGATAAAATTGTTTCAGAGATGGGTATATTTGCCGATGACACCACTCTCTATAACAGATATGAGGAGAAAACAAATGAACACATATCCAAGGAAATGGCAGAAACACTAGAGGATGACCTCCAATCTGTAGTGGAATGGGGACAAAAATGGATGGTCACATTTAATGCTGCTAAGACTAAGCTTGTTTCCTTCAATAACTACAAGAAACCTTCTCTACCACCAATAGCAATGGCCAAGAATACATTGCCTAAAGTTTATAGGGAATATGAATTGGAATAGATACATTGAGAGCATTGCCAAGGCTGCTGCAAGAAAGGTTGGCTCCCTCTACCGTGCTAGAAAACTACTTACGCCTGACAGTATCCTTTTCCTCTATAAGGCAACCATTCGCCCATGTATGGAGTACTGTTGTCACATCTGGGCTGGTGCATCTGCTACTTGTCTCTCGCTCCTGGACAGGGTTCAAAAGAGAGTCGCCAACCTGATAGGTCCTGAACTGTCATCTAGGCTTCAGCCTCTGTCCCATCGACGAGATGTTGCATCCCTCTGTCTGTTCTACAAATACTTTAATGGTGAATGCTCTGACGAACTGCAAACGCTTGTACCTCCCCGACGTAACTACCCCCGACAAACCCGACAAGCAACTATGTCTCATCCCTTTACAGTAAAGATCCCTAGGTGCAAGAAAGCCTTTTACTCCAATAGTTTCTTCCCCAGAACTGCGGGTCTTTGGAACTCCCTTCTGGGATTCTGCTTTCCCAACTGTACTGATATGCAGAAGTTCAAGTGTAATGTGAACAAACATCTTTCTACTCACCTCCCTTCATAATGCCCCTGCTAATCAAGTCCCTGATAGTAGCCCCCTGCTTCAAAGTGGCATTGTGCCTTGTTTGGGGTGAAAATTGAATAAAAAAAAATAAAAAAACTATCACTGGCACTCTATGAAATAAGCGGTTTCACAACAAATATTTTAACTCAGCTCTGGAGCATTCTAAAGTCAACAGAGTATAGGCCATTTTAAAATGATTTTTTCCCTGTTGACTGAGGTTAAGGTTACAAAGTCCTGTGCAGCCCTAGGAGGCTCACTCTCCCAGGCCTTGACTCCCCGTTTCACGGGGAGGGGCAAGTAAGTTTATTGCTTGCTGTCTGGGGCGCTTCTACCGGGGAATGCCGAACGGGCTGGTCAGGCAATTTTTGTTACGCCAGGGTGCTTCTCTTTTAGGAGCGCTGACTTGATCTTACCCAACACTATGTAGACGAATAAAATCGAATTTTGCTTAAAAGTTGTTTATTAGTTAAACCCAGGACTTATTAAGTGACGTGTTACAACACCTACAACTAAAATGTTTCTTTTAGTAATAATAAAATTTGTCTTATAAGAATGGCCGTGTTGTTAGCTACGTCTAGTCAGAATAAGAATAGAGGAAAAAGCCGATAAATTGTTTGTGATGGGGAAGTGTGTGTGTGTGGGGGGGGAGAAAGACAGAGAGAAAGACAGAGAGAAGAGATAGATAGATAGATAGATAGATAGATAGATAGATAGACAGAGAAAGAGAAAGAGAAAGATATATATATATATATATATATATATATATATATATATATATATATATATATATATATATAAGAGAGAGAGAAAGCGATAGATGGATGGACAGAGAGAAAGAGAGAGAGAAAGATAGAGGGAGAAAGATATACATGTGTGTATATATATATATATACAGAGAGAGAGAGAGAGAGAGAGAGAAAGAGAGAGAGAGAGAGGTTACAGTAAACAGTCCGGGAGCGTTGCAATTTTGGTTATAAATACTGTATGCGGGAAAAATCAGCTGAGTTTAGTGAGAAACTAGTCCTCCTAACTCCATCGCGTGAAATGATTTACCAGGAAATACGCGTACTGAAGATCCACACTAATAGATACATACTTAACCAAGTAGTTTTTATTCACACAAGTAGCGATGGATTAATTTTCTTTAAATCTCTTTTATTCGGACATACGGGTTTATATGTAGCCGTTTACATTAAAATATTTCTAAGCCTTTCTATAAAAAAAATATAAGGATTTTAATTCCTTATTGCTGAACTTTTCTAATTTTGTAATAGATTATCAGGCAAAGGAAAGCTAATACTCGACACCACTAATAAAAAAAACTACTTATATATATATATATATATATATATATATATATATATATATATATATATATATATATATATATATATGCCGTGTTCAAATTGATTGCGATTTGTTGTTATTGAGTGTTGCATTTTATTTTATTGTTTTAATTATAAAAGAATTTATGATATTTGAATGAGCATTCAATAGCACCGATAATCGCGTAACGTCGTATAAGTTTAAATTTACAAGTTTGCCAAAATGCCTTGAGAAATTCGAATATAAAAACAGTATCTGTCTGTCTGTCTGCCCGACTGTCTGTCTGTCCTATTCAAATAGAAGAGTGGGGTAAATAATAGTGATGGTACAATTCTAATATTTTTCACAATTCCGATACAATTACCGATTCCGTACTAAATTTCCGATTCCGATGCAATTATCGATTCCGATATTTTATAAATTTTAAAAAATTTAACTATAAAATGGTTATTTTGTCGCGATGACCATAAAAACACAACTTTTAATGTGCACATATATTTTTTCAAACGTGAAAACACATTTCTAAGGAAATGATTTATAGATTTTAATTTTACCGGAAGTTTAAAAAAAAAAAAAAATATTTATTATTTTATTATTATTATTACCAACAGTGAAAGATTTTTCTTGAACCAAAATCAAATAAAAAAGAAAATTAATGGAATCGTTTTTGGCATCGGAGAATAGGCACATATTTTTCCGATTCCGATACCGATTCCAATACTCCAAAAAGTTCCGGTTTTTCCGATTCCCGATTCTGATTTCGATTAATCGTTCCAACACTAGTAAATACTGGCATTAACTATCACGTCACACTTTAATTTTATCAAGGGAGTACTTTTTCCTCCGCTGGATGGAAAGATGGTCATTCCGTTTGGTCACTTCCCATGGCCATGTTCAATCTTAACAAGCACCAAAATTAACAAGACATAAGCGACACTCGAGGTCAGCTTAAAGATGCCGTGTATGTCTGAGTATGTCTACGAATCCAATCTGCTCAAAGAAACCGGCATTATGTTATCGTAATTGTTTTATCGCTATTTCCATCGCAGGTGCTCGTCTCTGATCCCCCTCGCCAATCTTTCACGAAAAACACCCGTCTAGTTGAATCCACTATAAAAAATTTCCCCCACTCTTTATCTGTGCCTAAATCAAAACGTGGATTCCATGAACAAAGTTTCTTTCTTAGAACTGCACGCCTGTGGAACTCTGTTCCGTCTGCCTGCTTCCCACCGGACTACAACTTGGATGTCTTCAAGTCCAACGTTAACAGATTCCTAATGAACACCCCCCTTAAGTAAACACTTCATCAAATCTCCACACTAACGTACTGTACTTGGAATTAACCCTTATCCCTGAGTGGCTTCCGGGCCTTGATAAGTGGTGACCATCGTGTAAAAAAAAAAAATATTAGCAATAACGAAATAGACGCTATTTTCTGGAATCAAATATTTCGAAAGTCAACTCGATTTTCGAAAGGAAATCACGTTAACTAAACTGCGTAACTAATGACGTCATCTTGTCTGTTATAATTCAAAAGCATTTATTTGAATTAACGTCTATTTTTTAAATGAAATTATAAATTGTTTAAATGAAGAAGGGATGGAAAGTGATGAAGACATAAGGGAGAAGAATGGAGAAAATATGATCGGACATTTTTTCTGGTTCGAATCTGAAATGATTTCTTACTAAGACTGAATACTGCTGCCACATCTGGGAAGATGATACTCTCTATATCTTCTTTCACACAGAAATGACGCTGTTGGTCTTTCTCCACTCTATCCTTGGGAGGTGGTGGACTGAGTTTTAATGCCTTGTTCCTCCTTCTAAGGCATTCAGATGAAGAGCTCATCTTAATACCACAAGTGCAAAAAAAATCCTTTCTTCCTAACTTGGGCCTTTTTTTTTTTTTTTTACATAGGCGTCACCACTTATCAAGGCCAATAGGCCACTCAAGGGTAAGGGTTAAAGAGTGTAGAGTAGTCAAAAGGACAATATAGTAATCGATAGTAAATGGAAGTTCGGTAAATTTGTTAACTTAAGTGGAACGGCTCATCAGAAACTTGTTCACGTTGGACTTGAAGACAACCATATCATAGACAGCTGGAAAGCAGGAAAACGGAAGACAATTCCACAGGCGTGCAGTTCTAAGAAAGAAGCTTTGATCATGGAATGTATGTTTAGGTTTAGGCACAGATAAAGAGTGGGAAAAATTATTAATAATGTTTTCAGCTAGTCTAGTGTTTCTTGTGAAAGTTTGGCGAGGGAGGACCATAGATTGAAGCTCAGTCGACCACTTTCCATGAAAATAACGATAAAGCAGAGACAAACTCGCGACGTCTCTTCTGTGAGATAGAGGTTGCAGCGAAGAGAAAAAGACATCTCCCACCAGGCCACGAAGTCTATTTTGAACCCTATCAAGGCAGGACAAGTCTTTTCTAGCAGCTCCTGCCCAGATGTGGCAACAGTATTCCGTCCTTGGACGTATCTGGCTCTTATATAGATAGAGAATTGCATCTGGATCGATAGAAGGATCCCACCATTTTTCCAGCGGCCTTGGCAACAGATTTGATGTACGTATTCCATTTAAGATCAGGAGTAAAGGTCAAGCCCAGAAGTCTGTCAAAACATGAGGCCTCCCCAAGACGAGAGCCATTCATTTTAATTGATGCCAGATGAAACGGATTTTTTTTTCTATAGTCGGGTGATATCGTGGGGTATTGTTGGAGTAGCTTATGTCAGTAATAATGTCATTTTTTCTAATAAATAATGGACCACAAAAGGGTCTGATGAAACTTGTGTTGACTGAAATGCTTTTGTTTCCCCAGCAAAGAAAAAAAAAAAAAAGAAAAAGGAAATTACATGTTACAACAAGAATGGAAACAAAAAACGTAAATTCGTTTTTAATTCCTTGATGCAGTAATTTCACCAAAGGTGGCCTCCAAAAATAAATAATGAATGCTGCAGTATCTCTTTCCAAAACAAGGTTGGAGTGGAACTGTACTCGATGATGAAGATGAACCTTGTAAGTACATTTTTTCTGACGTCAATCCAAACACACACACACACACACACACACACACACACACACACACACACACACACACAAACGCACTCACACACACATAAATGCACGCACACACACACATAAAAACACACAAACACACACACACATACACATAAATGCACACACACACATAAACACACACAAATGCACACACACATATAGCAAACGCACGCGCACATACACACGCACATAAACACACACAAACACACACACACGAACGCACACTGTGTGTCATGAGTAAGTTGCTGGAATCTGTGTTAAATAGAGAAGTAATCAACCATCTCAGCAAAAATAACCTTCTTAGTGACACACAATATGGTTTCCGTTCTGCTAGATCTACAGCAGATGTGCTTACAGTTATATCTCATAGGATTAGCGAATCTCTCGACAGAGGCAATCTTTCTAGGGCAATTGCTCTTGACATATCAAAGGCCTTTGATAGGGTATGGCATAAAGGTTTACTTCACAAGATCTCCAGCTATGGTATTGCTGGAAATGTCTTCTCAATTATTAAATCATTTCTCTCTGATAGGTTCATAAGAGTAGTAGTTGATGGGCGAAAATCAGAAGCTCACATTATAAATGCTGGAGTCCCTCAGGGGTCGATCCTGGGCCCAACTCTTTTCCTGATCTACATTAATGATCTTCCAAATCACATCCTTACATCATTCGTAGACATTTTTGCTGATGACACTACCATTTATGGTAGCACATCTAAGACAGTAAACGACCAAGTTCTCTCCGATTCTCTCTCCTCTGATCTTGATCACGTTGTACAATGGGGAAAGGAGTGGCTGGTTACTTTTAATGCATCTAAAACCAAGCTTCTATCTTTACATCATCAACGTTCTGATCCCCATCTGGCATCAATTAAAATGAATGGCTCTCGTCTTGGGGAGGCCTCAAGTTTTGACAGGCTTCTGGGCTTGACCTTTACTCCTGATATTAAATGGAATACGTACATCAAATCTGTTGCCAAGGCCGCTGGAAAAATGGTAGGATCCTTCTATCGATCCAGTAGATATCTCACTGCTGATGCAATTCTCTATCTATATAAGAGCCAGATACGTCCAAGGACGGAGTACTGTTGCCACATATGGGCAGGAGCTGCTAGAAAAGACTTGTCCTGCCTTGATAGAGTTCAAAATAGACTTCGTGGCCTGGTGGGAGATGTCCTTTTCTCTTCGCTGCAACCTCTTTCTCACAGAAGAAATGTTGCGAGTTTGTCTCTACCTTATCGTTATTTTCATGGAAAGTGTTCGACTGAGCTTCAATCTATGGTCCCCCCTCGCCAAACTTTCACAAGAAACACCCGTCTAGCAGAAAACATTATCAATAATTTTCCCCACTCTTTATCTGTACTTAAACCTAAACATAGATTCCATGATCAAAGCTTCTTTCTTAGAACTGCACGCCTGTGGAATTGTCTTCCGTTTTCCTGCTTTCCAGCTGTCTATAATATGGTTGTCTTCAAGTCCAACGTGAACAAGTTTCTGATGAGCCGTTCCACATAAGTTAGCAAATTTACCGAACTTCCATTACTATCGATTACTATATTGTCCTTTTGACTACTCTACACTCTTTAACCCTTATCCTTGAGTGGCCTATCGGCCTTGATAAATGGTGACGTTTATGTAAAAAAAAAACACACACACACACACACAAACACACACATACACGAACGCACGCACACAAACACACACACACGAACGCGCACACACAAACACACACGCACGCACACACACACACACATACACACAAACGCACGTGCGCGCACACACATAAAACACACACACACACAGACATACACATAGAATAGATACTTCAAAATACTAGCAAGGATACCACCTTACGCCTGTGAAAAATAACTTCGAATCTAGAAATAATTTTACTCAACCAATGGTTATGTACCTTTTTGGTGTTTGTGCATTTATTGAACCGCGCTATTTTTAAATAATATTTTCAACTTAAATTAAAGTTTTACGATTTCATTTTTTTTTTTTTATTAAATTGTTTAGTGAAAGTACAGAATAGTTACAAAACACCTTCCTCATGTTAAGAATGGCTTTCTAAATAATAGCGTTATTATTTCAGCATGGTTTAATAAGTGACTGCTGCATAAGTACCATGTTTCGGAAGGCGTTTTTTTTACAAGGAAGTCACCACTTATCAAGGCCCGGAGGCCACTCAGGGATAAGGATTATTGCGTGTACAGTAATCAATGGGATAATATCGTAGTAATCGTTAGTATTGGAGATTTGATAAAATCGATTACTTAAGGGGGGCGGTTTATCAGGAATTTGTTTATGTTGAATTTGAAGACATCCAAGTTGTAGTCAGGTGGGAAACAGGCAAACAGAAGAGAGTTCCACAGGCAAGAAAGAAGCTTTGTTCATGGAATCTACGTTTTGATTTAGGCACAGAAAAAGAGTGGGGAAAATTTCTGACAGTGGTTTCAGCAAAACAAAGGAGGAAATTCATTTTTAAGAATTAAAAGAATAAATGCAACAACAACAAAAAATGTAAATTAAAAAATGTCGCTTTTTTTTTCAAAACTTTTTTCAGTATCTCCTTTCATTTGCTTAGATTATTTTATCGTTGATTTTCGGCCGTTTCCGTAAAGTGTTTTACGGAAATAGCCGATTGGCCACAGACCTTACACTACGTTAATATCAAGAGGATATTAAAGTAATTATGAAATTAGAAAAAGTGTGAATTTTTTCAGCACATTTTCGATTATTTGCAGAAATTCACGACGACGCGAACTACACCAAGAAAAACATTTACTTTAAATCTCGTTATTAATATAATGTAAGATCTACGGCTGCTCGGCTTTTTCTGTAAAAGCAAAATTTTTACCAACCTTATTAAAATATGGTACTTCAGCAGATTTTGAACCGGACGTATCTAGCGGTGGTTTACGTCATGTTCCGGGCACAGCTGAGCGGACGCTAAGATACGTCCGGTTCAAAATCTGCACAAGTACAAATAAAAAAATATGAAAAAATATGAAAAAATAAATAACAAACAAATCAAATAAATTGAATCGATTTTATTATTTAAAAATTATGAACAATGTGAAACTATTACAAATATGAAATGAAATAAAATAGGAAAGTTTTGTAAAATATTGGTATTGGTGGCATTTCTTTTTCAATAAAATTCTTTGGAGAGTCTCAGATATTTTCGTTGCTAAATGCAATTCGGATCGAGAAATTTGACACTTATTCACTTTACAATTTTCTCGACATTTTAAATTCCCTGGGAAAATTATTATTTTTTTAAATTCTTCAAGAAAATAATATTTTATCTTAAATTTCCAGGGAAATTTTTTTCTTGTAAAATTTTTTAAAATGTTTTCTCGTATGTGAATAAAAGTAAAAAAAAATGTACAAAGATTTTTTCAAAGTTCATTATTCGATTATGGATGATACAAGTTTGAATATTTTAAAATTATATATTCATATTTTCATCCTAAAACTGTATCAAATAAAAGCATGTATGTAACATTATTTATTAATTATTGTACTTTCTTGTCTTTGTGGTGGCATTCATTCCAGGGGTCTGGTTGAGCCCCTATTCTCTACCGCTTTGAAGCAACACATTTTAAAATATAGTAACGTTCAAGCTGAGGCCCTGAGCAATGTCATACAAAATGGCTATCGAACCTTGATACAACTGCCAAAGACAAACCACTTGTCGACCGAAGGGGATTGCAATTGCCATGAGAAAAGTTATCTATTTTTTATTTATATTCATGAGTTTGATGTGAATGTTTGATTCTCTTTAAGATATATTCATGATATTTCTCGGCTGAATTTTTCCGGAATTGGTAGAAATGTTGTTTTAATCAGCGTTAAGATTTTATTACATTTCAAACATTTAAATAATATTTAATGCACTTACGATTAATGTGTGTGAAATTTCTTCTGGAATTATTGATAAACAAGAATCATTCTGCATCTCATTCGCAGCATCTTTTTTTTTGTTTGTTTATAAAGCATCTCAAAATTGTGTTCGCGGATGAGTAATAAGATTGTAATCGTTTTCTCACTGGTCTTTTCTTGTATATAATATTGTTCTACAATGATCAAAAGACAGCCATGTTTTTTTTTTTTTTGTTTTGTTTATAAAGCATCTCAAAATTGTGTTCGTGTATGAGTAATGAGTTTGTAATCGTTTTCTCACTGGTCTTTTCTTGTATATAATATTGTTCTACAATGATCAAAAGGCAGCCATGTTTTTTGTTTTCGATTGTGCTTTTCATCTTCATCATTTGCATGTTCGATTAAAGATGTTTCTTCATTTGTTTCTGATGCTGAAATCTTTCGAATATTAGCAGTGATGTTGTTTTTGCCAGTGTTAAAACTTTCTTGGATTTGTGACGAACGATTTCCGCTAGAAAAGACAAAAGATTCTGAAGACATGTTTATTTTATTTCTTCCGGAATGACGGCTAGATTAGAAGTCGAACATCTTGTTTTCCTTTCATGTCTTATTCGACGCAGCATCTTTTTTCGTCTATAAATCAGATCCGATTTGCTTTTGCGCAAAACGGGTATCGGCATTTCCACTTTTTTCTCTCCAGTCTCGTCTAGAATTAACTTTCTTTTACGGACACCGATTGGTAGTGATGGTTTCACCCTGTCGTCGCCATTTTTATCCGGATTTAAATTTGTCATAAAAAGATCAAGACGTGGAAGAAGGTCAGGACGGCTGAAACGTTTTTCTTCCATAATTCCTGCGAGACGAGGAGTCCAACACTTTATCTTCCTCGGAAGCGTCACTCGTCGAACCATTAGTTTATGTAGACATTTTTTAATTTTTCGGTCTATATTGTTCTCGGGATTCAACTTTGGTCGAAATGGTGTCCCACAAAGACCAATGCGTGGCATAAGGTCATTGCGGTCCATCGGAATCAGGGATACAAATTCAATAAAACCATCCATGGAGAACGACATTTTTGCAAAATCAAAGATGGCGAATGTCTTTTTGGAGAAGAACGCTACGACGTCATATAGTCTTCGTTTGAATTTATTATCTTTTTTTAGTAGCAGGAGCAGCATATACTTGCAGCTTAAGATTATTCGTGAAAATGTTCGATTAATGAAGCTATCTTGAAGCTATGAAATTGAAATTTTCTTTAAAAATGCTGTTTTATTTAGTAGGCCAGAACGAAAATTTGTTCATTTGTAATAATTTTCATTTTATCGTTAAAGATAAACTGTGTTGTTTGTCTCTCCTTAAATTATTTGTCATCATAAAGAAATAAGGTTGATTTAGTATTTGTTAAATGGTCCTCCATCATCATCATCATCATCATCATCATCATCATCATCATCGCCATCACCATCATCGCCATCACAATCGTCATCATCATCATTTATTTTATTTATAATAAAACATTTTAAAATAACTGTAACATTGCAAAAAGAATTAATAAAATCTGATTCAGCTTTTCTTTCTTTTTTTTTTTTTAACGCATGTCGTTTATTACTTTTTCTTTCTCCCCGTCCTGACACCAGCTTAAAAATTCTCTCTCTCTCTCTCTCTCTCTCTCTCTCTCTCTCTCTCTCTCTCTCTCTCTCTCTCTCTCTCTCTCTCTCCTATTGCGATGCCATACGTCCATCTCCTCTTGAGTGTTTTTCTTTCTATTCCATTAAATCTCAGCCGTAGACAGCCATTTCTCGTCTTCGATTTTACAAGGCCATCTTTTTCAACCGCAGAAATTCTCCCCCACCCTCCCCCTACCACGTGATGTCTTTTATTTATTTTATCTTGTCGCGCCAGTTTGTGCACACTTCTTAATTTTTTTTTAAATTTTTTTTTTATTACATTTTCACCCCAAACAAGGCAAATTGCCACTTTGGTGTAGGGGGCTACTATCAGGGTCAACAACTACTGGGGTACTATGTAGGGATTTGGGCAGCAAGATGTCGGTTCACGTTACACTTGAACTTCTGCACGTCAGTATTGTTGGGGAAGCAGAGACCTGGAATGGAATTCCAGAGTCTAGCGGTTCTGGGGAAGAAACTATTGGAGTAAAAAGATCTTTTACATCTAGGGATCTCTACAGTGTGGGGGTGGGATTTAGCAGCCTGTCGGGTTTGTCGAGGGTGCTCACGTCGTGGGGGCACAAGTGATTGCAGTTCGTCAGAGCATTCACCACTAAAATACTTGTAGAACAGGCAGAGGGATGCAACATTTCGTCGATTGGACAGAGGCTGAAGCTTAGATGCCAGTTCAGGGCCTATCAGGTTTGCGACTCTCTTTTGAACCTTGTCAAGGAGCGAGAGACTAGTAGCAGATGCACCAGCCCAGATGTGACAGCAATACTCCATACATGGGCGAATGGTGGCCTTATAGAGGTACAGGATACTTTCGGGTGTTAGTAGTTTTCTAGCACGGTAGAGAGAGCCCACCTTTCTTGCAGCGGCCCTGGAAATGCCTTCAATGTAATTGTTCCAACTTATGTTTCCTGTGAACGTTAGGCCAAGGAGTTTGAAAGATGTACTCTCAGATAAAGAGTCGTTGGCCATTGCTATAGGTGGTAGAGAGGGTTTCTTGTAATTATTGAATGAAACTAGTTTAGTCTTGGCAGCATTGAACGCGACCAACCACTTTTGTCCCCATTCCACCACAGATTGGAGGTCTTCCTCTTGTGTTTCTGCCATTTCTTTAGAAATGTGTTCATTCGTCTTCCTGTCGTGTCTGCTATAGAGTGTAGTGTCATCAGCATATATACTCATCTCAGAGGACATTTTATCGGGGAGGTTATTTATGAATATCAGGAACAATTGAGGTCCAAGGATAGAACCCTGGGGCACCCCCGCATTTATATCATATTGTTTAGATGTACGACCGTCGAGGACAACCTGGATTTTTCTCTTATCTAAGAAGGATTTAATTATGTTAAGTATTCTACCAGTGATACCGTATGATCTAATTTTCCTGAGGAAACCCTCATGCCATACCCTGTCAAAAGCCTTAGATATATCTAGAACTACCTCTCTGACCTCCCCCGCTTTGTCCAGTTAATGGTATATACGTTCAGAGATTACAGTTAGGATGTCTGCTGTGGAACGGGCTTGTCTAAATCCATATTCTTTGTCAGTCAGAAGTTTAGCATCTGTAAGGTGATGGACTAGAGCATGTTCAATTAAGGTCTCAAATATTTTGGCAAAAAGTGGGAGGAGGCTAATGGGGCGATAATTTGATGAGTCAGTCCTTTCGCCAGAATTATTGAATACTGGTACAACAGAAGCAGTTTTCCAACAGCTCGGAAAGCAAGATTCATTAAGGCATTTGTTGTAGAGTTTGGAGAGAACTGGAGCTACTTCGGCTGAGCACTTTTTTAATAGCACAGCTGGGATAAGATCGGGTCCACATGCTGAATTTGCATATGTGGATTTTTTCGGCTCATGCTGCTAATATACTCGCAAATCAGCTATCTTACAGCTGCTGCTGATATTTTTCCATGCGCTCATATGCGCTCTGTTACATAATGACATTAAAAAAATATTAATTTGACTAAAAATGTTCGTTTTATCAAATTCGTTTGATATTTTCCTTTGATATTTATACCAATAAAATGTTTGGATTAAAGAAAAAGATAAAACATTTTAGAAAGAACAAATAATTCAAAGCTATTTTAAATCATAAAAAGGACAATGTTTTTCTCTTATATTTCGATTATTACGTTACCATCAGTTGATAGAGAAAACAATTTAAACATTGTAATGTATCGCTATTGTCAAGTGCTTTCATACCCAAGGGAAATAACTCTTAGTTAAGTAGCAGTGTCAGAAACCGATCTTAAGAATGCGTGAAAAAATATTGAATAATTCGAACTCCTATATTTACAAGCTTATAACCACTTGAAAAATGTAATTAAAACCCAAATGTTTATTCAATTAAAGGAGCAAAGACCAAATTTTAAAAAAATAAAAGGTTTAATAGCAAATTATGCAATATTTGTTTTTTTTTAAATCGGTTTTCTTTAAAAAAGATTTGAAGAAAATCAACAAAATTTTATTTACTTCGGCTATAAAAAATCGATATAAATTCGAAAAAATCACTTACCTATGAAAAATACTATTGAATGTTTAGTTCCATTCTTCATTATTCAGAATTTATCAATATTTATATTTTAAATTCCATTTATTTTTTAAATAAAAGAATTTTTTAAACGACTGTTTGGAAAAAGTGCAATAACGCAAGCATTTTTACGTCTTTATCGAAAAACCAGAAGTAGCTATTTGTTCTTGTTTAGAACTACGGATAGATAGAAGGCAGTAAAAACCACACGTTCGCATTAGCTGTCTAGCCTTGTGTCTGAAGAAATATGTGCTCCCATAGTTTAAAAATAGTAAAATTTTACTTATAATATTTTGCCTTAAAAAAAAGACTCGAGGAATATTTTTTTTCTTTTCTCAACGAAATACTTAAATTTTTGATTTATTATATTTTCATTCTTCTTTATCGAGTGATTTTTTTTTATATAAATATCTAAAAAAAAAAAAAAAAGAAAACATTGAATGAAATATAAAAAATGTCCTCAGCGTCCAATATTGACTGGAAAATTCTAAATGTAAAATAAGCTTCCACTTAAAAAAAATCAACGTGGTTTCGAAAAAAAAAAAGGATTTACACTTTGGACTTTACAGGTAAATTTTGCAAAAAAAACACTTTTTGTTTTAAATTTGTATATTTTATATATTGATCTTTTATCTTCAATTGGTGATATATGAAACTTTGGTACGTAAATTAATTATTTAAATTTTAATAGACATTTCAAAATGGGGTGTGTGAATTTAACAAAAAACGTTTGTCTAAAATATTAAATTGAGTTTATTAGAAAGAGCATAAAATTTCACACTGACCTGAAAATATCGTAAAAATTGAACCAATAGAAAAATTTAAATCAGAATTTTTCTATTGGTTCAATTTAAAAATTGAAAAATATTGGTTCAGTTTAAAAATTGAAAAATATTTAACTCGTAAAATTCAATTTATTTTATTGCGTAAAAAAATAGCTGTCTGAACGCACGCAAGCACTTTGTAAACATTGTTTTTTAAAAAATAAAAAATAATAGAAATATTATTTTTTAAACAAATTTAAAAGTTTATTTTGGAAGTATATCCCACAAAGAAAATAAACAACACAATTAAAACAGAAAAAAATTACGAGTTTTTTATATTTTATTCGCAGTGTCAAAAATTCCCCCAAAATTCTGATACACCTATCCATGCAGGGATGAATATTTCAAGTTAAGAAATGTATCTGAAGATAATTTGGCTGTGTTTCTGAGACAGGTAACCATATATTTATTTTTTATGTATTTTAAAGACAGATAATTATTTTTATAGTTGAAGGTAAAACTTAAACATTATTTCAGGATTTCGGATGTGAAATTATTTAAATAATAAAAAAAAATGATAAAAAATGTTTGCTTTTCTTTTTTAAAAATGAATTTTAAAAAATCTGTTCTTTTAACTAGAATGTGATAAATGTCACTTTTAACTAGTTTTAAGATTTATTTTTTTAATTTTTTATTGTAAAAGAATTCAAATTTAACTAGAAATTTTCAGTTATCAAATTCGTTTAATATTTTTACTTTGATATTTATTTTATTAAAATGTTAGGATTAAAAGAAGATCAAACATTTTAGAATGAACAAATAATTCATAGTCATTTTAAATCACTATCATACAAGTCCTATTTGCTTATCCTTCAGCTAACATTCACGTATGTGGAGACTTCAATGTTCACAACGTGGAATGGTTGACCCACTTAGACAAGGCCGATGATGTGGGGAGGTTCTGTCATGATTTCTCCATAGCTTATAACCTCACTCAGATTGTTCACGAACTCACCCGTGTGCCCGACAATGACGGCCAGTATGTGAGTCTACTATACCTTTTTCTCACAACTTGCCCTGAACTATGTTCAGTTTCTGTTCTGTCTCCTCTTGGATCTTCCGACCACTCTGTTGTATCAATTAAGATAAAAATGAAATGTAATAAGTCCCCAGACGTACCCCTCCTTCGCACAGTATATCGATGCACTAAGACTGACTGGGATAGCTTCCGTACATTTATATCGGATCTACCTCTGCGTTCCATGTTTAAAAAGGGTGTGTCCTCTATAGTATCAGACCTGACGGAATGGTTAATTGTAGGTATAGACCGTTTCATACCCTCGTAAAAGTTCCAGCAAAAACCTTACAGCCAGCCATGGTTCTCTCCAGAATGTGCTGCTGCCATTGCGCACAGAAATCACTTTTTCCACTGCTTCCAACGTAATAGATGTGTGGAAACTAAAGCCGCTTTCAGGACTGAGGGAAACCATTGTAAGAAAGTAATAAAGAACGCAAGAAAGTTGTATGCTCAGTCCGTCAAGTCAAAAGTAGCTGAGCAGCGGCTTGGTTTCCACCATTTTTTGCAAATAACAAACAGAATCCTGAACAGAAGCATGTGCTCTATCCCAGCTATCATCAATGGACCTGAGGTCATCTCGTCAGCATCAGAAAAAGCCAAACTCTTTGTCAACAACTTTGCAGCTAATTCTACCCTTTGCGACCAAGGTCGC
Organism: Euprymna scolopes; assembly: GCF_053919585.1. Taxonomy (NCBI): domain Eukaryota; kingdom Metazoa; phylum Mollusca; class Cephalopoda; order Sepiida; family Sepiolidae; genus Euprymna; species Euprymna scolopes. Next base: position 13,092,595 of record NC_136518.1, on the reverse strand, counting down.
CAACCCCCAATATTTCCTCCTATATCAGAAAACACGCTATGTGATATACATATATCTGTACGTGATGTTGCCAAGCTAATCAAAAACCTTGATTCCAGTAAAGCAACTGACCCTGATGGTATTCCAATTATAGTACTCAAAAAAACTTCAACCAAAGCTAGCGCCCATACTTACAAAACTGTTTAAACGTTGTCTTAAGGAGAATAGCTTCCCATCACCCTGGAAAATCTCATCAATATGCCCCGTATTTAAGAATTCAGGTGATCGCTCATCCCCTTCTCAGTATAGGTCAATAAGTCTCCTGTGCGTCATGAGTAAGTTGCTGGAATCTGTGTTAAATAGAGAAGTAATCAACCATCTCAGCAAAAATAACTTTTTAGTGACACACAATATGGTTTCCGTTCTGCTAGATCTACAGCAGATGTTCTTACAGTTATATCTCATAGGATTAGCGAATCTCTCGATGGAGGCAACCTTTCTAGGGCAATTGCTCTTGACATATCTAAAGCCTTTGATAGGGTATGGCATAAAGGTTTACTTCACAAGATCTCTAGCTATGGTATAGCTGGAAATGTCTTCTCAATTATAAAATTATTTTTTTCTGATAGGTTCATAAGAGTAGTAGTTGATGGGCAAACATCAGAAGCTCACAGTATTAATGCTGGAGTCCCTTAAGGGTCCATCCTGGGCCCAACTCTTTTCCTGATCTACATTAATGATCTTCCAAATCACATCCTTACATCATGTATAGACATTTATGCTGATGACACTACCATTTATGGTAGCACATCTAAGACAGTAAACGACCAACTTCTTTCCGATTCTCTCTCCTCTGATCTTGAGCACGTAGTACAATGGAGAAAGGAGTGGCTGGTTACTTTTAATGCATCTAAAACCAAGCTTCTCTCTTTACATCATCAACGCCCTGATCCACATGTGGCATCAATTGAAATGAATGGCTCGCGTCTTGGGGAGGCCTCAAGTTTTGACAAGCGTCTGGACTTGACCTTTACTCCTGATCTTAAATGGAACTCGTACATCAAATCTGTTGCCAAGGCCGCTGTAAAAAATGGTGGAATCCTTCTATCGATCCAGTAGATATCTCACTGCTGATGCAATTCTCTATCTATATAAGAGCCAGGTACGTCCAAGGATGGAATACTATTGCCACATCTGGACAGGAGCTGCTAGAAAGGACTTGTCCTGCCTTGATAGAGTTCAAAATAGACTTCGTAGACTCGTAGGAGATGTCCTTTTCTCTTCCCTGCAACCTCTATCTCACAGAAGAGATGTTGCGAGTTTGTCTCTGTTGTATCGTTATTTTCACGGAAAGTGGTCGACTGAGCTCCATTATATGGTCCTCCCTCGCCAAACTTTCACAAGAAACACTCGTCTAGCTGAAAACACTATTAATAATTCCCCCCCACTCTTTATCTGTGCTTAAACGTAAACGTAGATTCCATGAACAAAGCTGCTTTCTTAGAACTGCACGCCTGTGAAATTGTCTTCCGTTTCCCTGATTTCCAGCTGACTACTATATGGTTGTCTTCAAGTCTAACGTAAACAAGTTCTTTATTAGCCGTTCCACTTGTTAACAAATTTACCGAATTTCCATTTACTAACGATTAATATATTGCCCAATTTCTACTGTATACTCTTTAACCCTTATCCTCGAGTGGCCTTTTGCCCTTGATAAGTGGTGATGCCTATGTAAAATAAAATAAAAAGACGATGTTTTTGTCGTGTTTCCATAATTACGTTACAACATGTTGAAAGAGAAAGCAATTTAAAGATTACACTATATCGCTATTTTCAAGTGCACGTTACGAAAAGGGAAGTAACTATTTATAACTATATGTTAATTATCTCCCTTGAATTTGAAATTGCTTATTTTAAATTCTTTGAATCGAAGCTGCGCTTTTACACATGCACACAGTTTACCAAACAGGAAAATGTTTCAAGTTAAAATGTGTATCTAAACATTCTTTAACTATGCTTCGGAGACAAAATTTATTTACTTTTTTTATTTATTTTAAACGCAGATGACTATTATTTTATTTTTAATTTTTTTTCTTATAGGCAAATGACCAATTATTATTATTATTATTATTATTATTATTATTATTATTATTATTAACAACGACGACGACGACGACGATGATGACGATCATGATGATGATGATGATCATGATGATGATGATGATGATGATGATGATGATGATAAAGGCCATAAATTAAATAAAAGCCATAAATTTTGCAATTTTAATGCCAACCTATAACATTATTTTAGGATTTTTGATATGAATTTTTTTTTAAATACTAAAAATGGTAAGATAATTTTATTTTTATTACAAAATGAATAAATTTCTTCGTCTTTAGATGGTGACTATTTTTCCGGTTGATTATTAATTTCGGTGTTTTATTTTGTTTTTATTGTTGTTAATGTTTTCATTTTCTCTTTGTTTTTAATGAAAAAAAAATCATTTCAGTAAAGCAAAAACATGGGGGCATAATGTTGAAACACATTTTATTCAATATTTTATAAGTTGCTTGTGAAGGTAAAGTGTCGACAGATCGATTTGTGTGGTTTTAAGAAAAAAAAACTACATTGCTTACTTGCCATGTCTTAAATTGTAATATATCCACAAATTACGAAAATTTATCAAATAGAAAATTAGGTACTCTTGCATAATTTGACCCGAATTCTCGTGAATTCCCGTCAAGCATGGATCGGGCGAGACCGGCAATTATCGATGCCAGTCAAGTGTCGTAACAGACGCAGACTAATGAAAAAAAAAAAAAAAAAAAAAACGGAAAAAATTAAAATGGAAATAATAAAAAATAACAACAAAAAAACTACCTTGAAAAATGAAAATATGTTTATTTTATTTTAGTATTTTTTTTTTTTTTTTGCAAAAGAAAGTGTTTGTTTTTTTCTGTTGTTTTTTTTTTTTTGTTCCTCTCCAAGAAAATATTTTTTTAACTACGTAATTGTTAGGTGTAAGTACAAGTTTTTTTTGTTTTGTTTTTTTTGTTTTTTGTAACCGTATTTTTTTTTTCTTGATTTTGTTTTTATTTTCAAGACTTGTTGTTGAGTCAAGTTCTTTTGGTGGCACTGCCCATTTGTACATCTCCAGGAGAAACCATCCTTTACACACGATCTTTTTTTAAAGTTAAACATTTGTGTTTAATGTTGCATTAGTGTTGCAGTGTTGCACCTCATTTTTGGGACAGCCATTTCTTCTCCTGATTGTCTGCATCGATGTTTTCATTTCTTTTTCTAACATGTATAGATTTATTTTCTTGCCTGTCATTTTTCTGTTTGGCAAATTTGTTTTTCAGCCTTTCTTTTGTTTTGTTTAGTCGCTTTCTTCCAATTCGAATATCGTCTGCTTCCATTTAGATCGCGCCTTTTCATTGGCTAATCAAACTCCCAAAAATTCAATTAAAAACATAATAATAAATAAGTAACTAATCAGAAAATAAAGTCACCTCGCCCCCTTAATATCACCTTAAAAATTACTAAAAACATAATAGAAAAAAAAATTAGATAAATAAAATAAAAAGTCGAGTTAGCGTTTCAACATTTGAACAACGCTCGGCTGACACCGATGATTGCCGGTCTCGCCCGATCCATGCTTGACGGGAATTCACGAGAATTTGGATCAAATTATGCATGAGTACCGAAAATTATTTATAGTTAAAAGTAGGTTTTATGGAAAATTGGGGGCAAATTACTATAAGTTCTCTAGATGTGAGCACCTTGAAAATTGCGATTACAGGGAAATACTTATCTCTTATTTTTGTTTTCCCCCTTTTAATGGCTTCCGACATTTGTAGACCATAGCGATAGATTTTTTTTTTACTAAAAAAAACAATAGCAGTTGTTCTATTCTATGAATTTTCGTAATTATTGGATATATTACTATTTTCGACGTGACTAATAAGTTAGTATTGTTGTTTTTGCTTAAAACTAGATATTTTTTTTTTAATCGATCTCGACTCTAGCTAAGCAACTATTAGAATGTAAAGACAATGTCTGTTTTTTTTTCTATCTGTCCTACCTGAACAAATGGGGTGAAGGTTAATACCAACATTAACTACTAACGCATTAGTTTGGTCAAGAAAATAATTTTTTCTCTCTGCTGCATGAAAAGAAGGTCATTCAGTTTAATCGCTTCCCATGGCCGCGTTAAACCAAACAACTTCTAAAATTAATTGAACACAAGCGGCATTTGAGGACAAATTGCCGTGTATGTTTGAGAATGATGACGAATCTAATCTGCTCAAAGAAATCGGTATTTTATTAGCAATAACGAAATAGACGCTATTTTTTTTAATCAAATATTTCGAAAGTCAACTCGATTTTCGAAAGGAAAATCACGTTAACTAAACTGCGTCACTAATGACGTCATCTTGTCTGTTATGATTCAAATCCATTATTTATTTAAATTAACGTTTATTTTTTAAATGAAATTATAAATTGTTTAAATGAAGAAAGGATGGAAAGTGATGAAGACGTAAGGGAGAAGTATGGAGAAAATATGACCGGGCATTTTTTTTTTTTTTTTTTTTTTTTTTTTGCTGTTCGAATCTCAAAGGATTTCTTACTAAGATGGAATACTGCTGCCACACCCGGGGATATGCCACTCAAAACATCGTTTCTTGCTTTGATTTGACAAACCGACTTCGTAATCTAGTGGCCGATGATCTCTTCATTCCTCATATCTTTTCTCGCAACAGAAATGATGCCGCTAGTCTTTCTCAACTCCGTCGTTATTTCAATGAAAGGTGCTCGACTGAGTTTTAATGTCTGAACGAATATTTGGATAAAAATTGATTTGATAAAATATATCTTCATCAGGTTACATTTGAACATACGTTTCTTAAGATGTATTCTGTGCTGAACTCTTTCGAATATTAGCAGTGATGTGTTTTTTTTTTTTGTTTTTTTTGTCGGCGTTAAAACTTTGTTGCATTTGCGACGAATGTTTTCCGTTTGAAAAGAAAAAATGTATTGGAGACATGTTTGCTTATATTTCTTCCGGAATGACGGCTGGATGAGAAGTCGAACATCTTGTTTTTCTTTCGTGTCTTATTCGACGCAGCATCTTTTTTCGTCCATAAATTAGATCAGATTTGCTTTTGCGCAAAACGAATATCTGTATTTCAACCTGTTTTTCTCCAGTCTCGTCTAAAATTAATTCTATTTTACGGGGATCGATGGGCAGAAGCGATAGTTTGGCCCTGTCGTCGCCATTTTTATCCGGATTTAAATTTGCCCTAAAAAGATTTAGACGTGAAAAAAAGTCAGGACTGATGAGAGGTTTTTCTTCCATAATTCCTGCGAGAAAAGAAGTCGTCTGAACATTCGTTTACGCAGGCAGTTTTTAATTTTCTTTATATTCCCAGAATACAACTTGAGTCGAAATGTCACTTAACTTTGATTAACTAATGTGGATAGGTATATCAACGTGAGTGTGCCGTATATTTAATCTTCAGCCGTTGCAAGTAAGCTTGTGTTCTCGCAACAGCTGTTTATCGTTGATTTCTCCTTCATAACCACCGGTGACTGTTTCAATGCAACAAAATCGTGGTTTTGTGTCGATCTAGGGCAATGGATGAAACATGGATCGACCACTTTCTTCCGGGGTCAAATTTCTGGTCAACTGAATGACATGCAAGATATTTTTTCATCAATTACCTTTAGAAAGCAAGAACCATCAACACCTAATATCTGCCAAAGCAAGCAAAAAGTGGGTAATAATATTATATACGAGTGAAAGCAAGAACCATTAATACGTAAAATTATATATTAATACGTCGAAAACCTATAAAAGTCGCCATTTAAAAGAAAATTGTGGAGGTGGACCTAATATGAAAATTTACCTTTTTTTTTTTTACTCACTGCATAGAAATGAAAATGACAGTTTACCAAACAGAAAAAAAAAATGTTTAAAGTTGACGTTGAAATCATAAAATAAAATGTTGAAATCATAAAATTGACGTTGAAATCATAAAATAAAAAACGGCCACAAATCAAAAAGAAAAAGTGCCTTTTCACAGTATCACAGATTGATTGCAGCGATAGCAAAACTATATAAACTGCATTTCAAATTACTTCCACATTCACCCTATCCTCCGAATCTGAATCCCAGCAACTACTGCCTGTTTACAGATCTTTAAAAAAATGCACAAGGGAAATAGATTTCGCTCCAAATAAGGCCAAAAACAAATCGTCAAAAAAAAATGGCGTCGTCTTGTTTATAGAAACGTTGTAATCAGTGTATCTCCCTAGAAGTAAACTATGTTGATGAATAAAGTCGGATGTTGATTAAAAGTTGTTTTTTTATGAATTAGGCCCGGAACTTATTGAGTGATGTATTGCAAAATCTATTAAAATTTGTTTGTAATAATTGAATTTTATCGTTTAACCCTTTACGACCTGGTTGAACAAATTCGTTCAGCCATAAATAAATGAATACAACGCCATAAATAAAGTGAAACTTGATTCAACCACGCCTTGTACGTATTAGTTCAGTATCTGGGTAGATGCCAAATTCCTCCAGATTGCAACTTTTCATTGCTTACATTCAGTATGCCGCCATCTGTCTCAGAGAGTGGAGGATTTTGTTTGTTGTCATAAACACACTTTTTTCAAGCACTATGGATAATAATCAAGGTAAGTTTATGAAATGCAAAATTTCTCAGTGGCTTAACTATTGAACTTCATAATTTTTCTAGTTTGGAGATAAGCATAGTATCATTATCCTTTAAAATAACTAAAATAAACAATAAATTTTTTTTAATCATCTGCATCATAATTCAGGCAATAAAATGTTAAGATAAACCGTGTTGTTTGCTTCGTCTAAATTATTCGTCGTCACAAAGAAATAACGTGAATTTATAATTTGTTGAATGGTGAATCATCATTATCATCATCATCATTGATAGTATTTACAATAACGTTTTTTTTTTTTTTAAATAAACACATTTTCAAAGAATGTAGGTTTACCTAGAAAGTTTCAATTATGAAATTCGTTTAATATTTTTTTTTTAGAATTTATTACATAAAAAAGTTTTGATTTAAAAAAAAAAGCTTTAAAAATGAACAAATAATTCATTTTCATTTAAAACCACTTTTATATAAAAACACAGTGTTTGTCGTATTTCAATCATTACTTTACAACTCGTTGAAAGAGAACACATTTTTTTACAAAAAAAAGTGCTTTTACGGTAAAGGGAAGTAACACTTATAAATATATTTATAGATTAGAATTATCTCCCTTGAATTTGGAGTTGACCATTTTGAAATTGTTTGAATTAAAGCTGCGTTTTCTTGTATTTTTTTTTTTTTTTTTAAGTATTTTATTTTTAGATTAGGCTCACCTCCACAATTTTCTTTTAACTTACAATATCAATGTTTTTGACGATGCTGAATACGAAAATCGCATTGAAATTTTGCAGAAATAAGTAGTTACGGAGATAATTTTTTAAAAAGTTGTATTATGCATCGTATTCTTTGGTGGACATCTTTTTTACGCGCATGCAGTGCCATCATAGATTAGTAGATTTGTTTATGGCGCGCGCACGCGCATAAAAAAGATGGCCGCCAAAGAATAAAATGCATAATACAACTTTTCATATATCGATAACTACTTAGTTATGCAAAATTTCAATGTGATTTACGTATTCAGCATTGTCGAAAACCTATAAAAGTCGTCATTTAAAAGAAAATTGTGGAGGTAGACCTAATATGAAAATTTACCTTTTTTTTTTTTTTTACTCATTTTTAGAAAAGAAAAATGTTTAAAGTTAACAAATGCATCTTAATATTCTTTGGCTATGTTTTTAGGCCAGGTTACGGTTGATTTTATTTTTTATTTCATCTTTTAAGGGCAGATAACTATTTATTTTAAAAGTTGAATGCAAATATCAAACAATATTTCACGATTTCGGATATGAAATTATTTAAATTATAAAAATGGTAAAATAATGTCTGCTTTTCTTTCTAAATAATGAATGAATAACTGTCACCTTTTTTTTTTTCAACTAGAACATTATAAAGTTGATTTATCAGTTTTTAATCTGTTTATAAAGGTGGTGACTATATTTTTCTGGTCGAATTTTAATTTCGGTGTTTTACACTAGAAATGGCTGTAAATGATAATTTTTTTTTTCTTTTTTCCTTTTTTCTGTGTTTTCAATAAATTTTTAAAAAATATGCAAGAGTACCAATCATTTAAGTAAAAAAACATGAGGAAATATTGTTAAAACTTTTTATTGTAATAAATTCTAAAGATGGCGTTGCATTTGCCATGGGAAAAGTTATTATCTATTTTCTATTTCTATTCATAAGTTGGATGTGAATGTTTGATTCTCTTTAAGAAATTTTCATGATATTTCTCGGTTGAATTTTTCCATAATTGGTAGAAATCTCTTTTTTTAGTCAACGTTAAGATTTTACTAGATTTCAAACGGTTAATAAGATTTAATATGTACTGGATGCATCGGAATATTAAAAACAATGTATGTATTGTCAATGAGCTCCAATCCCTCGTCACCCCTCGCCAAACTTTCACAAGAAACACCCGTCTGGCTGAAACTACTGTCAATAATTTCCCCCACTCTTTATCTGTGCCTAAATCCAAACGTAGATTCCATGAGCAAAGCTTCTTTCTTAGAACTGCACGCCAGTGAAACCCTCTGTCGCTCGCCTGTTTCCCACCTGACTATAGCTTGGACGTCTTCAAGTCCAACATAAATAAACTCCTGACAAACTGCTCCCTTAAGTAAGACACTCTATCAAAAACCCCAATACTAATGATTACTACAATACTATCTCATTGATTACTGTACACGCAATAACCCTTATTCCTGAGTGGCCTTCGGACCTTGATAAGTGGTGACCCCCATATAAAAAAAAAACTCTATCCTATCTATATGGATGTAATATAAATTATTCAAATCACATATTAGTTTGGTCAAGATAATAAATTATCTTTCCGCTGCATGGAAAGATTCCGTTTCGTCGCTTCCCATGGCCAACAAGTTGTAAAGTTAATAGTAAAATAAAGAGTGCAAGTGACATTTGGGGACAACTTAAATATGCCGTGTATGTCTGTGTGTATGGCGACAGATACAATTTGCTGAAAGAAACCGGCATTATATTAGCAATAAGGAAATAAATGCTCTTTTTGTGCATCAAGTACTTCGAACGTCAATTCTCTTTTCGAAAAGACATCAGACAAAGAACGTCAATTTCTCTTTTCGAAAAGGCATCAGACAAAGCCAAACTCTTTGTCAAGAACTTTGCAGCTAATTCTACCCTTTGCGACCAAGACCGCCAACCCTCAATATTTCCTCCTGTATCAGAAAACACGCTATGTGATATACGTATATCTGTACGTGATGTTGCCAAGCTAATCAAAAACCTTGATTCCAGTAAAGCAACTGGCCCTGATGGTATTCCAATTATAGTACTCAAAAAACTTCAACCTGAACTAGCGCCCATACTTACAAAACTGTTTAAACGTTGTCTTAAGGAGAATAGTTTCCCATCTCCCTGGAAAATCTCATCAGTATGCCCTGTATTTAAGAATTCAGGTGATCGCTCATCCCCCTCTCAGTACAGGCCAATAAGTCTCCTGTGCGTCATGAGTAAGTTGCTAGAATCTGTGTTAAATACAGAAGTAATCAAACATCTCAACAAAAATAACCTTCTTAGTGACACTCAATATGGTTTCCGTTCTGCTAGATCTACAGCAGATGTCCTTACAGTTATATCGCATAGGATTAGCAAATCTCTCGACGGTGGCAATCTTTCTAGGGCAATTGCTCTTGACATATCTAAAGCCTTTGATAGGGTATGGCATAAAGGTTTACTTCATAAGATCGCTAGCTATGGTATAGCTGGAAAAGTCTTCTCAATTATTAAATCATTTCTTTCTGATAGGTTCATAAGAGTAGTAGTTGAGGGGCAAAAATCAGAAGCTCACAGTATTAATACCGGTGTCCCTCAGGGATCCATCCTGGGCCCAACTCTTTTCCTGATCTACATTAATGATCTTCCAAATCATATCCTTACATCATTTGTAGACATTTATGCTGACGACACTACCATTTATGGTACCACATCTAAGACAGTAAACGAGCAAGTACTCTCCAATTCTCTCTCCTCTGATCTTGAGCATGTAGTACAATGGGGAAAGGAGTGGCTGGTTACTTTTAATGCATCTAAAACCAAGCTTCTCTCTTTACATCATCAACATTTTAATCCACATTTGTCATCAATTGAAATGAATGGCTCTCGTCTTCAGGAGGCCTCAAGTTTTGACAAGCTTCTGGGCTTGACCATTACTCCTGATCTTAAATGGAACACGTATATCAAATCTGTTGCCAAGGCCGCTGGAAAAATGGTGGGATCTTTCTATCGATCCAGTAGATATCTCACTGCTGATGCTATTCTCTATCTATATAAGAGCCAGGTACGTCCAAGGATGGAATACTGTTGCCACATATGAGCAGGAGCTGCTAGAAAGGACTTGTCCTGCCTTGATAGAGTTCAAAATAGACTTCGTAGCCTCGTAGGAGATGTCCTTTTCTCCTCCTTACAACCTCTATCTCACAGAAGAGATGTTGCGAGTTTGTCTCTGATGTATCGTTATTTTCATGGAAAGTGTTCAACTGAGCTTCAATCTATGGTCCCCCCTCGCCAAACTTTCACAAGAAACACTCGTCTAGCTGTAAACACTATCAATAATTTCCCCCACTCTTTATCTGTGCCTAAACCTAAACATAGATTCCATGAACAAAGCTTCTTTCTTAGAACTGCACGCCTGTGGAATTGTCTTCCGTTTTCCTGCTTTCCGGCTGACTACAATATGGTTGTGTTCAAGTCTAAGGTAAATAAGTTCTTGATGAGCCGTTCCATATAAGTTATTAAATTTACCAAATTTTCATTACTAATGATTACTATATTGACCAACTTCTACTGTACACTCTTTAACCCTTATCCTTGAGTGGCCTCTGGGCCTTGATAATGTGGTGATGCCTTTGTAAAAAAAAAAAAAAAAAAAAAAAAGAAAATCACATTAACTAAACTGTGTCATTAATGACGTCACCTTGTCTATTATAATTAAAATCCATTTATTTAAATTAACGTTTATTTTTTAAATATAATTATAAATTATTTAAATGACGAAGGCATGAAACAGATGTAGATGTAAGGGAGAAGAATGTAGAAAATATGAACCGACATTTTTTTTCTGGTTCGAATCTCAAAGGATTTCTTACTGACGGAATACTGTTACCACATTTGGAGATATGTCACTTAAAACATTATTTCCTGTTTGGACTTGACAAACCGACTTCGTAATCTAGTGGGTGATGATCTCTTCTCTCTCTAAATCTTCTTTGGCACAGAAATGACGCTGCTAGTCTTTCTCCACTCTATCGTTATTTCCGTGGCATGTACTCGACTGAATTTTAATGCCTGGTTCCTCATTGTAAGATATTTACATGAAGAACTCATCTTACCAGCACAATTGCAAAAACTTTACTTTCGTTGGAGTATACTATGCCAATAATAATGACGTTTTTTTCCAATAAACAATGAGCCACAACAGGATCAAGATCTGATAAAAGTTTCGTCCATTGAAATGTTTTCGTTTTTCCAGCCAAAATCTAAAACAAGTTTCCATAGGAATGGAAATAAAAAATGTAAATTAGTTTTTTCACCCAATAATGCACTAATTAGACCCCAGGTAATCGCAAGAGAAAATAATGAACACTGCAGTTTCTCTCTTGCTATAACTAGGTGTGATTATGTAATGTTTGTAAGTGCATCGTCCAGCCGGCTGGCCGGACGGACGGACACACACTCACACACGCACGCGCACATTAACACGCATAGAATAGATACTTTAAAACACTAACAAGGATACCACATGATGCCCCGGAAAAATAACTTCAAATCTAGAAATCACCACTTTTTCCTTTGAGAAAAGAATATAATGTTTGCAAATGAAAATAGTTGCAAATGAAAACAGTTGCATGAAGGCATACATTAATTTAAGAGAAGGGATGTTATCAAAGCAGGGCAGTAAACCATTCGAATATATTTTGTTATTGATTGGCAAAACAATGGAGAGAAATTTCATTTTTAAGAATTAAAAGAAAAAATGCAACAACTACAACAAAAAATGTAAATAAAAAAAATGTCGCTTTTTTATTCAAAACTTTTTTCAGCATCTCCTTTCATTTGCTTAGATTATTTTATCGTTGATTTTCGGCCGTTTCCGTCAAGTGTTTTACGGAAATAGCTGATCGGCCATAGACCTTACACTACGTTAATATCAAGAAGATATTAAAGTAATTATGAAATTAGAAAAAGTGTGAATTTTTTCAGCACATTTTCGATTATTTGCAGAAATTCACGACGACACGAACTACACCAAGAAAACATTTACTTTAAATCTCGTTATTAATATAATGTAAGATCTACGGCTGCTCGGCTTTTTCTGTAAAAGCAAAATTTTTACCAACCTTATAAAAATATGGTACTTCAGCAGATTTTGAACCGGACGTATCTAGCAGCGGTGGTTTACGTCATGTTCCGGGCACAGCTGAGCGGACGCTAAGATACGTCTGGTTCAAAATCTGCACAAGTACAAATAAAAAAAATATGAAAAAATATGAAAAAATAAATAACGAACGAATCAAATAAATTGAATCGATTTTATTATTTTAAAATTATGAACAATGTGAAAATATTACAAATATGAAATGGAATAAAATAGGAAAGTTCTTGTAAAATTTTGGTATTGGTGGCATTTCTTTTTCAATAAAATTCTTTGGAGAGTCTCAGACATTTTCGTTGCTAAATGCAATTCGGATCGAGAAATTTGACACTTATTCACTTTACAATTTTCTCGACATTTTAAATTCCCTGGGAAAATTATTATATTTTTAAATTCTTCAAGAAAATAATATTTTATCTTAAATTTCCAGGGAAATTTTTTCTTGTAAAATTTTTTAAAATGTTTTCTCGTATGTGAATAAAAGTAAAAAAAAAAAATGAACAAAGATTTTTTCAAAGTTCATTATTCGATTATGGATGATACAAGGTTGAATATTTTAAAATTTATATATTCATATTTTCATCCTAAAACTGCATCAAATAAAAGCATGTATGTAACATTATTTATTAATTATTGTACTTTCTTGTCTTTGTGGTGGCATTCATTCCAGGGGTCTGGTTGAGCCCCTATTCTCTACCGCTTTGAAGCAACACATTTTAAACCATAGTAACGTTCAAGCTGACGTCCTGAGCAATGTCATACAAAATGGCTATCGAACCTTGATACAACTGCCAAAGACAAACCACTTGTCGACCGAAGGGGATTGCAATTGCCATGAGAAAAGTTATCTATTTTTTATTTATATTCATGAGTTGGATGTGAATGTTTGATTCTCTTTAAGATATTTTCATGATATTTCTCGGCTGAATTTTTCCGGAATTGGTAGAAATATTGTTTTAATCAGCGTTAAGATTTTATTAGATTTCAAACGTTTAAATAATATTTAATGCACTTACGATTAATATGTGTGAAATTTCTTCTGGAATTATTGATAAACAAGAATCATTCTGCATCTCATTCGCAGCATCTTTTTTTGTTTATAAAGCATCTCAAAATTGTGTTCGTGGATGAGTAATGAGTTTGTAATCGTTTCCTCACTGGTCTTTTCTTGTATATAATATTGTTCTACAATGATCAAAAGGCAGCCATGTTTTTTTTTTTCGATTGTGTTTTCATCTTCATCATTTGCATGTTCGATTAAAGAGGTTTCTTCATTTGTTTCTGATGCTGAAATCTTTCGAATATTAGCAGTGATGTTGTTTTGCCAGTTAAAACCTTCTTGGATTTGTGACGAACGATTTCCGCTAGAAAAGACAAAAGATTCCGGAGACATGTTTATTTTATTTCTTCCGGAATGACGGCTAGATGAGAAGTCGAACATCTTGTTTTCCTTTCATGTCTTATTCGACGCAGCATCTTTTTTCGTCTATAAATCAGATCCGATTTGCTTTTGCGCAAAACGGGTATCGGCATTTCCACTTTTTTCTCTCCAGCCTCGTCTAGAATTAACTTTCTTTTACGGACACCGATTGGTAGTGATGGTTTCACCCTGTCGTCGCCATTTTTTTCCGGATTTAAATTTGCCATAAAAAGATCAAGACGTGGAAGAAGGTCAGGACGGATGAAACGTTTTTCTTCCATAATTCCTGCGAGACGAGGAGTCCAACACTTTATCTTCCTCGGAAGTGTCACTCGTCGAACCATTAGTTTATGTAGACATTTTTTAATTTTTCTGTCTACATTGTTCTCGGGATTCAACTTTGGTCGAAATGGTGTCCCACAAAGACCAATGCGTGGCATAAGGTCATTGCGGTCCATCGGAATCAGGGATACAAATTCAACATAACCATCCATGGAGAACGACATTTTTGCTTTGAACAAAATCAAAGATGGCGAATGTCTTTTTGGAGAAGAACGCTGATTGATGTCACTTCAAGTTATAACGACGTCATATAGTCTTCGTTTGAATTTATTATCTTTTTTTAGTAGCAGGAGCAGCATACTTAGTGTTCGATTAATGAAGCTATCTTGAAGCTTTACTTTGCTTTAAAAAAGCTGTTTAATTTATTAGGCCCGGGATTTTTTGAGTGATATATTAAACAACGAAAATTTGTTTATTTTTAATAATTTCAATTTTATCGTTTAAGATAAACCGTGTTATTTCTCTCTCTCTCTCTCTCTCTCTCTCTCTCTCTCTCTCTCTCTCTCTCTCTCTCTCTCTCTCTCTCTGAATTATTCGTCGTCATAAAGAAATAAAGTGGATTTAGAGTTTGTTAAATGGCGCATCATCATCATCATCATCATCATCATTGTATTTAGAATAAATCATCTTAAACAAAAATAAAAATAAATAAATAAATCCGACTCGGCTTTTCTTTTTTTTTTAACACAAGTCGTTCATTACTGTTTTGTTTTTTCTCCTCATCTCGACACCAGCTTAAAGAGTTTCTCTTTGCTACTGTGGGGCCACCCGTCCATCTCCCTTTGCTAGTGTTTTTTTCTTTCTGCACCGCACCAGTCGCACCACTAAATCCCGGCCGTAGTTAGCCATTTCTCGTCGGCGATTTTACGCATCCATCTTTTCCAACCGCAATTCCCCACCACCACCACGTGGTGTAATGTTTTTTTCTTTTTCTTGTTGCTTCAGTTCGCGCACACTTCTTAATTTACATATGTGCATTTATTCGGCTCGTGCTGCTAATATTCTCGCAAGCCAGCTGTCTTACAACTGTTGCTTTTTTTTCTTTTTCTTTTTTTTTTCAATTTTCACCCCAAACAAGGCACAGTGCCACTTTGAAGCAGGGGGCTATTATCAGGGACTTAGTTTCCAGGGGCATTATGAAGGGAGATGAGTAGAAAGATGTTTGTTCACATTACACTTGAACAGTGTAATGTACAGTACAGTTGGGAAAGCAGAATCCCGGAAAGGAGTTCCAAAGACCTGCAGCTCTGGGGAAGAAACTATTGGAGTAAAATGCTTTCTTGTACCTAGGAATCTCTACTGTAAAGGGATGAGACTTTTTTTCCACGCGCTCATACACGCTCTGTTACATAACGTCATTTTAAAATAATTTAAATTTAACTAGAAATTTTCATTTATCAAATTCGTTTGATATTTTCTTTTGATATTTATTTCAATAAAATGTTTGGATAAAGCAGTTTAGAATAAACAAATAACTCATAGCCATTTTAAATCGCTATTATATATTTTAAAAAAGACAAATTTTTTTTTGTTATATTTCGAATCTGTTTTAAAAAAAAAAACAGTTTAAATATTACAATATATTGCTATTGTCGAGTAAGTTTTGGGAAAAGGGACGTAACTCTTATTAACAGATATGAATTATCTCCCTTGAATTTGAAGTTATTAATTTTAAATTCT
The DNA here is from genome assembly GCF_053919585.1 of Euprymna scolopes. Lineage (NCBI taxonomy): Eukaryota > Metazoa > Mollusca > Cephalopoda > Sepiida > Sepiolidae > Euprymna > Euprymna scolopes. Next base: position 13,076,572 of record NC_136518.1, on the reverse strand, counting down.
TTAGATCGGATGCAGAGATTAAAATAACGGTTTACCAAACGTAGAAAAATGTTTCAAGTTCTTTGGCTATGTTTTTGAGACAGGGAACCATTTATTTGTTTTATTTTAAATACATATAACCATTTATTTTAAAAGTTGAATGCAAAAGTTAAACATTATTTTTCAGGATTTTGGATATGAAATTATTTAAATAATAAAAATGGTAAAATAATGTTTGCTTTGGTTTTTTTTTTAAATTAAATAAATAATTCTTCGTCTTTTAACTAGAATATTATGAAGTTGAATTATCGGTTTTTAAACTGTTTATAAAGATGGTCACTATATTTTTCTGGGAGATTTTTAACATTGGTATTTATTTCATTTTATTTTTTTGCTTTCGAGAGAATGAATATTACATTATTATTTTTTATTCTTTATTTATTTTTTTTTATTATTTTACAAAGACTAGGTCGGGTCAAACTGATTTTAAATGTATCGAGTATTGTTTCTGTCTAAGCTGGATACACGCAGAGAAAGTTACGATTAGGAGCAAAGTGTAGTATCTGTTCTGACACTTCACTTAAATATGCGCAAATCTTCTTTGACAAAACCACAGTTGTTATTTTATTTATTATGTATTTATTTTATTCTTTTTATTTATTTAAAATTTATTTATTTATTCGTTTATTTTTTTTCTTCTGGAAGACTTACACAAGTTTTGGAGAAAAAAAGGTTACCAAAAACTGATTGTGAACAATTTTGATGTATTTTTCATACATCATAAATTACCGCCTCCTATCGAAATAATTAAACTAGAAGAAATCACCGACCAACTACCCACGGAGAATAAAAAGAATAGAATGCAAAAAATGTAAGTAAAAATTTTGTCTCCATTTTTTTTTTTTTTTTTTTTTAGCGTCTTTTTTGCATTTTCTGAGAATGTTGATTTCTGGTCGTTTCCGTAAATAGTTATGGACTGGGTTAATATCAGAAGGATACCACTAAACAAATTATCAAAATACGTATCTTTATTTGGCCAGATGAGGTAGATGCCGTGATCGGGAATTTTTTGGAGAACATCGTCAGCTGCCTGCATATGAAAATTCACGAACAGACGACACAAACGACACAAAGAAAAAATACTGATTTTAAATCTCGCCATGAATAAAATATGTCGTAATGGCCGATCAGCTCTTTCCATAAAGCATACGAGAACAAAGTCTCTACTAAACAATAAACAAAAATTAAAAAAAAAAAAAAAAAAAGACACGAAAACAAACAGTTTAAATAAATTGAATTCATTTTATGGTACTTATGCAGAAAAGGTACGGTGCTGAAATAATGTTATTATTTAGAAACCTATTCTTAACATGGAGAGAGTGTTTTGTAACAATTCTTTACTTTCACCTAACAATTTAATAAACAAAAGAAACCGTAAAACTTGAATTTAACTTGAAAATACTATTAAAAAAAAATTTAAAAAAAAATAACACAGCACCTTCCCTGCATAAATACTAATTTTAGGTATTTGTGAATCCTTTAAACCAGACGTAACTCATCGTTCGCTCGGCTTTCTTCGGAACATGACGTCAACAGCTCGGGTTTAACTGCTGTCTGACATAATATGTCGATCAGTCAATCATAACACCGCACGCTGAGTTTCAACTCGACGTACGTGGTGCGTGTGCGTGCCCGAGCAGCAAACGAGAATTTGGATACCAATTAGAAGAGGAAAAAAAATATCCACCATTTTTTACATGCAGGTCAGGAAGAGTAGAGAAGATCTAAAAAGAAAAATTAATTTGACCATTTTTGATCAACAGCTCCAGACACCGGACGCTGTAGTTGATTTTTTGCCAACATTGGAAACTAATGGCAAAATCGATAAAATATGCAACTTACAGCCACGAGTGCATCCTAGCAAAAAAGAAGGAGCGTTACTGACGGCTGTGGCTGGAGATATGGGAATGTTAAATATCGACGGTGGACAGCAATCTGGACTGGGACGTTCTTCATAAAATCACAGATGTAAAAACGTGTGCATTACTGCATTATCAAACTGATATATCTGTGAGTGTTCGAGATGGCAACGAATAAAAACCTCCAGCACTACTGTGGGTTGGGAGCAGCAGCGCACATTGGAAGAATTTCCTGCAAAACATTTGCTGGGATTATTTTCTCAGGAATCACTGGCAGATAGGAGGCCCGAGCCACACGGTAGTGATAGATGAATCTGATTTTAGCCGACACAAACATAACATCGGCAGACTGCTCGCACCAGTCTAGGTCTTCAATGGATACAATCCCGCTAATAAAAAGGGTTTCTTGGTGAGTGTATCAAACCAAAATGAAGAAAGCTTAACCCGTCCACTAATAAAAAATATATATTCTGCCAGGGACCACGGTTGTATCAGACTGTTATATAAGGCATATAGCAAAGTGGGAGGAAAAGTGAACCACAGCCATCACTTCGTAGATCCTGACACGCAGGCAACTATGAATCATGTGGAGCGAATGTGAAAGGAGGCCAAATAGCGCAACAAACAAGAATGCGGAATCAGCCGGGAGCTTTGACACTTTTTAGAGTTTATGTGGAGGCAAAAATTTGGTAGTGATCTGTTTGTCTCCATATTAACTTACATCGCCAAAAGCTACTCGGTTGGTGAAAGGCTTCTATGGCGGTTACCATAATGTAATTCTTGTTGGGTAGATCACCATTTCGGCGGGTCTCCCTTTTGGGGAGTCGTCGAAATTAATAAGACGGGAGTAGAAACCGACCTGGGAATAATAATAAAGAAACAAAGGAACTTCCAAACGAAACGGTTTTATATTCATTCCAGCGTACAAGTGGTATCGGGTTATAGAAAGTTCGTGATTTTCATTTTTGTCCCCTGACTCTGGAACCACTCGCGTCTCCGTCTTTTTTGCTTCCAACACTTTTTGTATCTCTTTTTTTGTCTTTCCCACCAGAACTGTTCTCCGTCCTGATTGGTTACAACCTCTGGTCACATTTTTGAGGAAAGGAGGAAGGAGGGAAGGAAGGGGGAAAGGGAAGAGTAGAGAGAAAGAGACAAGTAATGGAGAAATAGTAGTCTTGGCTTCACTACACTTCCTTACATATCTGCTACCTTTTCTCTGTCCACTTTGCCATCGTCTGGTGTCGTTCAAAAAGTCTGAAGGAAAAAACATTTTCCTAGTGAAATTTTACTGGCATTGAAAAAAAAAAGATTCCAACTACTCTCAATCAATCGGTAAAAAAAACAACAACAAAAAAAAACCCCACCCACTTTTGTTGTTTCATAAAAAATACTTGAAAAACATTAAAAAAAAAATTATCCCGCAAAAGAGTTTGTTCAAATTTTTCTTTCAAAAAATAGAAAAATATACTTAAAAAAAGATAAACAATTATCAAAAACATTTGCTTAAAATTATTTATTGGAAAAAAATATATTTGCTAACACTCATTTATTTGAAAAAATAATTTGCTTAAAAATTATTTTTTTGAAAAAATAAATTTGCTTAAAAATTATTTATTTGAAAAAAGAATTTGCTTAAAAATTATTTATTTGAAAAAAGAATTTGCTTAAAAATTATTTATTTGATCAAAAAAAAAAAAATTTCTTTCACCCGTGTAATCAAAATTAAATTGGTAGGTTTTCCATTTTTTTTTCCGTGATATTTCTACATTTAAAATTTTACTATTTTCTTTTATGTATCGCTGTTGTGATTTCATAGACAACGCTTGGCATAATCTGGCTGTTGACGTCATGCTCCAGAGAAAGCCGAGCGAACGCTGAGTTGCATCTGGGTCAAAGGATGCACAAGTACCCAATTTTATTTTAAAATAAAAAATTGTGAATAATGTAGAAAACAAACGGAAAAATTTCTTGTAAAATCTTTTCATTAGGGCCATTTTTTTTTTCCAATGTAAAAATTCTGTATAAAATTTCAAGATATTTTTTTGCTAAATGCTCTATCAGCTGTGCTAAGAAGATTTACCACATGGTGGGTAAGGAAGTTATAGGCCTGTAATTACTGGAAGAGGGGGGGGTCCCTTTTCTGTGTCTTTTTGTATCAGTGTGGTTCTACCTTTGATCATCCATTTTAGCATGTCTGCTTCATGGATATATTTTTTCAGGTTTTCAATTAGCCTATCATTTAGTGTTGTGAATTTTTTTTTTAACCAGTATACATGTATTTCATCATGACCTGCTGCTCTTCAGTGTGCCATTTTCTTTAGAATTGTCTTGAGGGTTTTTCTTTTGTTGTTGTTTTTTTTTTTACATAGGCACAACCACTTATCAAGGCCCAGAGGCCACTCGAGGATAAGGGTTAAAGAGTGTAAAGTAGTCAATTGGATAATATAGCAATCGTTAGTAATGGAAATTCGGTAAATTTGTTAACTTAAGTGGAACGGCTTATAAAGAATTTGTTTACGTTGGGCTTGAAGACAAGCATATTATAGTCAGCTGGAAAGCAGGCAGACGGAAGACATTTCCACAGGCGTGCAGTTCTAAGAAAGAAACTTTGTTCATGGAATCTACGTTTCTGTCCCTTCTTTAAATTGCTGTAACTCTTCTTTCATCTCTTTCAACCATTCAGCATTTCTATTGCCACAATCTTGTCGCTCTGCCCATATCTTGCTCCAGTAGAGTTCGAATTCTGTTGGATCTGGTTTTGTTTCGTTTTTTTTTTTTACGTAGGAGTCACCACTTATCAAGGCCTGGAGGCTACTCAGGGATAAGGGTTAATGGGTGTACAGTAGTCAATGGGATTATAGCGTAGTAATCGTAAGTAGTGGAAACTTTGTAAATTGGATTACTTAGGGGACTTACTTATTACTTATTATTCATTTGGTTGTTCTGTTTTTTTTTTTTTCTCCATTCATGTCTTGATAGAATAAGCTTTCATTGTTTTCTTGCACTGTTCCGATTTGTATTTGTATCATCTGATCTTCCTTCTTTTGCAACTGCTTTTTTTGTTACAGTTCTTCATGTTTCTTGCTTAGCATCCGAACCACATTTACACTTTTCCATAGTTATTACGTTCGTTAACTTTACAGTTTTGTGATCCTTTACACCAGTTAATTTTTCACTCAGGAGCGTGTTTTTACACCAAAACTAGTGAGCACAATCAAAGGGTCACTCAGATGGAAAGCGTCTGGCATAGGATGTTTGCTGTGCTAAGCAGAACCAACTTCTGGAGTACGGTGATGTATTTGATTCCAAAGGAGTTGAACTGTTTCTCAAGATCATCTGGAATTGAGCAAAGCAAATCTATGATGGAAGTTTTCTTGTTCCACAACCTAACAATTTCCACCCTCAGTTTTTAATAGTTCTATCGTTTCTCATTTTCCTTGCTTGCTAAGTTGATGCTGCTGAGACAAGCCATATCAATAATTTGGCATTCATTAGTCTTTTGTTCACAGCTTAAATATCCGGTTTCCTGTGAGTTATCCCCCAGAGAATTTTAACGTCCTCATTTTCCACTACCGCTTCTGGGTGATGTTGGAACCACTTGTCCCTCACTTGGATTCCAAACTTTTGGCACAAACTTCAATGCAGATTTGCACATACTTTGTTATGCCGCTGTTTGTACTCTTTTTGAGCAAGTGTAGAAAATGCATTAACAATGTGTGACACTGTTTCAAGAGATATGCCGCACAACCTGCACTTATCAGAACAGTCCTTCCTGTAGGTGTTTTCTATTGATCGCATTTGTATTTAGTGCCTGAGCAGCAACTATAAGATTTTCTGTCTCTCTTTTCAAGTCACCTTTAGGCAGAAAAGTTCATGTGTCCTGACATTTTAATGCCTTAGTATCTCCCTCAAACTGACCTTGAAGTTTTATTTTTTCCCAACTCAGTCATCTTTTCTGCTTTGATTCTTTCCTTGTACTTCTGCTTATCTTCCAATGAATCTTTATCTAGCTCTTCCTCTTTTGCCGCTCTTGCAAGTAACACGTCATGACTTTTTTTTAATTGTTTATTTTTTTATTTTTATTTTTTTACATGAGAGTCACCACTTATCAAGGCCCGGAGGCCACACGAGGATAAGGATTATTGCGTGTACAGTAATCAATGGGATAATATCATAGTAATTGTTAGTAATGGAGATTTGATAAATTGGATTACTTAAGGGGGCGGTTTAACAGGAATTTGTTTATGTTTGACTTGAAGACATTTAGGTGGGAAACAGGCAAACGGAAGAGAGTTCCACAGGCGTACAGTTCTAAGGAAGAAGCTTTGTTCATGGAATCTACGTTTTGCTTTAGGCACAGATAAAGAGTGGGGAAAATTATTGACAGTGGTTTCAGCTAGACGGGTGTTTTTCGTGTTTTATTCCATTTTCACCCCAATCAAGGCACAGTACCACTTTGATGTAGGTCGCTACTATTGGAAACATGTTGCAGGGATACTATGTAGGAAATTGATCAGCGAGATGTCTGTTCACATTACACTTGAACTTCTGCATGTCAGTACAGTTGAGAAAGCAGAAACCCAGAAGGGAGTTCCAAAGTCTAGCAGTTCTCGGGAAGAAGCTATTAGAATAGAAGGTTTTCTTACATCTAAGGATCTCTGTGTAGGGGTGGGATTTAGCTGATTTTTGGGTTTGTTGGAGGGGGGGTTACGTTGAAGGCGTAAAAGGACTTGTAGCTCCTTGGAGCATTCACTATTAAAATATTTGTAGAACAGGATTCAACATTTCATCGATGGGATTAGAGGTTGAAACTTTGATAGCAGTTTAGAGCCTATTAGGTTGGCGACTCTCTTTTGAACCCTTTCCAGGACGTATCCGTGAATCATAGACCGGAGTTATCTTGACGGGTCCAAGTTGATAACTGACTTATTTCCCTCTCCACTTTTATTTATATGACATCTTAAGCCATTCTAGATTATTGCCGAACCCTCTAGGATTTTCCAGATACTTCTAAAACCTTCTACTCTTTCTAACTATACTCTGGCCTTTAAACTATCTCGTGAATTAAACTTTTGAGGTTTGATCATTAGGGGTGCCTAGAATACGATAGCACATATTTTAAACGGTTTTATTGATTTTTTTATTATTATTTTATAGAAATGCTCCCTCGTAACACTACTCTTCATACTTGGAATCTCTATGATATCGTCTCTAAGAAGAACCTCTCTTAACTTCTGAAGTACTTCTTTTTCTACAGAAGTCAAAGTTCGAACTTCATCACCACTTCTCCATACATCTGTTCCTTTCACTAGTTCCATTGTCTCAGAATCAATGGTCTCATCTGCCTTAGATCCTTCAAACTCCTTCTCATCACTTCCCCTAATCATAGGATTCCATAACTCCTCAGTTGTCCGCCTCTCATCATCGCTTACATTTCCCTTCTGAACTTCCACCCTCTCAGTTCTTTCATCAGAGCCAGTTTCATCAATTTTACTTTCGTTATTCATTTCATTCCTAACCATCCGTTCAATCTCTTCCCTTGCAATCACTGAAAGTAGGTTGTTATTTTTAATTTGTTTTAACTGGGATACCAAACTCGCGACACTTTTAGCTCATCCTCCTCTCGATTCCCATTCTTCCTTCACTTTTCGGATATATCCACCAGATTTGGTACTTCCGCTTCTTACAAAGCATTCCCACAGTACTCTTCTTTCCTCATCTGTCCACGTTTTTTTTTTTACATTTCCTGTTCCAACTCCCTTCGTGTCTTGGTACCCTCTCTGGCAATTCTCACCCCCTATATCCAGCCACATCCTCAAAATTTCTAACAGTTGTATGATGACGACAGGACCCACTCTGTTGACCAGTGGGACACCTACCGGACGTGAGACCATCACAAGATGTTTCAGCCTCATTCACGTCTTTATTTTCAATATTTTGATTTGACATTTTCCCATAAATGAGGTTAGTGAATTTTAGATTACATCACCACCGAGTTTTATCGAGACATTATCTCTAGGAGGATTCCCCACCAAGGTTAAAGATCGCCTCCCAACCTTTCTCCTCCACCACTACCACTATTACCATTGCCACCAACAACAACAATAGAAATAAAATCTACAATGATAATAGTAACACTAATATCGGTAGCAATAATAATAACAGCAACAACAACAACAATGGCAGCAAAAAACAACACCTACTATTACAGCTACAGTAATAATAAAAACATAGCACAGCTACTACTACTACCACCATCATGTGAATTTAAGGTTTAAATTATAATTTCAATTAGAAACGCTTACTTGTTTCATCTGCTTTTGTTTTTTATAAACTCCGCTGCTGGTGTTGCTGTTGGCCAGAATAATAATAGTAATAATAGTAATAATAATAATAATAACCAATGAAGTAAAAAAAATTTTAATAATAATAATAAAAATAAAAATTTTAATAATAATAATAAGAAGAAGAAGAACAACAACAACAATGACAATAACAATAATAATAATAATTTCAGTTAGAAATGCTTACTTTTTTCGTCTGCTATTTTTTTAAAACTCCGCTGATGATGTGGCTGATGGCCAGAAAAAATGTACACAAAAACAGAAACATAAAACATCCCAACATGTGAAAGAAAATTCCTCGTTTAACCGTGAATTTAAGGTTCAAATTATAATTTCAGTTAGAATCGCTTACTTGTTTTGTCTGCTATTTTTTTAAACATCGCCGCTGATGTTGCTGTTGGCCGAAAAAAATGTACACAAAAACAGGAACATAAAACATCCGAATATAATAATAATTCTGATTTTGTTTACCAACGTCTCCCTGAAAAGAGAAGGGTTTCATTCTCAGGGGACTTTCCCTCAACCCCGGCTCCAAACCAAGAGCTTCAAATGCCAAGGGTTTCCTAGGGATATTGGTAGTACCTACAATAGCAGAGGTTTGAAGGCCGCCCAAAACATTGGGGATTCGTAGTTTTTCAAATGTCCTTCCAGACGACTACATACTACACCTAGCATACATTTCCCATGAGCGAGATTATTTGTGTTTTAACTCTGTGTATATACCTTATCTCCAAGGCCAACAGAGCATAATTGTTCTAAATTACATACCCAGCCTTGGTCTCACATACTTCCAAGGAGCTTGTCAAAAAATGGAGCCTCCCCAAGACGAGAGACATTCGTTTCGATTGATGCCAGACAGGGATCAGAGTGTTGATAATGTAAAGATAGAAGCTTGGTTTTAGATGCATTAAAATTAACCAGCTCCCTCTTTCCCCTTTGCATCGCGTGCTCAAGATCAGAGGAGAGAGAGAGAATCAGGGAGAACTTGGTCGTTACGACCTTTGAAGTGTTGCCATAGATGGCAGTGTCTACGAATGATCTAAGGATGTGATTTGAGAGATCATTAATGTAAATCAGGAAGAGAGTTGGACCCAGGATGGGCCTCTGAGGGACTCCAACATTAATACTGTGAGCTTCTGATATCTGCCAATCAATCACTACTCTTATGAATCTTTCAGAGAGAAATGATTTAATAATTGAGAAGACATTTCCAGCTATACCGTAGCTGAAGATTTTGTGGAGTAGACATTTATACCATACCCTATAAAAAGGCCTTAGATATGTCAAGGGCAATTGCCCTAGAAAGGAAGCCTCCATCGAGAGATTCGCTAATCTTTTGAGAGATAACTGTTAGCACATCTGCTGTAGATCTAGCAGAACGGAAACCATATTGCATGTCACTAAGAAGGTTATTTTTGCTGAGATGGTTGACTACTTCTCAATTTAACACAGATTCAAACAACTTACTCATGATGCACAGAAGTCTTATTGGCCTGTACTGAGAGAGAGATGACTTATCACCTGATTTCTTAAATACAGGGCATACTGATGAGATTTTCCAGGGTGATGGGGAGCAATTAGCAATTGACAACAGCTTTATAAGTATGGGTGCTAGTTCTGGTTGAAGTTTTTTGAGCCCTATAATTGGAATGCCGTCAGAGCCAGTTGCTTTACTGGAATCAAGGTTTTTAATTAGCTTGGCAACATCATGCACAGATATTTGTATGTTGCATAGTGTGTTTTCAGACACAAAAGGAAATATGGGGGGGGGCAGCCCTGATCACATAGGGTAGAATTAGCTGCAAAGTTCTTGGCAAAAAGTTTGGCTTTGTCTGATGCTGACGAGATTACCTCAGGTCCATTGATGATGGTTGGAATAGACACACACTTCTATTCAGGACCCTGTTTGTTATTTACCAAAATTGGTGGGAACCAAGCCACTGCTCAGCTACTTTGAATTTGATGGACTGAGCATACAACTCTTGTGCATTCTTTATTACTTTTTTACAGTGGCTGCTGGCAGTCCTTAAAGTGGCTTTAGTTTCACAGTGGTTGCTGGCAGTCCTGAAGGCGGCTTTAGTTTTGCAGCATCTATTATGTTGGAAGCAATGGAAATAGTGATTTCTGTGCACAAGAAGAAAAAGAAGGAATATAAAAGAGAAAAAGAAGCAAATAAATATTTGTATTTTTGTAGCACGTGATAAGGTAAATCCGTAACAATCACCCACTATTATGGCATCGAGAAGTTCCACCAGAAGCCACTGCATAGTCCAGAATCCATTCACCAAATGGCAATACAGCAGCCCTGGTACTTTGCCCTTGCTGACTTTAGTGGTTAGTCCAAGGTTCAGGTTCCTGACTATCAGGCGGATAACGTCAGCCCAGAAAAACGTTTACCTCCAGCACCCTTATTAGTGACATGGTTACAAGAATAGATATAGAAACAGAAGTTCTAACATCTCAAGCGATTACTCACGCAAAAATACTGCCAGCCTAGAATATAGCTTTTTCTTCTCCGTTTGTCGAAAAAATCACTCGTTTTAAACGAGAACTGAGAGACAAATTAGGAGAAGCGAGAGTTACGGGAGCTGCCGACAAGTCATTCACAATGCATTATGTACTCACCATTAAAAAACATGATAATAATAATAAGTATTCTACTTAATATAAGTTCAATTGATATGTTTAGGAGAAAGTATGGCAATAGGTACGACTCTCACAAACTGAAATAAAGGAAGAATTCAGTTGGCAAAGTTAACACATGTAATTCTTGAGTAACTCTGCTAATTTCCTTGAGTCATTCCCGACTTGATTTGAATGGAAATTACTAACATTCGACACTATGCGGCACATTTATTAGTATGGCTGTTTGAAAAATATACTAAAATGGAATGGCATTGGCAGTTTTTTGTTTTTTATAAGTCTGATAATTTTTATAAAGGTGTCGGGAGGAAACGGTAAGTTAGCATTTGATTTTTGTAGGTGTTTATGGAGTAAATTTGAACATTCTTAATGGGGGCATATAATAATGCTATATCTTAGCTGTGTATAGCTTTTTTTATGCATATTAATGTTTTTTTTTATCTTGTTGAGTAACTCTATAAAGTTGTTTATGTTTGATAGTGCCCATTAGTGGAGTTAGGATGTTGGATATGGCTCGTGCAATTTTGTGTGTTGCACTACTGATGTTAGATATATTGGGCATATAAAGATATCCGGTTTGTGAGTTTTGGGGAGGCCATATAATGAAGGAATATTGAGGTAGTATTCAATGTATGATGTCCAAGTTTTGTTTTTTTATAAGTTTTTTAAAAGATTTGTTGAAAGTCTCAATACTTCTGCTTATGGTCTTAAAATCAGTGTTGGTATATGTATCTCTATCTACCAGCAGTGTAGAAACTTTCTCCAGGTATGTCTTCTTCCATTATTACCATACCATCACCTTTATCAGCTGGTGACGTAATTATGTTCTTGTTATATGCTAGGTGTTTCGATGCATTTATATATATTTTTTTGTAGTACAATATCATAGGGCTGAGTTGCTGTGACTGAAACAATATAACTGAAACTGATGAGCTGTGATACAGCGAAACAGTACTGTATGTGGATGATTATATATATATATAATGTATGTCTGTACGTATATAATTTTTTTTTATTATACAACATGTGAAAGCATGCCCAATACCCTACTCTCATCAGCTGTCAACCAGAGTGATAACACAGTTTCGGTGACTCAAGACAGTACTGCCATATCTGGTGACACCAGTAGCTATAAATATTTAGCCACTGAGTAAAAAAAAAACTTGATCAACTAAAAGAAAGGAGAAAAAATAAAATAAAAATACCGTCTTCTCATGATGAAGTCTTTCAGATGTCGGTTAATTCCAGTTTAATGTATTTGGTCAGTGCACTTCAAATTTGCGACCGTTGCAATCGGCGCATATAAACTTGTGGAGAAAAAAAAAATCTAACACTGAACGTGCGAACGGACGTGTGAAAAAAAGTTTTTTAAAAGTTCTTTCCCTTGAATAAGATGTTTTGAGTTTTGAGTTATCTCCCTTATGACTTGTGTGAGAACTACTAGTGAGCACAGATAATACATTTATAAAAAATATGCATCAGAAAGTTCCATTTTTAATTTCTTCTACAAATTTCGTGAACTTAAAAATAAATTTGTTCCGATAACAGATATTTAATTAAAGAAATGATTTGATAAAATATTTCTATTAATATTTATAAGTTGGATGTGAATGTTTGATTCTCTTTAAGATATTTTCACGATATTTATTGAGGGGTTCGTGATGTTCTAAGGATCTGCAGAAATGTCGTTCTGTCAGCATTAGATTTCATGCAAGCATTTTCAGTTTGAGAAGATTTGTTTTAAATTACTTCTTATCTTCTCCAGATACATTACGGCATCTTTTTTCGTTTGTAAAGCAACTCAGATTTGTGCTTGTGGACAACGAATGGGTAATCATTTTTTTTTTCTCCAGACTCTTCTTTATTCTTCCTTGTTCAACTTAGCTTAATGGCTTGCGATGTTTTCACCATTTTGTCTCCATTCATTTTAGGATTTAAGTTTGTTCCACAGAGATTATGTCGATATTTCCTACCGACGAGTGGGGGGGGGGAGAAAAGACGTTTAGCTTGCAACGAAAAATTACCTCGTTGCTTACAAGCAAACGTATTCTTGTAAATATAACGCGCTGTTAACAGTTGTCGTACCGGTCTGATAGATCTCTAACAACGACAAGAACAAACTACAACAACAACAAGCCTACAAAGGTGACTCTTTTTATAGTCTCAATCTCTCGTTCAGCGAGATTGAAACGAGACTGGAATGTCTATTTAAGCTATAAGGAATAGACATCCTATTTTCTTCATTAACAAACACCAGGCCGGGCCGTTCATAGCCATGAGTGTCTTTCCCTTCCCACCGAGCCACCCTCGGTAAGTCAATCAATTCAATTATCACAATTAATATATGACATAAGGTTCATCACAGAGAAATATTTTTTTCTTCCAAAATTTCATGCAGACAAGAATTCAGGATTTTTTCTTTGTCGGTTGTGCCACTCGCTGCAGCATTCGTTTTTGTAAACACTTTATAATATTTTGGTAAAGTGTTTCTTAGATTTAATTCAGATTGATTGATGTCTTGCAGACCAATACATGGCTGAAGATCAGAGAAGCCCCATGAAATTAGCAATATGATTCAATATGACAATTCGTACTGATATACAGTAGTACTTTGGTACTCGACCATAAATCATCTCAAATGTTTCTTCAAACACTGAAATGTTTGACAACTGAAACGATATTTCCTCTTTAAATTAACTGAAATAGAATTAATTGGTTCCAGAGTTTAAAAGTCCCTTTTTATCTGTAAACTATGAGGATTTTATACATTTAATTGTACTACTATTTCATATTCCTTTGCATATTCCTATTTCTAACTTCTCTATCACTTCCTTTTTGAATTCAATCGTCGTTCGCGGAGTTTTCTGCTTTTGCACTCGCTTTACTGCTTTCATTCCTCTTTTCTTTCTGTTCATCCAATGGTAAAAAAATGTCCATTTCTTCTTTGTTTCTAAAGTCTTTACATGACGTTAAACCGATTATTTAAAAACAAAGTTTGTTTGTTTTTTGTGCAATTAATTACTGTCGTCTTGAGATACGTCCGTTTCGTTCATCATATTGAAGTTCATCATATTGAAGTCTACTGAACTTTTCTTTTTATACGTCCTTTGTTTTATCACTCAAAAACGGGGTCGACCAATCGAATTGCGTGGTTCTGGTGCCACGCTGATGTGCTAAAAGATAATTCCGACACCGTCTAGACTGCTGAATGAGGTTGCAATGACTCTGTTCTAAATATAACTCCCGTCGCAAAGTTCAGACTCGTGTGGCGACGTTGTTGGAGCGGTGTTGGATTGTTACACTACATTTAAAAAATATCACGACCAGTATAAATTATAACATTCCATTAAGAAACACCGCTGCTTGTTTACATTCAAAGCAAAGCCGATGGTTCGAACTCTGTAATTTTGTTCGACTACCAAGGAAAGAAAATCTCCAATTTTTGGTTCGAACACAGAGTTGTTTGATCACCGAAACGTTTGACATCCGAGGTATTACTGTACATTTTTTTAGAACAGTTTCAAAGATGGCAGGTGTCATTTTGGAGAAAATATTTATTTTTAATCAATTAAAAAAAAAGTAAATTATTAAAAAATATGGCAAAAGGCCAAAGATGGGGAGTAGAAAAGACCGGTCATTACAAAATATTAAAAACTGATCCAAGCTAACTAATTCTTACTATCACCCAATAGACACACTTACTCTATACATACATTTACAACCTTCTGCAATCACCAAAAAAAGTCATATCATGAGGAAACTTAATTAAAAGCCATATTTGACAATAAGCAACAGGAGTTGAGGGTAATATGAGTATTTACAATGTAAAAATGTGTGTTAGTAAAAAGACCCCCCCCCACTTTACTAAACTGTGGCAGCTATACTGATTTGCCAGTTGAAAAGAGTGATATTTGCTCCAACGCTTTATTCGAAATACACCACTTTTGAAAACTTTGAAAAGATAGCTGTATTTCTGACGAATCACACCGTCTGTCACCAAATTGTGGACGGGTGTGAGAAATTAAAAACTTAAATTGAGCAGCAAAAAAATAAATAAATAAAATAATTAAGGAAAGAAAGGGACAAAAAAGGGGGCCTTCATGAAATCATTGACACACTGTTATGAATTTAAAATAATTAATAAATGAACACCTAAACTAGTCCTGATGGCAACCTTCTGTCTAACAAGACAATGGCGTTCTGCATCTAGTCTGGTGCTCTACAGCGTCCGTTGTGGCTATAAAGTCAAAGCTACAGTTGTCTCTTCAGATGCAGACCTGGGTGAGTGACTAGGAGACCTAGGTTTGCCCAATTACCAGGGTCTCCTCTCGGTGTTACAAAGTCTGACAGAAAGGCAAGCTAATATGGTTGCCAGAAAGGTGTTACAGTGATTCATCATCCATCTATCAGGACTTCAAGCTGGATTTTTTGTCAGAGTTTACTCTCTTAGCCTTTGCCTTTACTAAGGCATCCACAGGGCAGTGGAGCTATTTGCTGAACTAGTCCTAAATTGGTTGATATGCGTGTTTGAGTTTGCAGCCTAATGTTGTTTTGCCTAAGACACATCCAACTAACACTCTAGTCTTGCACATCTAACACAGCACAGCTGTGCAAGATTCACCCACCCTTCAGCAAAATTTGACGGGGAGAGTCTCATCCTCTCGGCCCTAATGCAAACTTTCAAATAATAATGGAAAATTCGAATAAGGTCGGTGGGTAGCAAAGGTGTATACTTTCACTTGCCAGTGATCACTTTCACATAAGTCATTCATATCTCACCTCTCTAGCAAGGTCAGAAATAAATAACATTTTATACAATCAGTTGTTTGAGTGCACTTTTTTGTCACCAGCCAAGTCAGAGATGCCTTGTCATTTAATGTGGACATATAATAACGTTATATCTAAGCTCTGACCAAGACGCCCATCTATGTTAAGCAAAGTTCCCTCCTCATCAAAGCACGTGCCTCAATGATATCATTACAAACAAACCATCCCACCATAACCTAATGTAATGCTTTTCAGGACAACAACAGGATATCATAAAAGCTTTCTTCCACCTGTAAGGGAAACTTAATACCTGTCGACACTCTCGATAAAGATAGCAAACACCTGTGTACCTTCTCATTATATGAATGCACACTTTTCAAAGCTGGAAAGGCATTGTTAATGTTTTCCTTCAAGAATATGAATTTTCATTAAGTGGCATACACATTCAGACCAGATGGTAGAAGTGAATCGTATGTTGATGGATCTCAGCGTTTGGCATACACAGACCAATGATGGCAATAACAGATTTTGCAATAAGCCACATTGGCCTTATCAAGCTACACGAACTTGAAAAGAGCCCACTGAACCTTAAGCAATGTATTTGATCAGAGTGGAAGAATTGAAAGACGATATAGGATGATCGGTTAAATGTGAGAAACATACACCTCCATCATTTTTTTTAACAAAAGATTTCTGTGAATTCATTGATTAGCCGTGGCCTGCATCATTATCGATGCCTCTGACCAATTTTTCTTCGGCTGAAGGTCAGGACAAAGCAAAATGCGAAGTAGCTCACAAAGCTCATCACTCCAATTAAAGGGCTCATGAAGGGACAGCCCTCTCTCTAGGTACTGTTGCGCAAGCCCACGAACTTGTTAATTTTGGCTCATTTTATTGTTTCAAATAATCTGATTTCTATGTTGACACAACTAATCTCAGCACTATTCATTACAAGCAGAAAACTTTAACGAGATGCAAGTAGCTGGCAAAGTGATACCATGTGGGATGGATTCACCCTTAGCCTGTGAAGAAAAACTCCAACATGGTCATGGTTGAGGCATTCACCCTGGGTGTGTTGAGCCGTCTCTTTCTAACAAATTCACCACGTCCCAAATACTGACTGGTTTACGGCAACAAAGTTGATGAGATGATCGCCATTTAAGCAACGGTCACCAACAGCCAAGGGGGCAACAACATGTTATGTGTTTGGGACTTCAGGGCCGGTGCAAGTGTTGAAGTCACCTGCAACCACTACAAAGTCCCTTGCTGAAATACTATCCATAACAGCTTGCAAGTTATTGGTGAAGGCGTCCTTCGTTATTTCATCAGCATCGAGAGTGGGGGTGTACACAGCCGCTACAGTGATGTTGAAAAAGGCAAATCACAGACGGACCCAAGCAAGATGTGGAGAGATTGGCTCCCAGGCAAGGAGAGCGTTATTCACGTGATTGTTAGGGCCAATGCCACACCGTGGTGACTGGATCCATCTGTGGGGTCGCTGTAGGAAAGGTGATAGGTTGTGTCATTTTAAGGGATTTTGATTGTCTTGTGGCTATGATCTGCGAGCCTGACCTCCGAAAGGCAGGCCATATATCAATATTGTACTGATGGACGGTGCGTGTGTGCTGTGAATACTTGAGTTTTGTCGAGTTTCAACATGCGCACATTCCAACATGCAAAGAGGTGGATTGATTGATTTGGGTCTAAGAATCCCAGGATGCTTACTAGACACTCGCTGCACTGTCAAGAGATTCACTAATCTTGTGCAATATAATAGTTAGTACATCAACTGTAGATCTAGCAGAATGGAAACCATATTGCCTTTCCCTGGGCAGGTTATTTTTGCTGAGGTGGGTGACCACTTATCACAGATTCCAGTAACTTATTCATGACACTCAGGAAACTGTACAGATATTTGAATGTCTCATAGTATGTTTTCAGTCACAGGAGGAAATATGGAAGGGGGGGGGGTAGGCGACTCTGATGAGGGCCATGCGGACTTTAGTTTTGGCACATAGACGGGCTAAAGGCTTCCGTCTCCTCTTGTGCGAATATAGACGCCAACTTCAGTTTCATGAAAAGCATATAGTAGCAGAAGTGAAAAAAATATGCCAAGAAGAGTTGGGGCAAGAACACAGCCCTGTTTCACACCACTGAGGATGGGAAAATATTCCGAAAGTGATCCATTGAATTTGAGGGAGCCTTTCATGTCTTCATGAAAAGAGGTTATCATTCCCAGGAGTTTGGGAGGACATCCTATTTTTTGTAGTAGCACGAAGAGGCTGCTCCTGCTAACCAGGTCAAATGCTTTTGTGAGATCAATAAATGTGAGGTACAGTGGTTTCCTCTGCTCTCAGATCTTCTCCCATAGTTTTCGTAAGAAGAATACCATGTCAACAGTTGAGCTTTCTGCTCGAAAACCACAATGTGCCTCTGGGTATACTCTCTCTACAAACTATCACCTTTATTTTTGTAAAGCATTGTAATGTTTGTGTCACGCATGTCTTGCCGAACCGAACCCTCCTCCCAACACTGGAGCAGAAGTTGATAGAGATGATCAAAGAGAACTGTATTTTTGCCGGCCTTGATTTCAGGTGGAATGCCATCACCACCACATTTGAACTGATTTGTTTATATTGGTGAAAGATTTGTGTATCGTTGTCTGATTCTGTTGTAGGGCGCTAGCTAATGTTTGGGCTTCATGGAATAAATAGGAGCTTTGTTGTTTTAAAAGATCCGCTGAAGAAGATAAATATTTTTTAATATAATCCGGGAAAATATGGTGCAAATATTTAAAATATTTAAATGTGCTTTTGGGTATAATTTTTTCTTGTATAGATTAAAGCAAAAAAATTTCTCCTGCTGTTGTGAGAGTTGGAAGCGATTAATACGTTTTTTTGTATTTTCGCAACTTTTTCTTAAAAGTTTGGCATTCCATTTTAACAGAATAATAAGAATGATAGAAATAGCATTCCGATGAGATAGAGAGCTGAAAAGGAACATATCAAGTTATACGTCCATCAACGTTTCATTTTTATTGTAAGAATTTTTCTGGATGAATAAATTGAAGAAAATAAAATACCAGTACAATATTAGAAAATATATTTGCTATGAAAAGGATGATTTTGTTCTATATCACAACGCCTAGCACAACAAAGTTTGGTAGATATCGTAATCGACGTCTAGCACAACAAAGTTGTATAGATGTAGTAATCGACTATGCAAACTATCTTGCACAATGAATATGGATGGAAGGAGGAGGGCTTAAATCTTTTGAATATTAGTAAAAATGTCGTTTTGTCAGCGTTAGATTTGAGGCAAGCATTTTCAGTTTGAGAAGATTTGTTTTAAATTACTTCTGGAAATTTGCTAAATGATGCGATCTTATTTTCTCCGGACACCTTGTGGCATCTTTTTCCATTTGTAAAGCAACTCAGATTTGTGCTTGTTTATTTATTTATTTTTTTATTATTCAATTTTCACCCCAAACAAGGCACAGTGCCACTTTGAAGTAGGGTGCTACTATCGGGGATATAAGTTGCAGGGATATTATGAAGGGAAATGAGTAGCAAGATGTCTGTTCACATTACACTTGAACTTCTGCATGTCAGTACAGTTGGGAAAGCAGAATCCCGGAAGGGAGTTCCAAAATCTAGCAGTTCTGGGGAAGAAACTATTGGAGTAGAAGGCTTTCTTAAACCTAAGGATCCCTACTGTGAAATGGTGGGATTTAGCTGTTTGTTAGGTTTGTCAGGAGTATTTATGTCGAAGGGGTAAAAGTGCTTGTAGTTCATCAGAGCATTCACCATTAAAATACTTGTAGAACAAGCAGAGGGATGTAACAGTCCGTCGATGGGACAGGGGCTGAAGCCTAGATGACAGTTCAGGACCTATCAGGTTGGCGACTCTCTTCTGAACCCTGTCATTCTGTGAGAGACAAGCAGCAGATGCACCAGCCCAAATGTGTCAGCAGTATTCCATACATGGGCGAATGGTGGCTTTATAGAGGTACAGGACACTTTCAGGTGTAAGTCGTTTTCTAGCATGGTAGAGAAAGCCCACCTTCTTCGCAGCAGCTCTCAATGTATCTATTCCAGTTCATGTTCCCTGTGAACGTTAGGCCAAGGAGTTTAAAGGAAATACTTTCAGGTAATGTGTTTTTGGCAATTGCTACTGGTGGTGGTAGAAAAGGTTTCTTGTAATTATTAAAGGAAACCAGCTTAGTCTTGGCAACATTGAATGTGACTATCCATTTGTCGAACTAGTAACGATTTCTTAATCATTTTTTCTCCAGTCTCTTCTTTATTCCTCCTTGTTCTACTTGGCTCAATGGCTTGCGATGTTTTCACCTTTTGGCGCCATTCTTTTCAGGATTTTAGTTTGATCCACAGAGATAAGTACATGGCAAAAGGTCTAAGCAGAGAAATTTTTTTTCTTCCAAAATATCTTGCAGACAAGAAGTTCAGTATTTTTTCTTCCTCGGCTATGTCATTTACTGCAGCATTCGTTTTCGTAAACATTTTTATAATTTCTTGGTCTAAAGTGTTTCTTTGATTTAATTTGGATTGAAATGATGTCATGCAGAAACTAATGCATAGCAGAGGGCCAGAGCATCCCCATGAAATAAGCGATAAGATTTCAATATGAGAATTTGTGCAGATATACATTTTTTTAGAACAGTTTCAAAGATGGCAGATATGTGTTTGGAGAAAGTATTTATTTTTAAACAATTAAAAAAGTGAATTATTAAAAAAATATGACAAAACACCAAAGATGGTGAGTAGAAAAGACCGGTCATTAAAAAATATTGCAAACTGATCTAAGCTAGCTAGTTCTTACCAAACACCACAATACCGCATTTACTCTAGACATACTTCATCATATACATCCTTCTACAATCACGAAAAGAAGTCATATCATGAGGAAACTTACTTAAAATCCATGACTTGTGTCAATGAGAAGCCATGGTTTCATCTTTTAATTTCCATTTTTTGGGGGATTTAAGTTTGTCGCACAGAGATCAATGCACAGCAGAAGGTTAGGTAAGAGCAATTTTGTTTCTTCCAAAAATTTTTTGTAGACGAGGAGTCCAAGATCTAATTCTCTTTGTGTGCGTCACTCACCACAGCATTCGTTTTCATAAACATTTAAAAAATGTTTTTGGTCTTCAGTGTTTCTTGGAGTTGATTTAAGTTGAAATGGTGTCTCACAGAGACAAACGCATGGTAAAAGGTCAGAGTGACGTCATAATATCATGGATAAGGTTTTGGTATTACAATCCGTGTAGATCGACATTTTTGTTTGAGTAGTTACAAAGATGGCAGATATCTTTTTGGAAAAAAAAATTATTTTCAATAAATTACAAAAGTAAATTATAAAAAATGTGAGACAAGGCTAAGTAAAAGGAGAGGAAGGGGCTGGTCAGGACAAACTATTGCAAACTGATCTAACTTAGATAGTTCCTACTATCCCAACACCATAATATCACATTTACAGCATACCTTCTTACCTATATTCATCTTTCTATGATCATCAAAACGCTCAAACCATGAGGAAATCTACTAAAAATCCCTACTTAACATTATGTGAAACAGGGGCTGAGTGTGATATGATTATTTACAATATAAAAACGAGTGCTACTACAAAGACTCGCCCTTCCCTCATTACTAAACTGTAGCAGTTACACAGATTTACCAGTCAAAAAGTCAAGCCGGTCATGCTCAAACGCTTTATTTAAAATACACCAACTTTTAAAAACTTTGAAAAGAGGTTTGCATCTCTGACAAATCACACGGTCTCTCACCTGATTTGGGATGGAGTGTGGGGAATTAAAAAATGAAATTGAACATTAAAAAAAAATAATAAAATAATAATTAGGGAGGGGGAGAACCAACAAAATGAGGCCTTGGTGAAATCGTTCGCACGCTATGTTATGAACTTTAAATAAATAATAACTGAACACCTTTAGTCCTAAACAGGTTGAAACCAGTGTGTGTGTGTGTGTGTGTGTGTGTGTTTTCTTAAGGCACGTCCAAATTCCACCAGTGTTAAAAAGTCTTGTGTTGAATTAAACCCCATGTTCATATATATAAAAAAAAGTCCCAATGGACAGGGTTCAAATATATTTGGGCACAAATCGGCTGAAGATGAAACAAGCCCAGGAAAATGATATTTTAGTCGAATCATGTGGAACAAACTTTGAGAAAAGTGTTAAATAGGAGAGTGCTAAGGCCAGAGCGAAGATGGGCGTTGACTTTCACGCTTCAATCATCTGAGTATGTGATATCCACTCATACACAGTTTCTAGTATTTGGTGTACAGACATTGTTCGGGCTGGATTAGACATTCCTTGATTTTACTGCAGTTGTTGGGAGGGGGGACTTTTGACGTTGTATCTTTCTCCTCAACATACATCTCCCTTCCCAGGTCCTTTTGTAAAATAATCTTCTCCTGCATTTGGTCTTTAGTCGAGGATGATTTCTCTTTGTATTAATTGGAAATCCTCAGAGTTGGTCAGTCTTGTCGTCAGGTATGGCACGAGTTTCCTCATCTTTAGACAGAAATAGCCATGAGAGTTAATGTATCTCATTATTGATAATAATTGATCTAACCTAGCAAGTCCTGGTTGGCAATAGTCTTCTTGAGACCTTGCACCAGGATGTGGCCGATTTTCCCACATGTCCAACAAGAAAGTTGTCTACCCACAAGAATAATTAGTAACCTCACGTCCCCAATATATATAACTCATTATATAGTTAAAAAGTGCTACTTGGCACCATTTCTTTTCAGGCATTCCACTCTTAGGTAGCCGATTTCCCTGGATGTTGGACAAGAAATCTTTCTACCCAAAAAAACAAAACAAAAAAATTGGTCACCTTACATCCCTTACTTATGTAGCAAATTATATAGTCAGAAAGAATCCTGATTTTCAATGTTTCTCTTGTGGCATTCCACCATAAGGTGATTTATTTCCCACAAGACCAACAAAGAAGCCGCCTATCCACAGAAATAACAGGTGCCTGATTTTTCCGTTTAATATAAGGAAATCTGACAACAAAGAATAATTATAGACCTCTCAGCCCTTATTTATTTAACTTGTTAAATTGCAATATTTCTCTTTAGGCATGATGAAGTGACCGATTTCTTCGTATAACGAACAAGAAAGCTGTACACTCACAACAATAATTTTTTTTTTTATTTACATAGGCATCACCACTTATCAAGGCCCAGGGGTCATTCGAGGATAACGGTTAAAGAGTGTACAGTAGTCAATTGGACAATATAGTAATTGTTAGTAGTGGAAATTCAGCAAATTTGTTAACTTAAGGGGAACGGCTCATCAAGAACTTGTTTACGTTTGACTTGAAGACAACCATCTGGAAAGCAGGAAAACGGAAGACAGTTCCACAGGCGTGCAGTTCAAAGAAAGAAGCTTTGTTCATGGAATCTACATTTAAGTTTAGGTACAGATAAAGAGTGGGGGGAATTATTGATAGTGTTTTCAGCTAGACAAGTGTTTCTTGTGAAAGTTTGGTGAGGGGAGACCATAGATTGAAGCTCAGTCGACCACTTGCCATGAAAATAACGATAAAGCAAAGACAAACTCGCTACATCTTCTCTGTGGGAAAGAGGTTGAAGGGAAGAAAAAAGGGCATCTCTTATGAGGCTACGAAGTCTATTTTGAACTCTATCAAGACAGGATAAGTCCTTTCTAGCAGCTCCTGCCCAGATGTGGCAACAGTACTCCATCCTTGAACGAACTTGGCTCTTATATAGATAGAGAATTGCATCAGCAGTGAGATATCTACTGGATCGATAGAAGGATCCCACCATTTTTTCAGCGGCCTTGGCAACGGATTTGATGTACATGTTCCATTTCAAATCAGGAGTAAAGGTCAAGCCCAGAAGCTTGTCAAAACATGAGGCCTCCCAAGACAAGAGCCATTCATTTCAATTAATGCAAGATGGGGATCAGAGCGTTGAGGATGTAAAGATACAAGCTTGGTTTTAAATGCATTAAAAGTAACCAGCCACTCCTTTCCCCATTGTACAACGTGCTCAAGATCAGAGGAGAGAGAATCAGAGAGAACTTGGTCATTTACGGTCTTAGATGTGCTACCATAGATGGTAGTGTCATCAGCATAGATGTCTATGAATGATGTAAGGATATGATTTGGAAGATCATAAATGTAAATCAGGAAGAGAATTGGGCACAGGATGGAACCCTGAGGGACTCCAGCATTAATAATGTGCCCATCAACTACTACTCTTATGAATCTATCAGAGAAAAATGATTTAATAATTGACAAGATATTTCCAGCTATACCACAGCTGGAGATCTTGTGAAGTAAACCTTTATGCCATACCCTATCAAAGGCTTTTGATATGTCAAGAGCAATTGCTCTAGAAAGGTTGCCTCCATCGAGAGATTCGCTAATCCTATGAGATATAACTGTAAGCACATCTGCTGTAGATCTAACAGGACAGAAACCATATTGTGTGTCACTAAGAAGGTTATTTTTGCTGAGATGGTTAATTACTTCTCTATTTAACACAGATTCCAGCAATTTACTCATGATGCACAGGAGACTTATTGGCCTGTACTGAGAGGGAGATGACCGATCACCTGAATTCTTAAATACAGGGCATACTGATGAGATTTTCCAGGGTGATGGGAAGCAATTCTCCTTAAGACAACGTTTAAACAGTTTTGTAAGTATAGGCGCTAGTTCTGGTTGAAGTTCTTTGAGTACTATAATTGGAATACCGTCAGGGCCAGTTGCTTTACTGGAATCAAGGTTTTTGATTAGCTTGGCAACATCACGTACAGATATATGTATATCACATAGTGTGTTTTCTGATACAGGAAGAAAATATTGGGGGTTGGTGGCCTTGGTTGCAAAGGGTAGAATTAGCTGCAAAATTCTTGGCAAGGAGTTTGGCTTTTTCTGATGCTGACGAGATTACCTCAGGTCCAATGATGATAGTTGGGATAGAGCACACATTTCTGTTCAGGATTCTGTTTGCTATGGTGAAAGGTCAGAGTGACATCACAATATCATTGATAAGGTTTTGGTATTACAATCCGTGTAGATCGATATTTTTGTTTGAGTAGTTACAAAGATGGCAGATATCTTTTTGGAAAAAAAAATTATTTTCAATAAATTACAAAAGTAAATTATAAAAAATGTGAGACAAGTCTAAATAAAAGGAGAGAAAGGGGCTGGTCAGGACAAACTATTGCAAACTGATCTAACTTAGATAGTGCCTACTATCCCAACACCATAATATCACATTTACAGCATACCTTCTTACCTATATTCATCTTTCTATGATCATCAAAACGCTCAAACCATGAGAAAACTTACTAAAAACCCCTGCTTGTGTCAAAAGATCCTAGTGTGAAAAATTTGTCATACTGAATCCCACAGAGAGGTGCCAGATTTCCCTGCATGATCAATGAGAAGGTTCTATACCTGTAACAATGATTGGTAACTCCAGGAGTTGTACTACTTAGGTCTTTGGGTTTGGCTCAGGTCTTGCCTTCTTTGGATAGAAATAGTCTCAGGATCAATGTACGAGGGGCGTGCAATAAGTAATGCCCCTGATCTACTTCCCATAGCAGTAGAGCAACGAAACTTGGCACTTTCTCTTGTCTTTCTCTACATAGGAACCACCCAGAGTTTTGCATTTTTCCCATCCTTTGATGCAGCTCTGGAGACCGTTTTTGTAGAACATACCAGGTTGGTCCTCCAACCACGACATGACTTTAGAAATCAAGGCTGCATCATCTGGAAAACGCTTTACTTTCAAAAACAACTTGATGGCTGGGAAGAGGTGAAAGTCAGAGGGTGCAAGGTCAGGAGAGTAGGGAGGATGGGGAAGGATTTCATAACCACATGCCCGTGCTTCTGATCTGGCGACATGCGAGTTGTGGACCGGAGTGTTGTCCTGCAGGAGGAGGGTACCCTTGCTGATCTTACCCCGCCTCTTGATTTTGATAGGTTCCCCTAATTTCCGCAAAGGTGAAGCATAACAGGCTCCTGTAATTGTGGTACCCTTTGCCAGGAAATCTGTCATCACTACTCCGTCCTGGTCCCAGAAGACTGCGAGCATGATCTTGCCAATGGAGGGCTGCACCCTTGCCTTCTTTGGAGGTGGTGAGTCCAAGTGCTTCCACTGCATTGACTGGGTTTTGGTCTCTGGATCATAGTGATGGACCCAGGTTTCATCCTGTGTAATCAGTCTTTTGAAAAACTTTCACTCATCTTCTTGGCACATCTTCAAATTCATCCTCGACGCATTCTCACTTCTGGAATGGTGTGAGCAACCTGGGAATCCATCTGGCAGACACCTTATGCATATGCAAATGGTCATGATGATAGTTTCTACAGACCCTGTACTAATCTTGACATCTTGGGATGTTTGGCGAATAGTAATGCGCCGATCTTCCAAAATGGCAGCCTCAACTTGACGGACAGATGCCTCATTAATGGCAGAAGGGGGGGGGGCGACCAGGTCTGGGAGTTGTTTCCACAGACTTCCGGCCATGTTTGAATTCACAATGCCAGCGTTTTACGAGGTCATATGATGGGGCATTATCACCATAAGTTTCTTTCATTTCATCGAAAGTCTCCTGTGGTGTGCATCCTTTCAAATACAAAAACCGGATCACTGCTCGACATTCAACAGGCTCCATTTCACACCCGACTCAGTTCAAACACCTGTAAAACAGACCCCACAATTAGTTCAGAGCTGTAATTTGCCACATAACCCGTAGAGATATAAATCATTGCACATGCAAAATTTCAGCTAGATCAGACAACTGGAAGTGAGTCAGGGGCATTACTTATTGCACGCCCCTCGTAAATCATAATTCAGTTTCCTGGTTAGCAAATCTTCTCTTTGTGCATTCCACAAAGAGGTAGATTTCCCCACATGACTGACAACAATAATTGGTAACGACAGCAGATTGTTGACTCTGCTCTTCAGGCTTTGTACTTCATTGGACAGAAGTAGCTGTCAGGGTCAATGTAACTAATTAACTGGTTGAAAACTCCTGGTTGGCAAAACTTCTCTTAGGGAAGTACACAGAGAGGTGGTAGATTTCCCTGCACGACCAACTAGAAGGTTCTATGCCGACAACAATAATTGGTCATCCCAGGAGTTGGTTTCTGCTCTTTGGCTCATGATTCCTCTGTTTGGATAGAAATAGTCGTCAATGTAAATTATTATATAGTCTAAAAGTCCTAATTGGTAAAACTTCTCTCAGGGAATTCCACAGAGAGGTAGCTGATTTTCTTGCATGACTAACAAGGTTTTTTTTATCTGCAACAATATTTGGTAATCCCCAGAAATTGGCCTACTTTGCTCTTTGGGTGTGGGGTAGGCTTCCTCTTGTTTGGTTCCAAATAGCTGTCAGAGTCAATGTAACTCATTATTTAATCAGAGTCAAAGATCTTTACAATCATCGGAAGCAACTTTTGGAACCACACTCTACTCCAATCAAACATTGTGACTTATAACCTGTAAACTCACGTTTCCTGTGTTGGTTAATGCTATGAATCATTGTTGGTGGGACGTCTCAAAGGCGCAAGGCAGGGTTATGTGATGGGTCAATTGTTGACCTTCCATTCACGACATTGGTTTATTCAACAGAATAGAAGAATCAATACAATTTTAGACCAGCAACGTTGCAGAAATTGCCAGAATAGGATTGCGTGCAATGATGAATTATGTAACTCCAGTTCCAGATCCACCTAGATGTTTACTGCTGAGGCATTTCCTCTAAAAAGTGACAAGACAGTGAAAGTTTTATACAGACTTTCCTAATGTGCATGTGACAAGTAGATAATCACTATTACAAAAGTATAAAATAAAACAAAACAACCATACTATCATTAGAGAGGCAATAGGTGTTTTGTTTAAATCCTATTTTACTCACGTAAATTATTTAAAGTGAAATATGTGTCAGCATTATTCAAAAAATAATTTTTTTTACTGATACCATGATACCATGTCACAATACCATGATACCATGTCACAAGAAAACATGGCATTAAAAACAGTAAGTTCTTACATATTTCAGCATATGCATGCAATGCCGGAATTAAAACCTCAATAAAAATAAATAAATAAAATAAATAAATAAAAATAAATAAATAAAAAAAATAAATAAAAAAATAAATAAATAAAAATAAATAAATAAAAAAGATAAAAAACAAAAATAAATAAAAAAAATAAATAAAAAAAGATAAATAAAAAAGATACAGTCGCCATATTTATCAATAAGAACAATAATTCAACTTCATAAATTTATATATTTTCTCATCGTTCACAATTTGTCATTAAAAAAGAAAAATCAATTCAATTTATTTTTCTTTTTATATTTTTGTGCATTTCTAGAAGTTGTTCTTGTATGTTTTACAAAAGAGCCAATTGCTCATGGGTGTTACATTGCATTTGTAGCAAGGTTTAAACAATGCTTTTTTTCCTGATATCCTTTATGTTGGCGTTTTTTGAATTTCCATAAATAGTTGATAATGTTTAACTAAAAATTCAGAATTCAAGGTTGCATACTAAAATGACATTGGGTCACCATCTTATAGAAGTTTATTTTCACAAAGACTGTAAGATCATCTCTTATAATATTTTCTAACAGAAAGGTTGTCACATTAAAAGAAAACAAAACGCTTCTTTAAACAACAATGATATGTATTTATTTAAGTGACTTACACCATTGGAGGTAGGTTGCTATAGGTTAAAAGATTTTCATTGTGAAGAAAGAAATAAAGTTCGAAAATAAGAAAGGGTTGGATACCAAAGTTCTTTAAGCAGTATATCAACCTTGCTTGAGATCAAGTTGACTGGGGTAAGAGAGAAGACGTCTTTTTTTTGTTGATGCTTGGAACCTGTCTTTGACTGCTCTGTAAATCATTAAGGGTCTTTAAGTAGTCCTTGAAGGTTCCAATTGAAATTAATACACCCAGGAGTCTGGTTGATCATTGTGTGACCAAACCACCTTGCAGGGATAGTTCTCCATAAGAAGAAAGAAATGTCAGTGTTAATGATTGCTATAAATATGGACAATTTTGTATGATTTGATAATTTGTTTGGTAATATCCTTTTGGTATTAACATAGTGGCCAAATGGTTACTTCTGTAAAACACTTATGGAAACGAACAGACATTAACAATGACAAAATTTTAATGAATATTGACGTTGAAAAAGAAAAACAATTGAGACAAAATGTTACATTTTTTGCATTCTAAAACAAATATAGACACTTTTTTATTATTTGATAACATTTTACTAGCGATGCAGCGATGCACTATGCAGTGTAAAACTGTTAAGATCAACTTTAAGAGAGAAAAATATAGAGTTACTTCCCTTGGACTGACAAGGGAGTTATCACCCTTGGATGCAGCAGAAGGGAGTAGGAGTTCGGCCATGACACCTTGAGGACAAAAAAAAAAAAAAAAAAAAACAGTTACCAACAAAAGATTTACATCATTACACATCCAGTGGCTCAACTATTATAATCTCGCCCGTAAGTTGTTGAATAAACTTGTTAAACATTCCTCTTTGTCGTTGCGTCATTTTTTATGTGGTTATTTCACAGGCAACACATTTTAAAACCCGTAACAAAAGCCCATCCCTATTGCTGATCAGTTATATCCATAAAATGTTTCATGGAAACGGTCAAAAAATCAATGATAGCAAAATGCTAAAATAAGAAGGTAACGCTTAATAAAATAAAAATGATACAAACTTTTACTCATATTTTTTTTTGCATTCTATTTAAAAATGCCTGTCATTTTGTTTTGGAGAAAACTTTCATCAGATTACAAGTGTATCTATCTATTAATGAAAAAATTATGTTTTTATTATTTGGATCCATTCGACTACTGTTTTCATCTTGAGTTCTCATTTTTTCACATTTCGGTCGATGTAACCTCCGACCTTCTTCAAGTGCATCTTGTTAAACTCGGGAATGTTTCTGTCGAACTCAGGAATTTGGACAGAATTTCAAACAGAACTCTTTATTTAGTTCATGGGGGTAGCATGTTCTTGTTCCGTCAGCTGTGACTAAGCAATTCGCTATTGTATTTTTCGGTCACCCACATTGAGAATTGACCCTCCAACCTTCAGGAGAATTTCACTTTTACAATTGATTTTTCCAAGTACTCTAACCACTGCGCCACAGATCCTTTTGAAATTCTGTCCAAATTCCTGAGTTCAACAAGATACACCTGAAGAAGGTTGGAAGTTACATCGACCGAAATGTTGTAAAAATGAGACACAAGATGAGAACAGTAGTTCAGAGAATCCAAATAATATGAATAACCAATCCTTATCTCAAAAATTCAGAAAAGAAATCAAGTGTTATTTTAATTAAAAAAAAAAAAATATTGTTGCTTGTTTTAAACTTGGAGTTGTAATTTTATTTTGAAGGGAAAATCTTTTGTTACTATGGCCAGTGTTGAAATGAAGCAACAAAGACAACGAATGGACAATTGTGGCCTGTGCATTGAACACAAATTCACATTTGGTGGCATGAACATGTGGCATGAAATCCTGAAGAATTCTCTGGCTTTTGTTCATTAATCCTGCATTAGTTCCATAGGGTGTTTTGTCACCCCAATTTTTCTTAAGTGCTAATAATTCCTTGTTCGTAACTTATTTCTTTTCCTCCTTCCCAGTACTCTCCTGACTCAATAAGGGTATAGCACAATTATATCTCAGTTTTCCTTGGAGGTAGATGTCGCTTTGTCCTTCTGGGGGGGGGGGGTTCAGCCACCCCAACTGACTAATGCAGGTATAATTTTATGCTTTATATATTTTTGTATTTTTTCCAGTGGGAATGAAAATTTGTAGATATAAGCGCATATTATGTATCATTAGGCTACTCTGTAATATTTAATAAGGAGTTAATGTTTTGCTATTTTCTTTATCGTAAGTTTTGATGGGATTATTATTTTATTTACAATTTATTACTCTTTCAGTCTTGTAATTATGAGTTTAGCCAATGTAATATCTTAATCTTTCCTTAGTTTTATAATTTATTTTATTGTATTATTTTATATTAATATCAACAAGATACAAGTGATTGTAGATATATCCTGAACCAGCAGGATAACTATATTTTACAAAATAATAAAACTATAATCATTTTTGTATTGGAGTGTATAAACACCTCATGGGACTAATCATGTTTGGGACACCCAGAGGACTAATGCAGGGTTAAAGAAATCTAATTTATTGGTATGTTTTTTTAAAAATTAGCCACTTGCGAGGGGCATATATTAAAAGATTTGGGCGGGGTTGTATGAGCTCCTAGTACCTCCAAGTGTATTTATCTGTTTTTATGTTTTGGATTTTTTTTTTTAATAATTGATTTTTTTTGCTTTATTTGGACTACTATGCTCATTGTGTTTTGACTTACTTGCCTCCCCACACAAGGCAAAGTTAAAACAAAAGGTCGGTTTTTAATGAAAGGAAAATTCAGCTCCTCTATAATGGAGCACTTTGCACTGGAACAAAAAAGTAAAATTTGTTTCAGTTTAGGAGGATTTCTCCTCCGCTGACTGAGGACAGATTAGACTAATCCAGCATCAGAACTGAACTACACTTTGTAATATTTATTTACAGAAACATAAAAGAATTACAATTACAACAAATTAGGCACAAGGTCATTCAAAAGTGAGGGGGAAAAAATAGGTGTCACTGGTCATCCTTGGTCTAAAATAAATAAAAAAATATATATCTATTCTACTCTTAACTAGAATCATCTCAGTCACCACAATACCACATTTACATTAGGGATTTAAGATATCTCCAAATTGATTAAAAAAATCTCATAAATCTGTATATATATATATCATAAATATATATATATATATATATATATATATATATATATATATATATATATATCATAAATCTATATATATATATATCATAAATATATATATATATACATATATATATATATATATATATATCATAAATCTATATATATATATATATCATAAATCTATATATATATATATATATACATATATATATATATATATATCATAAATCTATATATATATATATATATCATAAATCTATATATATATATATCATAAATCTATATATATATATATATATATATCATAAATCTATATATATATATATATATATATCATAAATCTATATATATATATATATATATCATAAATCTATATATATATATATATATCATAAATCTATATATATATATATATATATATCATAAATCTATATATATATATATATATATCATAAATCTATATATATATATATATATATATCATAAATCTATATATATATATATATATATATCATAAATCTATATATATATATATATATATATATATATATATCATAAATCTATATATATATATATATATATATATATATATCATAAATCTATATATATATATATATATATATATATCATAAATCTATATATATATATATATATATATATCATAAATCTATATATATATATATATATATATATATCATAAATCTATATATATATAGATATATCATAAATATATATATATATATATATATATATCATAAATCTATATATATATATATATATATATATATATATCATAAATCTCTCTCTCTCTCTATATATATATATCATAAATCTATATATATATATATATATATATATATCATAAATCTATATATATATATATATATCATAAATCTATATATATATATATATATATATATCATAAATCTATATATATATATATATATATCATAAATCTATATATATATATATATATATATCATAAATCTATATATATATATATATCATAAATCTATATATATATATATATCATAAATCTATATATATATATATATATATATATCATAAATCTATATATATATATATATCATAAATCTATATATATATATATATATATATCATAAATCTATATATATATATATATATATCATAAATCTATATATATATATATATATATCATAAATCTATATATATATATATATATATATCATAAATCTATATATATATATCATAAATCTATATATATATATATATATATATATATATATATATATATACACACATCAATTTCACTGGATTAAAATAGAAAGTGAAAAGCAATATATATATATATATATATAAAATGATTAGTAAAATCCTTACAACCCTTTTTAAATAAAAGGTTACCAACTGTTTTCCGGTTTGGTCTGAACCGAAAACAAACAGGTCGATCGCTAACCAAAAGGCCAAGCAAAAGAAATTCAACTCATCTTGATGGTTAGCATTTCACGTTTCGGACGATATGACCTCCGACTTTCTTTAGATTCATCAATTCAAGCTTACAAATGCAATTGCGAATTGCATAGGGTCTCTATCCAGTCATGGCTGACGGAACAAGAACATGCTACCCTCTGTGAAGTAAATAAAGAGTTCCGCTCGAAATTTCGTTCAAATTTCTGAGTTCGACAGAAACATTCCCAAGTTTGACAAGATACACCTGAAGAAGGTCGGAGGTTACATCGACCGAAACATTGTGAAAATGACACTCAAGATGAGAACAG
Source organism: Euprymna scolopes (assembly GCF_053919585.1). NCBI lineage: Eukaryota > Metazoa > Mollusca > Cephalopoda > Sepiida > Sepiolidae > Euprymna > Euprymna scolopes. Next base: position 13,043,304 of record NC_136518.1, on the reverse strand, counting down.
TAGTCGGATGAATAATACAAATAATACAAATAACTAATCTTCATCTCAAAAATGCAGAAACGCCTAACAAATCTGGTAAAAGTACAAAATAGGGAATGGTCAAGAAAACATGAACCCCCCCCCCACATAACTTATATAAAAGGTAAAGATATATAAAAGGTAGATGTCGATTCAACACAGGCAGATGAGAATGATGATACCCGTGGTGCTCATGGTGGTGATGATGACGAGGAAGATGAAGACCGAGGTACTGATGGCGATGAAAAACATACTACTCATAAAGCAGGAGAGAAACAGTCTGATGCTGCAGATCTGAAAAAATCTCTCCGTAAGAATAATACTCCCGACAAAGACCCCAACAGCGACCCGCCTAGACTTCAAAACGTATGTCCACACTACGCCAAGAAGAAATGTCGTTACGGGGTCTCTGGAAAGGGATGTTCAAAAAACCACCCACGTCCATGCCGAAAACTTATGCGATATGGGCCGAAATCCAAAAGGAATCCAGACGGCTGCCCGAGATTTCCCACTTGTACAAAGTGGCATCCTATATTATGTCGCTCGTCTATCAAGAACAAAGAATGTCAGAATTATAAATTATTGTAAATTCCGGCATATCCAACGCACGCGTCGAGGTAAAGACGATACGTTAGACGATATGTCATTATATTCACCAAAGGAACATGTAGAAAATCAGAAAAAAAAATGACACAGCTGTAAATGGTATGCAATCCAATGAGACCGGCCATTTTTTAGAGATACTGCAGAAGTGGAGGCAAGATCTTCTAGACACAGTAGAAGCCAGGCTGAGGAGCGTCACACTGGTTCAGCCGCCACCGCTACAAATGATGCCACCATGGGCCATGGGGATGTACCACCATCCGTTTCCCAACCAACCACAAGCATCAGCGACACCGGGACTAAGTCAAGACCAGCAGCCCAATATGACAATGCCGATGAGTTATATCCCCCACCAGCAGATGATCCCAATGAGGCGGTAAACTCTCCATTGTCAAATTTTACCGTTGTAAATATTCATGGACTATATCCACGTACAAACCAAACCAAAGTGCCAATGCTCAGCGATTATTTGAATACAAATAACGAACTCTTTGCAGCCATGACTGAAACATGGCTTCGAGAAGAGAAAGATGCTGAGATACACATTAAGGGATACGAACCCTTTCGAAGCGACCGTAACCGTCCCCGTAAAAGTAAACAAGGAAGGAATAATGGAGGCGCTATGTTGTACGTGCGGAACGATCTGGCCGCTACTGCTGAGCCACCCATTATTAAATACTCATCGGGTGTCATCGAAATGGTTGGTGTTCAACTAAAAAATCCAAATCTGGTGATCGTAGTCATCTACCGTCAACCCGACGATATAATGAGTGGTCACAGATCAACATCAGTAGAGTTTGGTAAGGCTATTGCCGAACTTAGAAGAGTGATGAGAAACCTGGATACACCAACTCCTAACATCACACTCTGTGGGGATTTTAATTTACCACATGCTACCTGGCCCACAGGTGCACCGGGACCTGGTGCACCGCCAGATGAATGGTTGATGCTGCAGCAACTGAAAAGTTTAACTGATGAATTCTTTCTTAGCCAGTATATCAACTTGCCCACTCACGGAGGAGGTAATACCCTAGACCTGGTGTTTACCAATAATGATTCCTTGCTGCACAGTTATACCAGTACGCCGACAATATTGTCAGATCATTTCATGGTGACCTGCAGCTCAAGTATTGAATGCCAGCGGCCGGATACCGAATGCGATAACGTATCTAAACCAGGCAACCTGGCATCTCTAAATTTCTTTAACGACGCCATCAAATGGGACAACATTCGAGCTCGGTTATCGGAAGTAGACTGGGCAAATGAGCTTTCACACCTTGAACCGGATGAAATGTTGAATCGTATTGGAAATCTTTGTTACGAGACCACACGAGAACATGTTCCTTATAAGAAAAAATTCATAAACGTTCCGGTCAGTAAACTCATACCGAGGGATCAGAAGAACCTCATGCGTAAAAGAAGTAGAAAAATGCAACAGTTGCAAAAGTCCAAATCGCATGAAAAAACAACGCGAATTCTTAGCGAATTAGTTGAAATTGAAAAGAAACTGATTAGTTCTCTTCAAAAATCACGCGAAAATGACGAGTACAAAGCTGTTGGTGCTATAAAGCGCAACCCTAAATATTTCTACAATTATGCCAAGAAATTCTCAAGGATTAAGTCAGCGATAGGTCCTCTCATTAATCATGCCGGGCAATTAACCGCTAATAGTGCTGAAATGGCCAGTTTACTTGCTGATCAATACGAATCTGTTTTCAGTAAGCCCATTAGACCAATACCGTCAAAACCTGAACCTGAACCAGATGACGACACTAAACCAATGCTTACTGATGTTACGTTTACACAAAGAGACCTGACCGACGCGATAGATGAACTCAGAGCCAACTCTGCGGCAGGTCCCGACTGTTTCCCAGCGCTACTCCTTAAGGAATGTAAAAAGCAGCTGGCTAAGCCACTATTCATATTATGGAGGGCATCTCTGGACAAAGGGATAGTCCCAGCCGACTCTAAGCGCGCTAACATTATCCCAATATACAAAGGTGACGGTCGATCTCTCCCCAAGCAATATCGACTAGTGGCACTAACATCCCACATTACAAAAGTATTCGAAAAGGTCCTTCGAAAGTACTTGGTGGAATTCCTCAACAACCACAGTCTGTTCACTCCAGGGCAGCATGGATTCAGAACCGGAAGATTCTGCTTAAGTCAGCTTCTAATCCATCATGATAGGATCATTAATACTCTAGACAATGAATGTAATGTCGACGTGATATACCTAGACTTTGCAAAGGCGTTCGACAAAATGGACTTTGCAGTAACCATCGAAAAGCTCCAACATCTTCTAGCTGAATCCACTGTGAAAAATTTCCCCCACTCTATATCTGTGCCTAAATCAAAACGCGGATTTCATGAGCAAAGCTTCTTTCTTAGAACTGCACGCCTGTGGAACTCTGTTCCGTCTGCCTGCTTCCCTCCGGACTACAACTTGGATGTCTTCAAGTCTAATGTTAACAAATTCCTAATGAGCCGCCCCCCTAATTAAACACTTCATAAAATCTCCTCACTAACGTGATGTACTTACAATAACCCTTATCCCTGAGTGGCTTCCGGGCCTTGATAAGTGGTGATCACTGTGTAAAAAAAAAAAAAAAAAAAAAAAAAAAATTGGAGGTAAATTGATCCTATGGATTAAATCATTCCTAACAGATCGCTACCAGACAGTTGTAGTAAATGGCTCTGCATCTCCCTCGACCAAAGTGCTATCTGGCGTTCCCCAAGGTTCAGTACTTGGTCCGTTGCTGTTCCTCGTACTAATCGGCGACATAGACGAAAAAGTCAAATCGTCTTTCGTCTCAAGTTTTGCCGACGACACCAGGATTGGCAGGAAAATAAAAGATTCTTCTGATGTACAAGCTCTCCAAGATGATCTAGACGCTATCTACCAATGGGCGAATGACAACAATATGCAGTTTAACTCCGGGAAATTCGAGTGTATCAAATACGGTAGAAGGAAGGACCTGAGAGAAGCATCTAAGTACTCGACCCAAGACGGGAAGCTAATTAAAACCAAAGATACTGTGCGCGATCTGGGAGTAACGTTGGATTCTGATGGTACATTCACCTCCCAGATCGACAAAGTTTGTTCAACTGCACGGAGCCTTTCCAGTTGGATTCTACGCACTTTCAAAACGAGACAAAAAAACCTAATGCTGACACTCTGGAAGTCGCTGGTGTTGCCGCACATTGATTACTGTTGTCAGCTGTGGACTCCGGACAGAAAAGGTCATATTCAAGCATTAGAGGCCATCCAGAAGTCGTTTCTAAGAAAGATAACTGGTTATAGTCAATTGAATTATTGGCAACTGCTGGATACGTTGAATATCAAATCGATTCAACGCAGGCAAGAAAGATATTCAATCATCTATACCTGGCGTATGATGGAGAACCAGGTGTGTGGTACCACCCCTAACCAGTGCCAGGGACAACTGGATCCGACGGCTCAGGGAATCGAGTTTAAATTCCCGGGGTCCTACGCTCTTCAATTGCCTGCCACGTAATATCAGAGAGATCACGAACTGCAAAACAGAATCGTTCAAGTCGGCGCTGGATACCTCGCTGAAGTCTGTACCAGACGAACCTCAGATCCCTGGTTATACCGCTATGAGACGCAGTGAATCCAATAGCTTACGCCACATGCTTGTCTGTGTAAAGAGAGACAGCGAAACGGTGCAGCGGTCTATTGATTCGACGCCGCCTATACCGTCCCAACTGGAGGCCGCTCGCCGCAGTGACCTTGGAGGGCTCTGACCGCCGAAAGACAGCACACAAATCACACAAAAATATAAGAATGAAATTCTCTACCAAATTTGAAGATTTTTTTGCAAACATAATTACACATTGTTAGCAAGCACTAAAACTAATTAGGTTCTGCCATTTTGGTTGGTTTACAAATTCTCAAGCGTTAAGTATTCTGTGCTTTTTAATGCTAATAAGTATTCTGTGCTTTTTAATGCTAATAAAACGTTTTCAAATCGTTTCCATTCTTTAAAATTATGCAGATTTAGTAGAGAATTTCATTACAATGCATTTTTTACAAATTATGTGTTGTTTTTCATTCACGTTGACACATTGGTTCCCCTTAGATCACCAAAGTTAAGCAATGCTGAACCTGGTCAGTACTAAATGGGTGACCATTTGAGAACACCAGGTGCTGTATATGCTCTCCACTTATTTTGGTATTGTTTCCAGTCGTTCTAAGCTTTTCCTTGCTACTGGACTGAAGTAGTGCCGACTTAGGAGAGGTGTAGCTGGAATTATGCAACCCTTGCTTCGAGATTACATGCAGAGACACTCTTACAAGAGGTAGCCATTGAGATAAAATAGGCCATAATGTTAAAATACCTGAACTTTTGGTTGATTAAGCAGATTCTTTTAAACAATTGTAAACTGCACATAAGACTATGTACATCTGCCATGTGGAGTCTTCAACCCAATGACGAAACATCAGAAACACAATCTTAGCTTCAACGCATCAGATGGGGAAACTTGTTAGTCTTACTCTACAGGCCTACATGAGGAAGTAGGTATTTCCTTCCTACTGCAGAAAGATGTGACACAAGGTCGGAAGGTGGGGAGAGTCAAGCTATGCCCCTAAAGTAGGAGCACTCTAGCCTTTTAAAAATTTTATGGACAACCCTATTGGCATTCTCCAGCAGAACAGAGGCCATAATAATTAGTTTATACATTATCAAAGATTAACAATTCTGTACTTTACTGCAAATCTTTGTCAAACTCGGGAATGTATACGGAATTTCAAACTGAACCCTTTATTTAATCCATCGATGTAGTAGAAACATAAACCATACTTCTCAAAAAATAAAAAATAGGAAAGAGACTCTTATGCTCTCTATCCCAAGCCTTGGAAGATTTTTGTTTTTTGTTTTGAAACCCAATGTAAACCCTTATTATTTTGGAATCAACTTATTCAATTTTGTAGCTGATCAGGTGATGACCATTCAAACAAAAGCAACAATTTTTTAAGTTATATATCAAACAAAAATAAAATAACTTTGTCTCGGAAGGGTCTCATACTATTCTCTTTCTTCCCTCGCCAAGATTTGAGGAAAAAACGTTTTTTGGGGAGGGGGACTCGAATGTGAACTTTTGTGAAATCAATTTGTTCAGTTTTTGATCTGAAGATCCTGTCATAAGGCAAATGAAATAAATTATATATAAATGGTGTGATTGTTTTCATTGTCAATGTAACTTTTCCAATTTGCTCTGTAATTACATTGGACACTCTAATGGGAATTACTCTGAAAAGTACTTTACACCCAACTCAGATCCACCAAGTTTGTTTGTGAAAATATCAGCATATTTAACATGTGTTTTTTTTTTTTTTTCATGGTAATCGTGAATAAATAATACCTCTATTGTTAAATATTTAAAGATTTATAAAAAAAAATCAGAGTCGGTAATCGTATTGAAATCAAGAATTTAGTATGGAATCAGTAATTGTATCGGAATCGAAAAAATATTGGAATCTCATCATTAATATATGTATTAGTTATGTTTACATAAAAATTTTAATATCATTACACATTCACGACAATGTTTCCGTTCAATTTGTTATGACTTTGTCAGGCGATGTTGCTTTTAAGAAATGTTGATTTTTAAGAAATGTTGATTTTTAAGAAATGTTGCTTTCTAAGAAATGTTGATTTTTAAGAAATGTGTCATTTTAAGAAATGTTGATTTTTAAGAAATGTTGATTTTAAAGAAATGTTGCTTTTTAAAAAATGTGTCATTTTAAGAAATGTTGCTTTTTAAAAAATGTGTCATTTTAAGAAATGTTGATTTTTAAGAAACGTTGATTTTTAAGAAATGTTGATTTTAAGAAATGTTGCTTTTAAGAAATGCTGATTTTAAGAAATTCAAGTCCTGAGGACCAGACTGATCATATATAGCGATATCAAAATGTTTATGTAAACATAAATACAAAGTATATCTTCTTTTATTTATTATTGAGCATTCTTATGTTAACCTCGTTAAATTCGTTGGTTTTTATCTTATCCTGGAATATTATATATATATATATATATATATATATATATATATATAAAATACGTTCTGTCCCCAAAAAAAAACGGGCGGGGGGGGGGGTTTATGACATACAAAAACAAAAATTGACATATTCCCTCATTGCTTAGGAAAACAAAATTAAAAAAAAAAAGCAGCATTTCAAAACTGCTAATATTGCTAACAAAGTAACAGATTTTACATTTAAAAAAGCTATAAAAATCGTGCGTAAAATCTGACAAAGTGCAGTGGCTCAGCAGTAAAACACCAGGATCCAGATTGTGCAATTATGGGTTTGATCCTTGTCAAATAAAGTCTAGCCATGCTGACGACGGCTGGTAACCAGAAACACATATCCATGGATAACTTTTATGCATGTCAAAAGATTTTAAAAATAAATAAAAAAAAAAATGTCCTATAAAAAAACGGGGCGACAACATAAAAACAAAAAATGGACATAACTCTCATTATTTAGGAAAGCAAAACTAAAATCTGCTAATATGGCTAATATATATATACGAAACTTTCTAATATTTTAAAACTATTTTAATGGTATTTATTCTGATGTTAGTTTTTAATATTCCAAGACAAATTTTTACTGGACTTTTTGCATGACATTTCCCATATTTTCAAGGCAATGATAGAAATAAAGCCTTTTAAAGCGTGTGGGGACCCAAGTACAAATGATGGAGATGGGATCGCAGAGCTATTGTTATCAAGACTTGAGGGCTGACCCAGGTTTGCCCTTCTCATAGCTGGAATGATACTTCTAGAAATATATACTGGATTGCTTGAGGAGATAATACACCATTTTTTTAATATTTGGTCAGGGTTTATTTCTATTAAGAAGTGTCCTTACATCACTGCATTTATATTTTCCTTCAGTTAGTTTGAAACGCTCAGCCCCCCCCCATTCCCCCTTTTGAGGCTAAAACTTGATTCTGTTATGTGTGTGTGTCAGCACCAACCCTATTCAGGGCTTAACAGGCTTCCTCCGAAGGTGGAAGTTTCATGGGAGTATGAAATTCACAAGCGGTCCCCAGTCGCATGTATATTCCTGTTAAGGGAGATGACGACGTTAGGTTTTTGCAACTTTTTGCAGGGAGGTGTCGACGTCCTCCTACATACAGCACCTGGACTTCCCAAATTGGTCACCCATTTTAGCAATGACCAGGCTCAACGTTGCTTAACTTCGGTGATCCGATTCTGTTATGCATTAAATTTATATCTGAAAATAGATGTTGCCTCTTTAAGAGATGCTATTTGTACTTCACTGCAGCTTGGTCTTCCTGGAATTACGTCTAAGTAATTTTTTAGATTTTTTTTTATTAGATCAGTTACCCCTATCACAACCGATATGTTTATCTTGTTCAGGGACCATATTATATTCAAATCATTCAGGTCTTTATATTTCAAAATTTTTTTCATGTTTGGCTCCATTAATGCCATATTTGTTTGGGATAGATGGTTAGAGGAGTTCTTCCAGGTTTGTTCTAGATAACTATATCTGGTTTTATGGCCTTGTTTTTGATGCATCTGCCCACATATATGCCCTTCTCGTGGAACACTGTTACTTTTCTGATTGTTGTTGTGACCAAATATATTCACAGATGTTTGCTGATTTTTCAAGTTGTATTTTCGCTTGTTTTAATTTCCTTATTATTTTGTTGTTTGTTTGTGGGGATGAGCCATTCTACGGGATGCCAGACATCACCCACAAATTCAGTCATTGCAACAAAGAGATCTTTTTTAAGATTCTAACCGTTCCTTTGAGTGGAATTGTTTGTATTTTTTTTTTTTTTTTTTTGCAATTGGTTCACCGGGTATATTCGACAGGAAGTTTTTGAAAATTTGAAAGTTTCTCCTATAGTTAATGGAATGATGTAGTCTTTGAAATTTGAAAGTTTCTTTAATAATTACTAGAATAATACAGTTTTTTAAAATGTGAAAGTTTCTACTATAATTACTGGAATAATGTAGTTTTTGAAATGTGAAAGTTTCTCCTATAATTACTAGAATAATGTAGTTTTTGAAATGTGAAAGTTTCTCCTATAATTACTAGAATAATGTAGTTTTTGAAATGTGAAAGTTTCTCCTATAATTACTGGAATAATGTAGTTTTTGAAATGTGAAAGTTTCTCCTATAATTACTGAATATAGTTTTTGAAATGTGAAAGTTTCTCCTATAATTACTAGAATAATGTAGTTTTTGAAATGTGAAAGTTTCTACTATAATTACTGAATATAGTTTTTGAAATGCGAAAGTTTCTCCTATAATTACTGAAATAATGTAGTTTTTGAAATGTGAAAGTTTCTCCTATAATTACTGAAATAATGTAGTTTTTGAAATGTGAAAGTTTCTACTATAATTACTAGAATAATGTAGTTTTTGAAATGTGAAAGTTTCTACTATAATTACTGAAATAATGTAGTTTTTGAAATGTGAAAGTTTCTCCTATAATTACAAGAATAATGTAGTTTTTGAAATGTGAAAGTTTCTCCTATAATTACTGAAATAATGTAGTTTTTGAAATGTGAAAGTTTCTCCTATAATTACTGAAATAATATAGTTTTTGAAATGTGAAAGTTTCTACTATAATTACTGAAATAATATAGTTTTTGAAATGTGAAAGTTTCTCCTATAATTACTGAAATAATATAGTTTTTGAAATGTGAAAGTTTCTCCTATAATTACTGGACTGCTGTATGCATTCTCATATGTCGGTCCAAAGATGATTTCTCAGTAAAAAAAGTATGACACGTTTGACATGAAAATGGCTTCTCTCCGGTATGAGTTCGAATATGTTTGTTCAAATTGCCCTGCTCAGAAAATGGTTTGTTACAGATTTCACAAGAATATGGCTTTTCTCCGGTGTGAGTTCTGATATGTTTTTTTAAAGATGTCTGTTCTATAAAAGAATAGCCACACACTTCACAAGAATATGGCTTTTCTCCGGTATGAGTTCGAATGTGGCCATTTAAAGATCTTTGGTGGGAAAACGCTTTGTGACACACGTTACAAGTATATGGCTTATCGCCACTGTGCGTCCTCATGTGTGTAGTTAAAGCTGATTTCTGTGTAAACGAAGTTTTGCATATTTCACAAGAATATGGTTTTTCTCCAGTATGTGTTCGTATGTGGCCGTTTAACGTGTTATTTGTTGCAAATGATTTATCGCAGATTTCACAAGAATATGGTTTCTCTCCAGTGTGTATTCGCATATGATGCATCATGCTTTGTTTTAATGTGAAAGTAGAGTCACACACTTCGCAAGAAAATGGTTTCAGTCCAGTGTGTACTCTCATGTGTTTGCTTAAATTCCCTCGACTTGAAAATGGTTTGTGACATATTTGACAAGTATGACGTTTCTCATCGCGAGCGTTTATCTTCACGTGCGTTTTCACGGATGCCCCTTCTGTAAAGGAAGCCCCGGATATTTCAGAAAAATATGGCTTCTCTTCGGTTTTTTTATCATTTTGTTCGAGCTGAGGATGGGGCATCCTACTGGATGACAGACATTCACCTGCCATCTCATACATTTAAATTTAAATAAAGATATTTTTTAAGCTTCTGTCCCCTTTAAGTACAATTGTTTGAATCTCTTGCACTTTCGTTTTCATATATTGCTTTAAATTACCATTGTGCAAAACAAAATGTTCTTCAGAAATCTTTTCAATCTTTGTTCCCATGTACATTTTAGCTGAAAAGTAGATTTGTTCATATATTAGCTCATATACCAATTCTTTAAAAAATGATCCTCAATGGTAGAATGTTTATATATGCCAAATAATATAGACGTTTTCTAATTATATATATATATATATATATATATGTGTGTGTGTGTGTGTTTCACTTGTATTGCTCAATATGAAAACTGTTATTTATCAGAAAATAATAGTATTAATACCTTGGAATCAAATCTGATTTTTAGAGACAATATCAACCTCTTTTACATAAATATATATAGTATGTTATATAAGTGATATCAACGTCTTTAATTGTATTTAAAAATTAAATTATGTCTTTTACATTCATAAGTTTTAAGATATTTTAGGCTTTGATGTTTCTCATTTCATGTTGCTTCAAATAAAAATTCATCATTTAAGTGTTATAAGTTGAAATTTTTTGCACTGGATAATCTGTGAAAAAAAAGAAAAGAAAAATTATTTTTTTAAATAATAAATAAATTATAATCAAAAAATTAAATAATAAATTAATTAAATAATCAGTTAATTAAATAATCAATTAATTAAATAATCAATTAATTTAATAATCAATGAATTAAATAATCAATAAGTTAAATAATCAATTAATTAAATAATCAATAAATTAAATAATCAACAAATTAAATAATCAATAAATTAAATAATCAATGAATTAAATAATCAATGAATTAAATAATAATTAATCATTTTTTTTTAAATGCACTTCCATTACTGACACACACACATGAGGTGCCTTCGATAAGTTTCCAGTTTTTTTGCATGGACACTTTTATTCATAGCAACACACATAAAACTCAAATCCCCTTTGAAGTAATCTTCTCTGGATGCAATGCACTTGTTGTATCATTCCAACAACTTCTGGAAGTCCTCTTGTGCGAGCATGTCAATAACCCTTGTCACAGCTGCTTTCATTTCCTCAAATGTTTCATAATGACAACCTCTAAGGTTTTCTTTGTGCTTAGATAATAACAAAAAGTCACAGAGAACAAGGTTTGCATTATAGAAAGCATGAGAAACTGTCGTGATGCTCATCTTGGTCAAATAGACTGTGACAAGGAAGGCGCACCTTTGGAACAAACTTTGTGCAAATCTTCCGCATCTTCAATTCCTCACAAATAATTGTGAGTACAGTTTCCGCACTGACATTGAACTGTGCACTTATTATCTTTTTAGACACACGATGGTCTTTATAAATCCTTTATATGCTCAATCAACTTCGGTGTTCTAACTTCCTTACTCCTCCCACACCTCATTATCCTTCACAGACTCCCTGTCTTCCTTGAATCTCTTATGCCACTCAAAAACTGATGCTCGATTCATGTAAGATGGTCCTAAAGCAGTCTGAAGCATTTCATACGTTTCTATGACATTTTTTCCAAGTTTAGAACAGAATTTTATTGCATAGCGTTTTTCTAAAATGTCCTCACATCCAGATTTCATTTTGAAATTCACCAACTGTGACAATCAGGCTTTAGTAGGCTGTATTCCAATTTCAACTGTAGCTGTTCAATCGAACCTGAAATCATAAAAATTGGTCAGTCATCTCATATAATGCCATACTGAATTTTCAAGAGTCTATGACAATTTTAAAAAAATGCCTGTACAAAAAAAAAGTCTGGAAACTTATTGAAGGTACCTCATATATAATAATAATAATAAACTTTAATGCATACAAGAAACTATCCTCGAATGTCTAAGGTTTCTCTGTGCAGGGGTTTGTAAGGATAACCTGATATGAGTATATTTTTCCTACAAGTAAACCCTGACTAAATGTTCAAAATTACATAGCATACATGTATTACATAGTATTTGCATTCCAAATAATATCTCCTTGGCATGGCTAACTCACATTGGACTTTCTGAGAAATGGTGCACCTGTTGAAGTGATATAACCTCAAGTAACAGCACAAAGCTGGATACTCCACCAAACTAGATGAATGTTCGTTCTGGAATCCAGTAAGACCAATAGACCACAAGAAATGTATACTATAACTTATATAAATGGTCAATTGGGGGAGACGAAAATTATGTTTGCAACTTCTTTACTAATTTGGTGTTTGAAAAGTAAACGAATATTCGAATATACAACCTAACATCACAAGTGCATTTAAAAAGTTTTATTAAAGCACAAGCAGAAAAGCAGACCAAATAAAATAAACAGTATTTTCTTGGATGTGACAAGGATGCATTTGAATTGAAGGTTTCTGTTTATAGCACAATTTAACCATGTCACTTAACTTTTGCATTTTAAACTTTAATTCAAACCATTATATAAAAATAATTTTATAAAATAGTAAGTTTAGGTTTGTTTTACTGTACATATAGATTCAAAAAAGTTGTCAAAAAACAAATATATAACAAATAAATGTTATCAAAGGCAAAATGAGTTACTTTTCTACCTAACTGGATAAATTTTGAGTGTTTTTATTTAATGTAAAATAATAATTAGGTTTCAAAATCATAGTGTTTATGATATATTTGAAAAAGACAAATAGCAGCAAGGTCTCTGTTGAATACATTAAGTTTGGGAAAATGAGTTTAAATTAAGGAATTATAGAAAATACTGTTAGAAACCCACCAAATATATGTTACGTGACATAGGTGGACATATATTGAGTGAATTTCTAACAGTATTTTGTATAATTTTTTTAGTTTAAACTCATTTTCCCAAACTTAACGTATTCAACAGAGACCTCGCCACCATTTGTCTTTTTCAAATATATCGATAAACACAGTCTAATTTTCGAGCTGAATAAACATGTTACATTAAATAAAAACACACAAAAAATATCCAGTTAGTTAGAAAAGTAACTTATCTTGCCTTTGATAACATTTATTTGTTATATATTTGTTTTTTGACAACTTTTTTGAATCTATGTGTATAATAATACAAACCCATAAGTTTTCTACAATAGAATGTAAAATACAATGCATTGTGGTCTATATCACTGCAGCGAAGAATGTGAAGTTTCCTCTCAGTGCAATGTAGTGAGTCCTCAATTAGAGCAATCAATCGGTTTGATTGAAAAATAGGCAATTTCACTGATAAAATATAGGGGGATGAAACATTTGCTAATCCTCATTCAACCTCGGCCGGGTAATTCCATCTCAAACCATCCAGAAAAAAACATCTTTGACACCCTTACGTCTTGGATTTTTTCCAAACATTCACCATATGTTGGTATCATAAAAACTAGGGAATCCTGAAAATTTGAGCTTTTAACTCTAAGTGATTCCGGAAATATCGTAATTTTGGTATTTTACGTATATTGCGTTGAGGCGCGAATTCGCAAAATTATGAAATTACGTTTTTGGACATAAATCAATTTCTAGACTAGGTAGAACCTTGCAAATTTGCATGGACAAGGTTTTCCACACAAGGAATCTAAAAATCATGTTTAAAACCTCTGAAAATGAACTGTTTCTGAGTTATTGAACTTTTAAGCCCAGATTGTGGTATTGATTTAAGGCGACCCAAAAAAACATGTGGCACTATTGGAAATTGAATTTTTTTTTGTTCTTAGACATTTTTGATAGTCTGAACTTAAATTCCTCAAAAAAAGGTGCTTGGTTCTTTCCTTGTTAGCTCACAATCGAACCTCAAAGATGGGCAGTTTTACGGGCCTCACTTCCAGACAGAGCAGCGTACAAGGAGTCACTTTTTTTTTTTTACATCATTTTTTTAACACCTCTCACCACATTCACGGGTTCGAGCCTACATGCCTACTACCACTTTTTTTTATTTTTGCTCAACACACATCTCCAAACACCCAGGCTAGTTCTGAATAAAGTAACAATAATTATTCACAGAAGGAAGTCATATACTCTGATTCTGCGCAAGTCTTAATTTAGGTTCTTAATATTCGTGTCGGGACAGCACTCTTTGGTAAAGTCTGGGCAATTTTCGAGTTTAGCGATTTCAAGAGGGTTAGTCTCTTAATGGCATGAAGTTGGTGAGGAACAAAGCGGAGTCCGGGTACCTTCAAATTTATTATTTCAAGCCTAAGTCTGAGAGTCAGTCTCTTAATGATGTGGAGTCTGGTAGGCGAACAGAGTCTCTAAAGCTCACTTATGCATTGTCTTATAATGAGAATCAAGGGGCATAGTTCCACCCCTTCCCTCCCAATAGAATTCAACTCATAATTCTCGATAATATATCATCAGTAATATTCTACAACTTCCAACTCTGGAGAATACATTACGAAATCACAAGTGGCCAATGGATTTTTAGGTCCACTTCTCTTTCCCTTCTTCATCTATTTCCCATCTGTAAAATATTTTTGACTTGTGATGTGGGGTATGAGACGAATGGATTCACCAATCATTTTTATAACCAACGGCTGTGCTAAATAACCAATGAAAACGTCGCAAAATTATTATAAAAATTGTCGAATTTTGGATTCAATCAGTTCGCCATTTGCTACATCACGGACCGCATTTAATTCTTCGCCGCCATCTTGGTTACTGATCTGAACTACGCCGCCATCTTGGTTACTGATCTGAACTACACTGCCATCTTTGTTCAACATAATATCTCAGAACTTAAGAGGTTAACTACGCGACGGACCGCATTTGATTCTTGGTCGCCATCTTGGTTACTGATCTGAACTACGCCGCCATCTTTGTTCAACACAATGTCTCAAAACTTAACATGTTATGGGCCCAGTACGCTTCCACTCCCTACTACCATAAATGAGAGGTTTCTGCTGCCCTTTTGACTGGCCCCTGAAATCATTAATGCGTTTTCTTTGTTTAATTATTTATCAAAGTTTCAAGAGAGGAGTTTATTGGCAAGTAGTTAAATTAACAATTATTACAGTGGACGTGTGTGATCCCCTTCTCAGCACCAAGATTAACCTACTTGACACACTTTAGAAAACTGTCATCAGCATCCTATCCCATATGTCGGTCAAGATTCTATCATTCTGGTTACGACAATAATAAAAAACAATTTTAAAAAAAACAGATAGCCTGAGATGTCAAGACCACCCTTCTTGAAGAAGCTTAACATGGCCAAACAAAAGGGCTATTATTTCGTTTATCAACGTCAACAAATTTTTATTTCGCAAATGTTTGGAAAAATTAATTTATTATGAAATCAATATTTATTTTTATGGCTCAGAATGACCCAAAGGTCCTCCCTGAGGAAGAAACAATATTTTGTTATCAATCTCGTTTTTAATGACCCCTTACAAGCATTTAATACTGTTCAAATCTTTTTTTCTTTCCATGTTTTTTCTACTTTTTCTCTTTTTCGTTTTCCAATATCTGAATTACAACGTTTGTTAGAGTGGCATACCAACCCTTTTTAATCCATCAGCATTGTCACATAACAACCTCTCCACAAGTAAGAGATCATCAATGGCTGTTACAAATTATTAATTGCTAAAATCGTAATTCAATTAATTAAAAAAATTAGTGCTTCTTTATATTGGTGATTGTTTAAACCAATGCATTTCAGTTGAAAGCATTATGTACTTATGCGTTATTATGAAATTAGTATAAATTACAAAAAATGATTTCGTGGAAAAATGATTACACGTAAAAATAGAATTTATCAAGCTTTATTGTATGTTTTTATGTAACAAACAAGGGAAATAACTCATGACTTAAATTAACAAATTAAGAGTCTACCATTTTTTAAACATGCACAAAAAACTACTTGATTTACTACATGATTTTTTGAAAATAACATCTTCGTTCCGTGCTGAGTATGCATATCATATAAATTTGGTTCTTTTTTATTAGAGTGAAAATCAAAAGTAAAAAAAAATCACTTAAAATAATATTTGTCCCCCAATTTATCGGAGAGGGAGCTATGTTTTCAGTGGCATCTGTGCTTCTGTTAGTCCGGACGATTGCCAGATAACTGTCCATTAGTTTTTCTTGAAATTTTGCCACAAATTGTATTTCATTAAATAGATGTGCACAGTAAAAAATATTTTTTGTCAAAAATGCCCCAAAACGGCCAAAAATGACACGTTTTGCCCCATAAATTTTGATCCATCCATTAGATTTTTCTGAAACGTGGCCAAAATGTAGAACCCATTGTCTATAAATATAAAAGCGAAAATGTATGTATGTATGTATGTGTGTTCGCTTTTTCTGTGTGTCTACAAAAGGCTTCTTTCAGAGAAGCGGCCGCTCGCTTCACAACTTTTTAAAACTTTTTATATCACATATAAATCGTAATATCTCAGAGTTAACAACAAAGCTCGCCTGTCTATTTAATTTGCTCGATTTCGGGAAGATAAATATTCAATATTTGTCACTCGCCGCATGTGGGTTAGTCTTTTTCCTATAACATCTTGGGAAGTATTCCCGCCCCACAGTCAAACTTGACCTCATTAAAACATCAAAACATCGAAAAAAGAAAAACTAGCGTAAGGCAAATCGAAAAAACAAAAACAAAAAAGAAAACAGAAAAATGAACGTTAAAACTGCTTTAAAAAATCTGAAAAATAAAAAAAACAAAAGAAAAACACGTGAAAATGGCTTAAATAAGCCTGTTTTGATATTAAAATTTAAAAAATCGGTGGGTACCCGGGTGTTTTTGGGTGTATGTGGTCGGTCGGGGGTGGGGGTGTTAATGAAAACCTAAGAATAAGCGAATTAAAAAAAAAAACAGAAAAACGAACGTTACATGAAAAATGGCTTAAATAACACTGCTTCAATATTAAAATTTAAAAAATCGATAAAAAAAAAAAAAATTTCAAACCCAAAACGTTTAGATAATGAATCAACGTTCTAACCAACTGAGCTAACACGACACACATGAAATTCTCTCAGTTCTTCAAATATTTAAACTAAATCAGGTCATGACGTCGTCTGACGCATGCGTAGAACTGATCTCGTCATGAGAGGACGGTTTTTGCTGACCCCTCCCCCCGTAGAAAATTGTTGATTTCAGGATGAAAAAATTAACGTTTTTGGCCAATTTTTCGATATTTGTTGTCCGGAGGGTGGAGCTTCAATATGATACCAAGTTTGTTAATTTTTGTTCTGTCTGTCGAAAGTTTTTAGTGGACACACAAACACACATACATAAGCATACCCGGTGAACCAAGTGCAAGTGAAATACAAACGATTGCACTGAAAGGGACGGCTAGAATCCTGAAAAGATCTCTTGGTTGGACTCACTAAAATAGGGGTAAATGTCAGACATCTGGTTGGATGTCCCATCCCCGAGAAGAAAAAGTTTAAGAAAAATGAAAAAAAAAAAGAGAGAAACATACACACATTTTCGCTTTTATATTTATAGATGCAGATGTTCTTTTTGGTTTTTTTTAGGGTGGGGGGATAAATATAAGAAACATAATAATAGAAAATAGTTTTTTTTTTTTAATTCTAATTCCAGAAATGTGTTACAAAAACTTTGTTCATGTTTTATTAAAAATTTAAAAAATGTCTATTCTGTTAAAAAGAAAAAAAAACTCAGCTTTGTGTTATTATAAGTTTCTTATATTAAAAAAAAAAAAAACTGTCAAAAAAAAAAACAAAAAAAAACATGCATTTATTTTCGATTGGGTCTTGTAATTGCATTTGTCTGCCCTTGCTATGCACTCTCCCCATATCGCAACCCAACCGAAAATTAAAAAAGGATTCCGTTCTAGTAGTGCACAAATACCAAAACTCTTTATGCTGTACGTACTCGTCACGGAACGAAAAGATCATATTCCAAAAATTACATAAAACAATCAAGTATTTTTTTCTTTCTTTTTTTTTTTTTTTTTTTTTTGTAAATTTTTACTTTAACTTCAACTCAACACTCGCCTTAAATTAACGCCACAAATTAATTAACAAATTAACGCCATTTTGTGGTTTTTACAGTTTAGTATTAACATCACTAAAAATCGTAAATTTAGATTTTTCTGAGTTTTAAAAAAAAAAAGACATTTTTTTTTTTACTTTAACTGCAGCAACTCAACATTCATCGTTAAATTGACGACCTTTGGTTTTCTTTCGGGTATGCTGAAAGATATTTTATGATGAGGAGTGTTTTGTAACACGCATGTGCATTAGTACTTGTGTAGATGGAGGAAAATATGACCGCCAGTGAAAACATAAGGGATTACATTGAATAATAAGGTCTAAATACCCAGAAAAACTACTTGTCTGTCCCAAATTTAAATGTGATATTCGTTTTCAGCATACCCGAAAACCTTTACCGGTCGTCAATTTAACGGTGAATGTTGAATTTCAATTAAAGTAAAAAAAAACAAAAAAACAAGAAGTCTTTTTTTAACTCAGAAAAATCAAAATTTACGATTTTTAGCGATTTTGATACTAAACTGTATAAGGCTGGTTTTGGTCTAGATACTTCGAATTAAGTTGTTTCTCCCTTACCTTTATTTATTTCAACATTTCATCATTTAAGACTTGCTTAGTCGTAAGTTTGTATTTTCTTAGTTAATAATTAAAAAAAAAAAAAAAAAAAAAAAAAAAAACACGATCAATTTACATTATTTTTGGAAAATGACACCTTTGATCCGTCACAAGTACGTACAATATCAAAGATTTTTATGTATTTTTGTTTGGTGCTTCTTGTCAACAAATCTACTTTTTTTCTTTAATATATCGTTTTAAGAAAAAAAAAACTATATTACATATTTAATTGTCAAGTCGAATACAGTAATATATCAAAAAATGATGAAAAATCATCGAATAGAACAACTATTATGTTTTTATAATTTTTTTTTAAGTCTATTACTTATAGACAACAATTATTACAGCCATGAACAAGTAATCTAAAATATTCGTTTCAGAGTTATGTCCCGTGTATAGACTCATACAGTTTAGGCCTACTTTATAACGTCTAAGAAAAATGCAATTTTACCCAATTTTCCGTAAAAATTACTTTTAACTGCAAATAATTTTCTGCTCGATGATTTTTAATAATTTTTGGATATATTACTATTTTCGGCACGGCAATTAATAACGTAATATTGTTTTTGTTTAAAACGACGTATTTAAACAAAATCGATCTGCCGACTATTTTAACAAGAACCTTTTGTTTTTGTTTTATTTTTGTTTGTTTTTTCGAATAAATGTAATTCGAAATAAGCACTAAATGAAGTATTAATTTCAAAGCAATGTTTTTTTTTAGAATCATTCGTGTATTTATAAAATGGAACATTAAAACAAAGAAATAAGGGGAATTAATACTTACTCTTCGTTAAATCTTGTTATGTATAAAAAATTTTTTTAAGAAACGACTATATGATTTTTAAATTTAAAATGAAAATCTTGTGGCAAATCGTCTAAAAAAGAAAGCTTGATGAAAGGGAATGATTGTTTATTGTTTTCAATTTGACTTCGAAAGCGGAAATAAATGTTGAATTATCTCCCCTTTTGTATTCGCTCTTTTCTGTGTTAAAACCTTAAGCGTTTGGAATGATGAAAATATTGGGCTTATTTGAATTAAACTTAAATATAACGTATATTTCGGCGTATAAGAGGACCCTTAAAATTAAAAAAAAAAAAAATTTAAAAACCAATATTTCATAAGATACCGGGTGTTGCAAGCCTAGGCTAAACAAACATGGTTTCGTGGTTTAGCAGTCGTTTATACAACCGATATATGAAAAATTATTAAAATTTGCTCCAATTTTGTACCTCGCCTTCTTCTGACCGTCGCCATGCTGAAATATATATATATATATTAGGCACCGCCAAAAATGGCCGCAAAATCAAGTTGTTGTTGTTTTTTAAAACGAAATTACATTTATTAAAATCCATTATTTCTGAGTAACTTTTTTTTTTCCAGAAAGATAAAACCCTGAATTTTATCATATAGAAAACAGAATAATGTAAAACTTTTTCTACTATTTTTAATTCAATTTTAAATGTTAAATTTTCCCAAAAAGTTAACAATTGACATTTTTTGTCTTGCACAAAAAACGTACTTAAATATTTAAAAAAAAGGGTTTTTGAAATAATTAATTAATTTATTTATTGTCTAACTAAGATTTAGGATGATTTTCTAAGAGAATATGCAAAAATATTATAATATAAGTACCTGAATTTCAAATAATTCCACTTATTCATATACGTAACCAGATATTTCGCGTTGACGTAGAGTTCAGATCGACTCTGTTTACGTTTTCGTTTAAACTATGGAAGACCAAACAGGCCAAAAAAAACTTATTTTTCAGTGACGAAAATTTCAATGTATTATTAAGCTGAGGCTGGCCAGTACCAGATGGGTGACCATTTGTATGCGTTTGGTTTTTAATGTGTATGTGTGTGGGGGCCAGGCTCCCCAAAATGGGGGGGGGGCAATTTAAAGCAGAATAAAAAAAAATTATTTCAGCGCGTTTGGTCCACCGTAGTCGAAAGGCGGCAAACGTTTTCAAACGGGATCGAAAAAAATGATGCTATTTTTAACACAAAGGGCACAATATTTATCGAATTTTTTTTTTTGGTATCGATTATTCAAAGCATGCCCTGTTTAATAATGGTCATGAATTATTCGGCTCGCTAAAAAAAAATTGTTAATTTATTTATCCAAAATTTTAAAATAGCTTTTTTCGTATAAATATTAAAAAATTTTTTTTTTTTTTTGCTTAACTTAAATTAATTATTTTACTTAACATATTCACCGAATTTCACACTTCAAAACTCAAAAGCGGGATAATTAAACACAATCGAAGTTCTGATATTCAGACGTCAAAATAAGGTATGCAAACAATTTTTTTTTTTTTTTTTTTTTTAATCTATAATTCTGTCCCTTACAACAACACAATATGTTGATTTCAGTTTCAGATGATTATTTTAAGCATATTTGTTCCCACTTCAAAACAAGGGGGGGTTTTGTAAGCAAAAAAAAATATATATATAAATATCGTTTATGAAAAATAAGTACACTGTTATAAAGTTCATTCTTCTCCTAATAATCGCTGAAAATTTCGTATTGATCGGATAATTACCTGATTTTTGGTAGATTTTTAAAAAGACGGTCCGTCAAAAAGTACTGACCTGCCCCCCCAGTTTTGGCGGTGCCTAATATATATATATATATATATATATATATATATATATATATATATATATAACGTGAACGTGTCTGTGTGTCTGCTTGTCTGTCTGTCTGTGTACATTTCCCTACGCAATAACTCTGTCAATTTTCAGTCTACAGACTCGAAATTTGATATACAGAGTATTGAGATTTGGAAAAATCTTTGTAATCCGTTTTCGGACAAAAAATTGACTGTTAAGGGGCAAAAGTTCAACGATTTGACGTTTGAGAACTCTACCAAACTCCTCCGCCAATTTTGGGTATAAACAATTGAAATTTTAGATATAGGTTCCTTGGACATGGATCTAACTTAATAACTTGATTTGAGCCCAAAACAATAGATGTTAAGGGGTCTCTACCAAATTACTCAGATAATTTCTAGTCTAAACATTTGAAAATTTTACATAAAGGGTATTCAGAGATAGAGCAAGCTTTTTAATCGGTTTGGGTTGAAAATTTGAGCTATCAATATATAAATGTATGTTTGCATGTCTGCCTAAAACTTTCAACAGAGGCGAGGGATTTTCACAAGATCAGTATCGTTTGAAGCTCGACCCTTCAGACGACAAATACCGAAAAATTAGCTAAAAACATTAATTCTCATCTTCACCCTCAACTGGGCGCTTTTCTACAGGGAGGGGTCGTTTTTTTCACATTTTGAAAGTCATCCCCTCTTTTCGATTGTCTAGCCTAAATTTAATCCTACGTCACTTCTGGTTTGGTGGTGGTCGTAACAGCAAAGACATCAGGTTTTTTCCCCGTTCTTTTCCTCCTTCATGGTACGTGTTCGAGCCTGCCTTCCTACTACCACTTTTTTTTTTTTTCTCAACACACACCTCCAAACACCCAGTCAACGCCGGGCACCCATGCTAGTATATATATATATATATATATATATATATATATATATATATATAAAAATTTCTGATGTATGTACTAGTCAGAGAACTAAACTGTCATATTCCAAAAAGTGTAAATTGATCAAGAACTTTTTTTTATTAAAAAAATCAACTTTTATGAGGAAGCAAGGAGTAAACCGATCGCGACCATATTGTTTCAAATTTTTCCAAAATTCAAGGGTGACAATTCAATTCGACTACAGAGATTTTGTTTCTATTTAAAATAATTAAAACTTTTTAATCGCTAAAAATCATAAATTAATAAAAAAATACTTGATCAATTTATGTGATTTTTGGAATATGACATCTTCGCTTTGTGATGAATACGTACATCACAAAGGTTTTTCTGCATTTTTATTTTATTAAGCGGGGGGGGGGGGAGGGATCCGATGTTTTCCAAGAATCTATTCTTGGAAAACGCCAGACCCCGCCTCCTGCCCTTATTGTCTTTTCAAAACAAATCAAATCAATTTTTCCAAGTGTCCATTGGAAGAACAGTTGTTGTACTATTAATTACTAGCAGGGTGACCCGACGTTGCCCAGGATTAAATGGAGATCAACGAATGTTCCACACTTAAAATACTTTTATTGTCACTGAAATCGGTGAAATCGCTCATTTTTGAATCAAATCGATTGAGTGCTTAATCTAGTTGGGGACCGTCCACGGTGCACCGGGAGGAAGCTTCACATGTCTTTGCAATCTACATTGCACTGTAGAGAACCTACTATTGATTTTATAAAATTATTTTTATACAGGGTGGGGCAGAATAACTTGCTTATTTGGAATATATATAAACTAGCAGGACCCGTTAACCAGCGTTGCCCAGTGGTAGCATGCATCCCCCTCCTTGTGTATAAATTTAAAATACAGCTGTTGTTTTTGTTGTTGGCTAACCCCCAACCTCCTCATGTTAAAAATGGCTTTCAGAATAGACACCCTATTTT
>NC_136518.1:13010057-13015057 GCF_053919585.1 Euprymna scolopes | reverse complement strand
CAACTCAATGCTATCTATCAATTCAAAAGGACCATTGCTAGCACCCTCAAAATGCATTGCTGGATTGCCACGAATGACAGGGACATGGCCAAGGTGATGAAAACAAATTTCCGGCCATGGTTATGATCTTTGGTGTGATTTCAAGTGAAGGCCACATCATACCACCTCACATCTTCGAAGTCGGCTTGAAAGTCAACACCAAAGTGTACCTGGATGTGTTGAAAAGTGTGGTGATTCTCTAGTGCAATCAGGTGGCTGCTGCCAGACCCTGGGTGTGGAAGCAGGACTCGGCACTAGCTCACAAGTTCAAAAAGACCCAGTTTTGGCTTCAGAAAGTGTGCTATGACTTTGTACCCTTCTCTCTCACTTGCCCTATCCTCCCCTGACCTGAGCCGACTTGACTACTTTGTTTGATCATATATCGAGAATATCACCATCATGACCTCCCACAACACCAAATCCAGCTGGATCGCTGAGTTCTACTGAGTATTCGCAGTGCTCCAGCTGGCACTTGTGGAAAAGACATGCTCCCAGTTCCAGATCCCTATCAAGGTGGTAATTGATCATATCATTTGAAGTCCATTATTCTGACTACTCAGCTATTTTCAAATTTGTGTTTAGTAGACTTATGCGTCTCTAGGCCTCAAATGTTAGTATATATGAAATACTTAATTGTTTTTGACACCAAAACCAAGTTAAAGCAAAATAAATTGTTTTGATCCATTAAAATAATTTCCAACGCTATTTATAGCATTTACCCATACTTTTATTTATTTATTTTTTATTGCTAATATTTGAATTCATGTTTTGAAACATGGCATAAATCATAAATCTATGATGTCATTTCGAAGCTATGATTATTTTGTTACAGTAATGTTATAAGCTCTATTTATTTATGAGAAAGTTCAAATAGGTCAGTTGATAACAACTCAGACTGAAAATTTCAAGGTTTCAGTCATGGTATCAGCTTCATTTGTTGGGAATTTATCTATATATTAATACGATAGCGTGTGTGTTATTTTCTGTCACACTTACATCCGGGTCGTTTAATTGTTATGTACTTCCATTTTGTGTCATAAATAGTTTGACCAAGAATTTTTCATAAGTTTTGTGTTTCGGTTTCGATTATAGTTGATGTCACTTGAATCATCTATTTTTTTTTTTATAAATAATTTTATCAAGAATTCTTCATAGGTTTTGGTTTCGATTTCGATTATGGCGGAAGGAACTCAAGTTATATATATATATATATATATATATATATATATATATATATATATATATATATATATATAGTCATAAGTTTTTATTTTGGTTTCGATTCAAGCTAATGCGCACAAGTATGGATATATTTTTTTATTTTTGAAATCGCAACTTTATAATATATAAAAATCGATAGAACATTAACTCTATAATAATATATACGAAATGTGCAAGAATTAAAATATCATGTTTAAGTGTATTTTATACCCGGGCTTTGCCAGGCGTTCGTGCTAGCTTAAATAAATACTTTTGCAGTTTTAACAAAAAATCTGCAATAATATCAGAGTGTTTCCATTTACACTGAACACCTACAGAATTCCAACATCAATATATTACATATGAATGATTCACCTGTGGAATTTCTACAGGTCCTGCTAGTTATTTATTATTGATGCAAATTTTTTTCCATTTCTGAAACTAGTTTTGATTTTTAATATTTCAAAATTAGACAAACTCTGAAATGTACTATCTTTTAAAAAAATTGTGACGGACAGACAAACAAAATTTCTATTTACATCCATCCATGCTTCCGTTCAGTCTTGAAAGACAAAGGATATCCCTTAGGGGCAGTAGCGCGTGATATTGTGAGGCAAGGGTTGCGCAATTACCAACCACACCTCTCCTGAATCGGCATTGTTTGAATCCAGTGGCAAGGAGAAGACCAGGACGACTGGAAACAATGCCGAGATAAGCGGAGAGCACATACATCACCTGAAAGTCCCAAAAGGTCACCCATTTAGTACTGACAAGGTTCAACGTTGCTTAACTTCGGTGATCCAGCGGGAACCAGTGTGTCAGCGTGATTACACCAGCATAATCTATTTACATAAGACAATAATTTTTCTAAAATTCCAATTTCGTTGTCTGGTCACGTTTAAGTTTGAAAAAGAATTTTCTTTGATCTGTCCGGCTGAAGATTTAAATAGTATCTTTTAAAATCTGAAATTCTTTGTTCTGAAATCGTATTTTCTTTGGTCTGTCATGCTCACTTTTGAAATAGTATTTTCTTTCATTTGTCATAGATTGAAGCTCAGTCGAGCACTTGCAATGAAAATAACAATACAGTAGCAATAGACTTGCAAAATCTTTCTGTGAGATATGTAACGCTTAAGTTTGAAATAGAATTTTTTTCCGCTACATACATATGAGGAATCAACTCATTTTACGAATACTTATCGTTTTTTTATATTTTTTAGTACTTCTGCATTATGTTTTTTTTTTTTGTGTGCATTTCACTAAACAAGTCACTTCTCGGTCAAAGAACAAGGGTTGATTTGAAAAAAAAATCCAATTTTGCTTTTAAAAAAGCTAATGTTGCTTTAATTAAAAAATTGTTTTATTAAAATTATATTTTCTTACGCAGAATTTTCAATAAATGTTTTTACAATTATATATTGATACATTTTTATACAATAAATGTTTTGGTTTGCAAATATTTTTGTGTTCGGAAAAGAAATCTTGTTTGTTAATTATTTGCCGTGTTATTTGATCAGGAAGAAATTGGAGTTATACTCCCTAAAAATGGCGCTGTCCGTGTAATGCAGAAGTGCCTATTTTTCTTTCTTTTTTATATCGGCATAAGCGACCTTTATTAATATGTATTTTTTAAAAAAACGTATTTGTTGTTAATGTTAGTTTTAGGGTCATCAACTAAATACATTTGTGGAATGGACTCGTTTTACGAATATCTATTTTTGTCCTTTACTTTTTCTTTATTTTTATATTGATATAAGCGACCTTTATTAAAATCTATTTAAAAATGTTTTTGTTGTTAATGTTGTTTTTAGAGTCTTCTACTAAATACATTTGTGGAATGGACTCAGTTTACAAATATCCATTTTTGTCCTTTATTTTCCTTTTTTTTTATATTGGCATAAGAGACCTTTATTAAAATGTGTTTTTTAAAAAAGGTTTTTGTTGTTAATGTTGTTTTAAGGATCATCAGCTAACAATGCCTTTCCAAATATCATGAAGAGGTTAAAGGTTTCGAAAATGTGACCCTATACCTGGCATGTGACAGCTCAATTATTCATCCTCTATTCTTTGACATTCAAAAAATTTGGGCGACAAAAAAGTCTAAAACTACCAATTTTGACAGGAACCGTTTCTACAAACAATTTTTGTTTTGCTTCCTCGTTGGCGATGAGTGCTACTTCCTTGAAAAGCAAGTCATTACCTCTAAATAAAGGAACGTTTGAACACAAGTGCAAAACATTTGTTCATGAAATAAAAACATATCACGAAATAGAACTGTTTGTTGTATAAAGAACGAGGTTACTTAATAAAATGTCCCTTTTCAAAATTAATATGCAAATTAGTCAAGTTTGCGAATGCTATTGCCGAAACATAAGCAGTCTATAAAAAAAAGATGACATGTCTATTGTGTAAAGTTCAATTAACTTACCGAATCTTACTTCCCTGACAGCTGGAAAATTGATTCTGTGTTACCAGTATTCAAGAATTCTGGTTACAGAATGGACCCACTCAATTATCGCCCCATTAGTCTTCTCCCTCTTTTCAACAGAATCTTTGAATCATTAATCAATCAAGCACTAGTCTGCCACCACGTAGATATTAAACTTTTTTCCAACCAAAAGTGTGGATTTAGGCAAGCTCGTTCTACTACGGATATCTTAACGGTCATCTCTGAACACATATACCATGCACTGGAAAAGGCAGAGCAAGGTAGGGTTGTAGCGCTTGATATATCCAAAACTTTGACAATTTGACAAGGTTTGGTATGAAAGGCTTGCTTCATTCTTTAGTTGTATGCACAGAAGATCTAACGAGAATGTAAGTACTTTAGCCTATACCCGACTCTGTATCATATGAGAATGGGTCTGACATTTGATGGGATATAGTTGGGTGGCACATTTCCAGTAGTGGACTCCTTTGCCCTTGATAAAGCCAGAGCAGAGCAAAACTAAACCTAAGTTCGAGTGCTGGGACTGAAGTTAATCATAATGCTGAAAAATGGATCTGAGCTGTAATCACACACACACACACACACACACACACACACACACACACACACACACACACATACACACACACACACACACACACACACACACTGTATTGCAGCATATATGCGACATACAAGACACCATTTCCAGGGAGACAGCTATAAACACAGGTTGAAGAGACTAACATAGGCAACTAGTTTTTGGTTTCCTTTGTTTGGATTTGAAATCGATGGTACTAATGTTGTTCTAATGTTCTGTACCGCATATATAAATAAAGATTAGCCTATCTACAGCCTTTCACAAAATCTGGTATGGAGGGCTTCTCATGAAAATTAAATTATGCAGTATTTCTGGATAAATGCTTAACATAGTCAGATCCTTCCAGATCCTTCCTAGACAAGAGAAAAATCCAGGTTGTCCTCGATAGTCATAAATTTAAATAACATGGTATTATTGCAGGTGTGCATCAGGGGGTCAATCCTGGGATCTTTATTATTCCTGTTATTCGTATACGCCCTCCCTGATAAAATTGTCTCCGAGATGGGTGTATTTGTTGATGGCATCATACTCTATAACAGATACAGGGAGAAAATGAATAAACACATATCTAAGGCAATGGCTGAAACTTTAGAGAATGACCGCCAGTATGTAATGGAATGATGACTTAAATGGATAGTGACATTTGATGCTGCTAAGACTAAGCTTCTTTCCTTTAACAATTATAAGAAACCTCTCAGCCAACGATTGACATGACTAACAATATACTACCTC
>NC_136518.1:13000057-13005057 GCF_053919585.1 Euprymna scolopes | reverse complement strand
TTTTACAAAGGCATCACCACATAATCAAGGCCCAGAGGCCACTCAAGGATAAGGGTTAAAGAGTGTACAGTAGAAGTTGGTCAATATAGTAATCATTAGTAATGAAAATTTGGTAAATTTAATAACTTATATGGAACGGCTCATCAAGAACTTATTTACTTTAGACTTGAACAAAACCATATTGTAGTCAGCCGGAAAGCAGGAAAACGGAAGACAATTCCACAGGCGTGCAGTTCTAAGAAAGAAGCTTTGTTCATGGAATCTACGTTTAGGTTTAGGCACAGATAAAGAGTGGGGGAAATTATTGATAGTGTTTACAGCTAGACGAGTGTTTCTTGTGAAAGTTTGGCGAGGGGGGACCATAGATTGAAGCTCAGTTGAACACTTTCCATGAAAATAACGATACATCAGAGACAAACTCGCAACATCTCTTCTGTGAGATAGAGGTTGCAAGGAGGAGAAAAGGACATCTCCTACGAGGCTACGAAGTCTATTTTGAACTCTATCAAGGCAGGACAAGTTCTTTCTAGCAGCTCCTGCCCAGATGTGGCAACAGTATTCCATCCTTGGACGTACCTGGCTCTTATATAGATAGAGAATAGCATCAGCAGTGAGATATCTACTGGATCGATAGAAAGATCCCACCATTTTTCCAGCGGCCTTGGCAACAGATTTGATATACGTGTTCCATTTAAGATCAGGAGTAATGGTCAAGCCCATATATATATAATTTTAGTGATTCAATGAATTTAAAAAATTTTTGAAGTGAAATGTTTGAGTTTCATATCAAAGATTTTTATTTTTCTAAGTAAGACAAAGAATACATTCAATTTTTAAATTAATCAATTTTTAATTATGATTTTCCATGTCTCACTGACTTTCCAAATAGGGTGTATACCATTATAGCTATTTGCTAACATTTTCTCCTCTGAACAGATGGTAGACATCGAAACCATATAGGATGAGATAATATTTCTAATGTATTCTTTGTCTTACTTATAAAAATAAAAATCTTTGATATGAAGTTCAAACATTTTACTTCAAAAATTAAAAACATTTTTTTTTTAATTTATTGAATCACTAAAATTTGATTTATTTGCCCTTAAGGTTACACATTAAAGGGATCATCCATCATCCAGAGTCTATTTTTGACACATTTTTACAGCCATAAAATGTTTCAATCAAAGTCATTTGTTTTTCTAGTTTTGCATATGAATTAAAAAATATCTAATATTTCCCCAAAACTTCTGGCCTTGATGAAGGGGAGACTAAAACTTGCTGCTATGGTTTCAAATGATCTGAAATAAAAGAAATTCTGCAGAAACAATCGATGTGTTATTATATTAGTTTTGAATACTCTTAAAAAAAAATTTTTTTTAATTTTTTTTATTGCTTAGATTAAAATAATCTATATCTAATGTCCGAAAAATATATATAATGTATGTTTTTATAAATTTCTTTCTCTATATGGTCTATATATTTTTTTTTATGTTTTTAAATTCATGCAAACCAGCGATGCATGTTTTTTTACCAATATCTATTGTCAAATAAAAAGAACATACAAAGTGTCTTTAATAAGTTTCCAGATTTTTTTATACATGTATTTAAAATTATGGTAGACTCTTGAAAATTCAGTATGTTATTACTATACATACTGTGAGATGATTGATCAATTTTTATGATTTCAGGTTCAAATGAACAGCTACAACAGGAATTGGAATACACTCTACTAAAGCCAGATTGCCACAGCTGGTGAATTTCAAAAATGCAATCGAGACGTGAGGACACTTTAGAAGAATGATATGCAAGAAAATTCTGTTTTAAACTTTGAAAAAAAAATGCCACAGAAACGTGTGAAATGCTTAAAACTGCTTTTGAAGCCATCTTGCATGAATCGAGCATGAGCCTTTGGGTGGCATAAGAGATTCAGGAAAGGTAGGGAGTCTGTAAGGAGAGGTGTGGGAGAGGTAAGGAAGTCAGAACATTAGAGTTGATTCGCCAAATAAAGAATTTCATGGATAAGGATCGGCGCATGTCTATAGAGTCAATAAGTGTACAGTTTGATGTCAGTGTGGGAACTGTACACACAATTATTCGTGAGGAACTGAAAATGCAGAAAATTTGCGCAAAATTTTTCTCAAGGGTGCTCCATCTTTGTCATAGACTATCTGACCAAGATGAGCATCAAAACAGTTCTTCACCCTCCCTATAGTCCAGACCTTGCTTCCTGTGACTTTTGGTTATTCCCTAAGCTCAAGGAAAACCTTAGAGACTGTCGTTATGAGACAAGAGATGAAAGAGGCTGTGATGAGGACGATTGATACAAACACACAAAAGGACTTCCATGAGGCCTTCCAAAAGTTGTTGAACTGATTGATTAAGGATTTTTAATGATTACTAGCAGGACCTGTTAACCGGCGTTGCCTGGTGGAAACATGCCCCACCCTCGTAAAAAGTTTAAGTATGGTTGTTGTTGGTAATGCCCAACACCCAACCCCCAAACCCTAACCTCCTCATGCTAAAAACGGCTTTTGGAAGGGACACTCCCAACATCCTCATGCTAAGAATGGCTTTTGAAATGTACACCTCCAACCTACCCTGTAAGGTCGTCAAAGTATCTGCTCCAAATTTAATCTTGAAAATCGTTGTCATGATTCCCACGCGCAAATAATATGAACCGACCTCGCGATTTTGGGTGTGCAATGTTGGTCGGAAAAATGTAAATGTTAGGCACTTATGTCATTTTTGTTACTGTGCTGAAATAATGTTATTATTTTGAAAGCCATTCCGAACATGTTAGCGGAGATTGTTTTGTAAGTAATCCGTGTTTGTAAGATATCCGTGTTTACCTTTCAGCTCCCCTTTTAGTTATAGGGTGTGGTGCGTCGATCAGGAAAAAAAACTGTAAAAATAGAAAGAAAAGGGAACGTTGGTGACTACATTTCCCGGAAACTTCTATTAAATATTAGTCTTTTTTTATAATGCTGTACATATGCAAGCCAACATTTTTTTTAGTTTATTAATTTCCCGGCTGTAGTTCCTCTAAAATAATTTTTTGCTTAATCACCTTGATTTAAATCAACGGGATTTTAGATTCTAATAGTAAAAAAAAAAGTTATATTGATTAATATTCTACCTATTCAAATATAATGATAATGCGTTTTTTTTTTTTTTTATGTAAACGCAAATAGTTTACAAATAACGTAGGTAATCGATAATGATTCATTTTTTTAATCGGAAAACTACTTATTTGTGGACAATGTAAATGCGGTCTTGGTTATCGTGACTCTTTTGCCTCCCAATTTTTCATCTGGTAAAATATTAATCACGTGATTACGGGGTTGTGACAATAAAAGAAACGATTTAATTTAGTGCCGCTTGTTATGGATGTAGCTGAATACGATATTGAGAGTTATTGCATTTTTTTTTTACATTTTTAGAAATAATTATACAACACTTTAAATTTCAATCATAGTGAATTTGGTACTTGTGCATATTTTGAACCAGGCGCAATTCAGCGTCTGATTAGTTTTGCTCGGAACATGACGTCATGCACTTGAGTTGATTGTAATATGACGTAAGACGTCGATCAGTCAATCAAGGCACTGCAAAGTAGCAGACGGACTTTTCGAAATAAAAACTGGACGGAAATAAAAATCAGTAAATTTATTAAGCAGCACACGCCTGTAACAGCCCTTTTGTGAAAACTGTAAAAAAAAAAAATTTTTAAGTGAATATATCCAGTTTGGAAAACTAATTGCTGATGCCGGGACAATCGTTCTCATATTGTCAAGAACACAAATAATTAATTGCTGTATATATATATATATATATATATATATATATATATATATATATATATATATATATATATATATATATATATATTTCCCCCAAACTTCTGGCCTTGGTGGAGGGGAGACTTAAACTTGCTGCTATGGGTTCAAATGATCTGAAATAACAGCAAGAGGAGACTTCATTCCAAATATTTCTCATATGTTATATCTCCCCCTTTTTGGAAATACGGTACGATTATGAATATCTCCAGTATCAAATATACATTTGTAAAATTTACTTTATGTATCAAATATACACTGTAAAATTTACTTTATGTATTAAAACCAAAGAGGGGAGATATAACATGAAAAATATTTGGAATCAAGTCTCCCTTGCTGTTATTTCAGGTCATTTAAAACCATAGCAGTAATTTTTAATTGATGTATATATATATATATATATATATATATATATATATATATATATATATATATATATATATATATATATATATATATACACACACACACACAAATAAAAAAAAACGAAAAAAAACCCAAAGAAACTGCGTTTCCTTTGGCGAGAAGTGCATCATCGACAGAAGAAGAAATGTTAGTGGAGATGCACGCGCACGCCATGCCTCCACCCCCCCCCCCCATGTTAAGAACTGCTATCGAAATTAACACTCTTAACCCACCCATTTTAAGAACTGCTTTCTGGAAAAGCACCTCCCAACCTCCCCATGTTAAGAACGGCTTTCTGAATAGACATCCCTCCCCAAGCTACCCATGTTAAGAACCACCCTTTGAAAAAAAAAACCATAATTTATTAATCTTTTTATTTTAAGTTTCGTTAATTGTTACAAAAAAACTTTGCTTATCTGTTTTGTTTTGAACTTTTCGTTGTACAAAGGAACAAAACCAATTACAATAAAGAAAAACGTATTATATTAGAAAAAAATGCAACAAAAGACTTGTTACTGTAGGTCGTTTTTTTTTGTGTTCTTCATTTGTTTTGTTTATATCATCCGTTTCAATTATTTTGTTTACATGTTTCTTTCAATTTTTAAAAAAATTTTTTAGCAGCATTTGTTACGCTTTCATAATCGGCGGAGCTCGGCGGACAACGTCGTGTTCCAAGCAACGCCGATCGGACGTTGAGTTACGTCTTCTTTAAATCATGCACAAGTACGTGAATTTATTAAAACAGTCCTTAGGAAATGG
>NC_136518.1:12937557-12995057 GCF_053919585.1 Euprymna scolopes | reverse complement strand
CTGAATATATATATATATATATATATATATATATATATATATATATATATATATATATATATATATTTATTTATTTATTTACCAGTGGTGAAAAAACCGGAATAGAGTGCTCAACGTGTAGCCAGAGCAGTATATAAGAAATTTATTACTGTGAGTCCAGAATGAGTTTACATATTGTTTCAACTAGAGGAATTGAAACAATATGTAAACTCATTCTGGACTCACAGTAATAAATTTCTTATATATATATATATATATATATATATATATATATATATGAAAATTACAAGTACAGACAGGTTTGCAACGTCTCTTCTGTGGGAAAGAAGTTACTGGGAAAAGAAATAGGCATCACCTACTAGGTTTCAAAGCTAATTTTGAACTCTGTCAAGTCAGGATAGAGTGCGTTGATGTAAGAACAGTACTCTATCCTAGGACTTATTTACCTCTTATACAGGTGGAGAATTGCATCATCTGTGAGATATCTACTGGAGCGGTAGAAGGATCCAACCATTTTTGTGCCGACCTTGGCAATGTTCCATTTGAGATCAACAGTGAAGGTCAGTCCAAAAAGCTTGTCAAAACATTGTGCTTCCTCAAAATGAGAGTTATTACCTTCAGTTTGAGTCAGATGGAGGTGGGGGGTCAGGGCATTGACCATAGAGAGAAGCTTGGTTTTAGATGCATCAAACTTAACCAGCCACCTTTTCTCCCCATTGTACCATGTGTTCAACATCAGAAGAGAAAGAACCAGAGAAATCTTGGTTATGTCCGATCTTTGAAATCTTGTCATAGATGTAGCGTTGTCTACATACAAATGATCTAAGAATGTTATTTGGGAGATCATTGATGAGGATCAGGAAGCGAGTTGAGTCCAGGATGGAACCCTAAGGAATGCCAGCATTGATACTATGAGCCTCTGATTTCTGCCCATCAATGACTACTCATAAACCTATCAGAGAGAAAAGATTTAATAATTGAGAGGACATTTCCAGCTATTCAATTAATGGAAATCTTGTGAAGTAGACCTTTATGCCATACCCTGTCAAAAGCCAAGAGCATGCCAATATATCAAGAGTGATTGTTCTAGAAACAAAGCCCTCATTAAGAGATTCACTAATCCTATGTGATATTACAGTTAGCACATCAACTGTAGATTTAGCAGGACGTAAGCCATATTGCATGTCTGCTGAGGTGGTTGACCACTTCTCTATTTATCCCAGATTCCAGCAACTTACTCATGATACACAGGAGACTGATTGGTCTGTACTGACAGGGAGATGACTGATCTCCAGAATGTTTAAATAAGGAGCAAACTGATGAAGTTTTCCAAGCTCTTGGGAAACATTTCTGATATTTTTTGTGTTCATGCCTTTCGAGTAACACCGCCAGTAAACCATGCTAGTCATAAATAAGACTATAAAATAAGTATTTATTTTGCAAAAGAGTTTCCTTTTCAGATTAAATATGTTTTTAACTCATTTCAACGTGTTTTTTAACATGTTTTATTAACTGTTTGCTCGTATTATAAGCTCTATCTCCTATTTGATTTTATCGAGCTTTTACATCTGGCTGAGATAACTTTATAAATATTAATTCTTTAATATTTATAATATACTTTAATTTTACCATCTTGGATCATTTTGGTAAATTAAATTGCAATTTATATATATATATATATATATATATATATATATATATATATATATATATATACTAGCAGAAGTACCCGTCGTTGACTGTGTTCAAAAACAGCTTACAGAAAATGGACTGTGATTGATGAAAGTATGATAGGTTATCAAAAGGAGGGGGTTGTAAAGAGATAGGTTTTGACACTCAAAAATGTTACCCTAAGCAAAATATGATGAAAGTAAAGATAAATTTCGAGAAAATATATTTTTTTTTATATCAACTTTGTTTCCATTCGTAGCCAAGAGTGACCAACAAAATGATGTTTCCTTACAAAGAGAAAATGTTATGTATATAATAATATAAATATACAAGAAATAAATGTTAACATAGTAAATAAAAGTTACTTTTATGGTAGAAAAGTTAATTGGTTTGTATTTTTAAGTAGTTTTAAAAAAAAAAATCAAAATGGTAGCCACTTTGAAATGGAGACCTCCGTTGTAAATTTGAAGGAGAGGCATCTGAGCATTCTGTGTTAACAATTTAAGAGAGTTCCATCAACGTAAGGAATATTTATAAACATAGTTTAATGTTTTCCGTTATTTTGTGCTTGAGGAATATTCGATTATGGCATGTGTAGTTTATCTAAAAATTCATTTAAGTAGTTATCGCATCAAATTTCGTTTTAATTTCGGTCTGCTGAAATTATTTCAAGTAAAGAGCATTAAAAACTATTTCAAAACAAAAAAAAACATGAACTAAATTTTTATTGACTATGGTAACATTTATTTCATGTATATTTATTTTTTCGGGTAGTCGTTTGTTGGCTTTTCTGCTAAACACTCTTACTAAATAATATCGATGAAATATCGAAAAACAAAGAAACAAAAACAGTTTTGCAAAATAATGAAGCTTTACTTACTTTAGTAAAATAATCCGAAACAGCAAAATGGGATTTAATTAATTTTAATAAAGTAAACACTTTAGTTTTTTAAAGCAAAGAATCGATATAAATCTGAATAAGAAGAAAATGGTGCCCTTTTCAAGCAGAACAGCTTCGTTTAAGTTTTACAGTATTGCGCCATCGGATTCAGGGTTGTACTATTGTAATGTAAAGAACACGCAGAAAAGGTTGTAATCAACTGAATTCCTTCTAGTACACGGACAAAAGAAAAGCTTAAACAGATATATAAATAAAAATAAAAAGGATATGTAAAGGTTTTTAAAAAGACACGTAATCACTTGAGCAAAATCTTTTCCTTCTTTTGACACGATAACAAGTAATGTTTTTATTTTTTATTATTTATCTATTTTTGAAAGAGTGCCACGTGCAAATGTAGAAGAAAAAAAAACAGAGTTATGCCAGATTTGTGTCGAGAATTGTCTAAAGTTCCGACTTTTTTTTTTTTTTTTTTGCTTTCACTTTAATAAGAACGTGAATTTATGAGGTGAATTTATTCGACACAATATGATTCAACTCAAAAAATAAATAAAAGCTAACGTGAATTAAGATTAAAGTTAAGGTGCTATTGTGGATCATTACCCCTTTAAAAAAAACTTGTTAAACTTTGTGACATATTTACATTCTATGGATGTCAGGCGCGAACGAACACCCCATAATTATATTATACCATATTTCTTCAACCTGAACATAATTATCAAAGTATACTTACGCAAATAGACATGAAAAGACTTTGTTAAAGTTTGTGCCATATTTCCCTGGAGTACAGGCGCGAACGCAGACCCAATAATTTTATTATACCATCCCTATTTAAGTTGAAACATACTTATCAAAGTATTCTTATGTACATCTATATCAAAAACACTTGTAAACGGGTTTTTTTTCATTTTTTTTCCATACTTTGGAGACCAGGCGCAAACGCAGACCCCACAATTTTTATGAACCACTGTTCTGCCAGATCAAACATACCCATTCCTGATCCTCGATACATCTTTTTTCATTATACGTAATCAGTTTTTTTAAAATAGTCAACTATATAGGAGCCTATTCGTGACCACACACACACACACACACACACACACACACACACACACACACAGACGTTCAGCTTTATATATATATATATATATATATATATATAATATATATATATATATATATATAATATATATATATATATATATATATATATTATATATATATATATATATAAACACGGTAGTGTTTGAATATATGGCTAAGTGGAACTTTTTAGTCATTTAGAACTGCTTTAAAACTTCGCCGCTCACTCATTATTCGACCACATTTCAAACAATTATTACAGTTTATAGATCACTCTCTCAGCTATATTGTAAAAAAAAATTCAATTTTCGTTCAGTAAGACAAAAGTTATGATGAATTTACTGGTGTTCAAAATCGTAAAAAAAACGTCAGGAGGTAAGAGACGTTTTTATGACTGGTTTCCATAGCAAGCATGTCGCTTGGGCGACTACCGTTGCTACCAATTCACCGCTCTCACGAAAAGAGAAGTAACGAGTGAAACAGACTGAATGAAAGAATGGGGGAGGCTTTATTGAAAGCAGACGAATGGCGTACATATATATATATATATATATATATATATATATATATATATATATGAGAGAGAGAGAGAGAGAGACCAAAGTACCGTAGGTTTGCAACAACAGGTGGCAAATACAAATTTATTATATCTAGACTATAATCCACTTTATGTAACTTTAGAACGACATTATAGACATATTTATTCGTTTTAATATATATATATATATATATATATATATATATATATATATATACATATATATATATATATATGTATATTATTTTTAAAATGTAATTATCCATTGACGCGTGTTTCGTCGTCTACGACTCATCAGAGTGGCTGTATCTAGCGAGATTCGAAATCGGGACCCAACGGTAATGAGCCGAAACCCTTACCCCTGGACCATCTGTCTGGATATATCGCGATTTACTTAGATGTTGTTTTGCTTTGGTTTTAGCGATATGTTTTGAATGAATTCAATCATTTACGACAGCTGGCGAGATGGTCCAGGGGTAAGGGTTCAGGCTCATTACCGTTGGGTCCCGATTTCGAATCTCGTTAGATACAGCCACGGTGATGAGTCGTAGACGACGAAACACGTGTCAATGGATAATTACATTTTAAAAATAATATATATACCGCTCCCCATATGGGGTTACCAAATTGGTTAAAAGGGAAAATTATTCCCAACTCGCATTTAGGTAAAAATGCACTTTCGTAAATGATTGAATTCTTTCAAAACATATCGTTAAAAACAAAACAAAACAACATATATATATATATATATATATATATATATATATATATATATATATAGAGAGAGAGAGAGAGAGAGAGAGAGAAAGAGAGAGAGAGGGGAGGAGGAGGATCCGAATGCAATAAAGAACTAACATCCATTTCTTAGAGTGAGGTCAACCAAATAAAGTTTTCATTCCTTGGCCAACTTGAGAGACCCGATCGTCATTGGGTTTTCTACTTTCGTGAACAAGAATATCACAGACGTAAAACACGTAAAGCAACTCTTCCAATTCCGGATACAACAATAAGACAGCCCACACACAGCAAAGCACAAATAATGAACGTAACGAATCAAAAACCTCAGAGGAAGAAATGAACCGCAGCAGAGAATAAACAGGTAATGGAATATTATTGCAAAGGATACCCCAACGAAGGAGGCTATCATGAGCGAATATAAAGGTTGTGGAATATATTTACCATATAAATGATATGTTTACCACATAAATGATCACAGACCAAGTGAGGCGTATCCTCAAGAAAGAAAGAAAGAAAGAAAGACTGGCTCTTAAAGCTTGAACTAATGAAAATACAACGGAAGATAAATGATGGAACAGATCAAGAAACATCCGTCAGTGAAAACCGCACATTTGGAAGATTGGCAAAACATTAACAATGAAAATGTGGGGACCGATGACTATGAATCAACAGAATGGAAAATGAAGCAGCTAGATTATTTTTACATCATCAACGTTCTTATCCCCATCTGGCATCAATTGAAATGAATGGCTCTCGTCTTCAGGAAGCTTCATGTTTTGACAAGCTTCTTGGCTTGACCTTTACTCTTGATCTGAAATGGAACACATACATCAAATCCGTTGCCAAGCTCGCTGGAAAAATGGTGGACTCCTTCTATCGATCCAGTAGATATCTCACTGCTGATGCAATTCTCTACTTATATAAGAGCCAGATACGTCCAAGGATGGAGTACTGTTGCCACATCTGTGCAGAAGCTGCTAGAAAGGATTTATCCTGCCTTGATAGAGTTCAAAATAGACTTTGTAGCCGAGTAGCGGATACCCTTTTCTTTTCCCTGTAACCTCTTTCTCACAGAAGATATGTTGCGAGTCTGTCTCTGCTTTATCGTTATTTTCATTGCAAGTGCTCGTCTGAGCTCCAATGTATGCCCCCACCCTCGCCAAATTTTCACAGGAAACACTCGTCTAGCTGAAAACACTATCAATAATTTCCTCTGTGCCTAAACCTAAACGTAGATTCCATGAAAAAAGCTTCTTTCTTAGAACTGCACGTCTGTGGAACTCTGTTCCGTTTGCCTGCTTTCCCGCTGACTACAATATGGTCATCTTCAAGTCCAACATAAACACATTCTTGATGAGCTGTTCCACTTAAGTTCTTTTGCTTTTTTTTACATGGGGGTCACCACTTATCAAGGCCCAGTAGCCACTCGGAGATAAGGGTTATTGTGTGTACAGTAATCAATGGGATAGTATCATACTAATGGTTAGTATTGGGGATTTGATAAAGTGTCTTACTTAAGGGGGCGATTCATCAGGAATTCGTTTGTGTTGGACTTGAAGACATCCAATTTGAATTTGGGGGGGGGGGACAGGCAAGCGGCAGAGAGTTCCACAGCCGTGCAGTTCTAAGAAAGAAGCTTTGTTCATGGAATCTAAGTTTTAATTTAGGCACGATAACGAGTGGGGAAAGTTTTTGACAGTGGTTTCAGCTAGTCAGGTGTTTTTCATGAAAGATTGGCGAGGGGGGACCAGAGAATGGAGCTCAGACGAGCACTTGCCATGGAAATAAGGATAAAACAGCGACAGGCTCGCAACATCTCTTCTGTGGGAAAGAGGTTGCAGGGAAGAGAAAAGGGCATCCCCACCAAGCCACAAAGTCTATTTTGTACTCTGTCAAGGCAGGATAAGCTGTTTTTAGCAGCTTCTGCCCAGATGTGGCAGCAGTATTTCATCCTTGGGTGTACTTGGCTTTTATATAGATAGAGAATTGCATCAGTAGTGAGATATCTTCTGGAGCAGTAGAAGGATCCTACCATTTTCCCAGCAACCTTGGCCACAGACTTGATGTATGTGTTCCATTTCAGATCAGGAGTAAAGGTCAAACTCAGAAGCTTATCAAAACATGGGGCCTCCCCTAGACGAGAGCAATTCATTTCAATCGATGCCAGATGGGGATCAGAGCGTTTATGATGTAATGATAAGAGCTTGGTCTTTGATGCATTAAAGGTAACCAGCCACCTCTTCCCCCACTGAACCACGCGCTCAAGACCTGAGGAGAGAGAATCAGAGAGAACATTGTCATTTACGGCCTTTGATGTGTTGCCATAGATAGTCGTGTCATCAGCATAGATGTCAACGAATGATTTTAGTATGTGTTTAGGGAGATCATTGATGTAGATCAAGAAGAGAGTTGGGCCCAGGATGGACCGCTGAGGGACTCCAGCATTAATATTGCAGTGGGCCTCTGATGTCTGCCCATCAACCACTATTCTTATGAGCCTATCAGAGAGAAATGATTTAATGATAGAGAAAACATTTCCAGTTATACCGTAGCTGGAAATCTTGTGAAGTAGGCCTTTATGCCATACCTTATTGAAGGCCTTTGATATGTCAAGAGCAATTGCCCTAGAAATGAAGCCTTTGTCGAGGGATTCGCTAATCCTATGTGATATAACTGTTAGTACGTCTGCTGTAGATCTAGCAGAACGGAAATCATATTGTGTGTCACTAAGAAGGTTATTTCTGCTGAGGTGGTTGACTATTTCTCTATTTAATATGGATTCCAGCAACTTACTCATGACACTCAGGAGACTTATCTGTCTGTATTGAGAGGGAGATGACTTTTCACCTGAATTCTTAAACATAGGGCATACTGATGAGGTTTTCCAGGATGTTGGAAAGCACTTCTCCTTAAGGCAACACTTAAACAGTTTGGTAAGTATGGGGGCAAGTTCTGGTTATAGCTTTTTTAACACTATAATTGGAATGCCAGTTGCTTTACTGAAATCAAGGTTCTTGATTAGCTTGATGACCCCACGCACAGATATTTGTATGTTACCTAGCGTGTTGTGTGTTGTAGGAGGAAATATGGGGAGTTGATGGCCTTCGTCGCATAGGGTAGAATTTGCTGCAAAGTTCTTGGCAAATAGTTTGGCCTTGTCGGATGCTGACGAGATAACCTCTGGACCATTGATAATGGTTGGGATAGAACGCACACTTCTGTTCAGGATCCTATTTGCTATTTGCCAGAACTGGTGGGAACCAAGCCGCTGCTCAGCTACTTTGGATTTAACGGATTGAGCATGTAGCTCTCTTGCATTTTTTATTACTCTTTTACAGTGGTTGCTGGCGGTCCTGAAAGCAGCTTTAGTCTCAGTGCATCTATTATGTTCGTAGCTATGGAAAAAGTGATTTCTGTGTGCGATGGCAGCAGCACATTGAGGGGAAAACCATGGCTGGCTGTTTGGCTTTTGTTGGAACTTTTTGGATGGTATGAATTGGTCTATGCCTACAAGTAGCCATTCGATCAGGTCTGATGCTATAGAGGGCACATCCTTTTTAAACATGGAATGCAGAGGTAGATCAGATATGAATGTACGGAAGCTATCCCAGTCAGCCATAGAGTATTGGTATACAGTACGGTGGAGAGGTACGTTTGTAGACTTATTATATTTCATTTTTATCTTTACTGATACAACGGAGTGGTCGGAGGATCCCAGAGGAGATAGAACGGCACATAAGCAAAGCTCAGGGGAAGTGGAGAGAAAAAGGTCTAGAAGGCTTGCATACTAACCGGTAGTATCGGGCACACAGGTGGGCTCGTGAACAATCTGAGTGAGGTCATAGGCAATGGCAAAATCATGACAGAAACTCCCCTCATCATCAATCTTGTTTGAGCGGGTCAGCCATTCCACATTGTGGACATTGAAGTCCCCGCAAATGTGAATGTTAGCCACGGGATGAGCAGACAGGATGTGGTCAATTTTCTCTGATATATTCTTAAAGATAGTAACTCCGCTTTTGTGGGGGCGACAGAGGGCAAATATAAATGCGGTGGTGTAAGCAAGTGCAACCCGGAAGCACATATAAGGTAAATTAGGGTCTTCTCTGGAGATATCGCTGCCACACGGGAAGCCATCTTTAATGTAGGCACATATTCCATGCCCATTACTATATTGTCTAATTGACTCTGTACACTCTTTAACCCTTATTCTCGAGTGGCCTCTTGGCCTTGATAAATGGTGATGCCTATGTAAAAACAAAGAAAAGAAATCATACGACTTTTGAATGACGAAAACACAAAACTCTCATTCCTAAGGAACCAGGAATGGAAGAAATTAAAAGCAGAAACAGAAAAGGCGAACAAAGTCCCTTCCATAGATCTCAACAGATAATATCACAGAATTAAACAGTTTAATGCATGCAGGGTGCAAGTATGAAATAAAACCGAAAAAAAAAATGTACTAGCAAAACCTGGATAGAAAATTAAACTGCCCTCAATAAGTTTGCAGACATTTTTTTCGTATGAGCACTTTTATTGATAGTACACACATGAAACTAGACAATTTTGAAGTAATCTCCTTCGGCTGCAATGCACGTGTACTATTCCAACAACTTCTGGAAGGCACCATGGAAGTCCTTTTGTGTGAGTGTATCGATATCCCTCGTCACAGTCTCTCATTTCCTCAAGGTTTCTGTTAAGCTTAAGGAATAGCCAAATGTCATCAGGAGTAAGGTCTGGACCATAGAGAGGTAGAGGAATTGTCTTGATACCCATCTTGGTCAAATAGTCTGTGACAAGGATGGAGTTGTGGACTGCACCCTTGGGACAAACTTTGTGTAAATCTTCACATCTTTAATTCCTCGTGAATAATTGTGTGAACAGTTATCACACTGGAATTAAATTATGCACTTATTGTCTCTATAAACTCTGGTGTTCTGACTTTCTCACTCCTCCTGCACCTCTCACCATCCCTCATAGACTCTTTGCCTTCCCTGGATCTCTTATGCCACTCAAAAGTTGACGCTCGATTCATGCAAGATGGTCCAAAAGTAGTCTGAAGCATTCTATATGTTTATGTGCCACAAGTGAACGTGTCTCTGTGTGTATCTGTCTGTCTGTCTGTGTACATTTCCCTACACAGTAACTCTGTCAATTCTTAGTTTACAGACTAGAAATTTGATATACCGGGTACTAAGATTTGGGGAAATCGATGTGATCAGTTTTCAGCCAGAAATTTGGCGATTAAAGGGTCAAAGTTCAACGATTTGACCTTTGAGAACTCTACCAAACTCCTCCGACAATTTTAGGTTTAAACACTTGAAATTTTAGATATAGGTTCCTTGGACATGGATCTAACTTAATAACTTGAGTTGAGCTCAATACAATAAATTTTAAGGAGTCATAATAGGGGTCAAAGTTTAAAAAATTGACTGCTTTTTTTTTTTTTTGCTCAATATACACCTCTAAATACCCGGGCAACGCAGGGCACCAATGCTAGTATATATATATATATATATATATATATATATATATATATATATATATATATATGAAAATGCACATTATCATTTTAAATTTTGTTGTCTTGAGTTTTGTGAAAATATATATCTCCATATATAATATTTTGATTGCAGAAATTCCCCTCTGGACCAAAGTACCGTAGGTTTGCAACAACAGATGCCACATACAAATTTATTATGTCTAGACTACAAGTCACTATCTTATGTAACTTTATAACGACATTATAGACACATTTATTCGTTATCTTACATTACATCCAGGAGCAACATCATCACAATCGTAGCATATTTAGAGGAAGCAGTTCCTATTTTTTCCTCTAAATATAAAGTCCTCCTACTGCTCCAGTCATCACTGGGAATATATATACACATTGTATTATATGGTCCTAGTACCCTTCGTAATTGGATCATACACTCATAGACATACCATTATCTTTCCATTTCCCGCTTCAAAAATATTAATTTCTCCCTTCTAAAATTCCGGCAATTCTCATTGACTGAGAGCTGATAAATCGATTGATCTGGAATACAGATCTTATTACAAAAAAA
This sequence comes from Euprymna scolopes, assembly GCF_053919585.1. Lineage (NCBI taxonomy): Eukaryota > Metazoa > Mollusca > Cephalopoda > Sepiida > Sepiolidae > Euprymna > Euprymna scolopes. The sequence goes on along the minus strand of NC_136518.1, from coordinate 12,984,058 downwards.
AAAACGGATGCGCCAGACCTTTTCAAATATGGCAGCTCTTTCTCTTCACGGAGCAATCGTTAAAAAAATCAAACCAAATACAACTATAATAACCGCTCAAATTTAGAAATTTAAGTGCTGATACACATACAGTTACCTATGCACACATTAACGCCACGCAACTACTTCCCTAAAAAACAAACCCTGAAACAAAAAACATAGCATTTACGGGTAATATTGTATTTTTTTATTTCGATTCTCCTTAACGAACTGACCACGATGCTATTCTGTTGTGTTTCTTTTACTTTGTTTTATAATGAGGCGTTTCCTTTATTATTATTTTTCTTTTTTTTCTTTTTGCTTTTTTTTTCTTAATCATGTTCCGACTTTCTTGTCATGTTCCGACTTGCAAAATTGTGCAGCGGTAAGAACAAACGAGATTATTAATCAAAGCGAAAAACAATGGGAAATAAAAAACAAAAGTTTGTTTCACATGCATGTTTCCTGTATTAGGGTCATCCAGTGCAGCAGACTAGTTAAAGTTTTTTTCTTGCTTGCTTATTTTCTTTTTTTTTAATTAATTTTTTTTTTTTTTAATTAATTTTTTTTTTAATTTAGCCATGGAGATTTTTGTTTTGCGCGTTTCCGCCACGTTTTATCTACAGTTGTTACAGTGAATTTTGCAATAAAACGAAATATACGTTGTTTACCTTTTTGCCACGCGGTATGACACAAGGTCAGCTGTGGTTGGAGAAGACCGCACATTAGAATAAACGTACTTTGAGCTACAAAATAAATGTCGCAAAAGTCCCGTTTTTATTAACCGGTAGGGGCGTATCATGCGATTAACAAAAAAAAGAAAAAAAGAAAAAAAAACAGCGCTTCTTTTTTATAAGAGCGAAATCAGAAAGTCGAAAGGACGAATTTCATTAAAAAAAACAAAAAAACAAACAATGTTATATACGGCATAATCAGGTTGACACACCGGTTCCCGTTAGATCACCGAAGTTAAGCAACGCTGAGCCTTGTCAGTACTAAAATTGGTGACTAATTTGGGAATTCCAGGCGCTGTATGTAGGAGGACGTCGACGCGTCCCTGCAAGAGTTGCAAAAAATCTAACGTCGTCATCGCCCCTAACGGGAATATACATGCGATTGGAGAAATCTACATTTAATGAATACCCTCATTTGCATATTACATTAAATAAAATCTATTTTAATAATTAGCTCGATTTTATTGTTTGTCGTAATAGAATCGTTTTCATTGTTCTATCTTATTTTTAATTTAATTTATATTTAATTTAATTCATTTTCAATTATTAATAGCTGACAACAGTTGCGTTTAAAACCGGAAATAAGCTTATTCATTTAATCTATGGGAGTTATTTCCCTTTGTAAGCTATGAAAGTTACTTCACGTTTGACTTTCATAAATCAAGATGGATGCGTTTTATGCTTCTCTAAATCCAACATGTTGTCACTTTTCGTAACAAGTTAGGATATTCGGTGTATCTTAAATGGTATGTGACTAATCCCTCCGCTCGGCAATGTTTCAAACGGGGAGGCCGGATATATGCAGCTAGTACTGTCTAAACATTTTGTTCAAGGCGACTTAAAACATGGATATGATAGCCATCGTCACTGCCTTTGGTATGCTGTTCGGTGGAGTAGACACGCGGATAGAGAACGCTGCTTTTCTTCTGATGAGACCAAAGCGATTATGGTACATCTTTTGCAGGTGCCTGTGGAGAAAGACTCTTCAAAATATGGATCTAAATTCCCGTTGATGATGATTGTGGGTTAGAATCAAGTCTCCTCGCATCCTTCGCTGCTCAAGTGAAAATAAAATTAGTCTTCGGAGACGCTATTTGTAGATAAGTGTGGAGGGGCTTTCCACTATCCTAGTTACTAACCGTTCCACATGCAACGGGTGTACGATATTTCTATCTCTAATAATACAGTGTAACCCCCATATAAGAAACCCGAATATTAGAAAGCTCTAGGGACCTGAGAAGAAATCTCTTATATCCGGGTTATATATATATAAAAGGAACTTTGTCAGTGTGTGCGTGTGTGTGTGTGTGAGTTCGTACTCTATGGACTCGAAAACGGAATGCGTCTGATAAGTATCAAAAGCGGTAATCGAAAATAATCCGATTAAAGAAGAAAGTCCGATTTCGACCAAAGTTAACACTTGTATACAACCTAACATCACAAGTGCATTTGAGAAGTTTTATCACCGCACAAGCAGAAAGGACCAGCCTATAAAATCAACTGTGGGTTCTTTTATAAGACAGGAGCGCGTTGCAAGTGAATGTTTCTTTTTAGAGCACAATTGAACCATAATACTTGACTTTCGCACGTTTAACTTTATTTCAGGTGATAATGTAAAAATAATTTGATAAAATCAGCAGTTGGTTCTTTGATAAGACAGGGGCGCGTTCGAAATTAATGTTTCTGTCTAGAACACAATTTAATCATGATACTTAATTTTTGCATTTTAAACTTTAAGTGAAACCAGTATTTACAGATAATTTTATTAAATCAACAGTAGGTTCTTTACAGTGCAATGTACACTACAAAATACACTACATAGTATTGTGGATTGTCAATGCGGGGGGAGCATGTAAAGGTCCCTTTCTGTTGGGGTCCTTAACTAAAGCATGTAATCAATCAATTTAATTTTTTTTTAAATGGACGATTTCATCGATTTCATCAGGAGTGTGAAAGATTTGTTGATCCTCACATAATCCCGGACAACATCGGGTCTCTCTGCTAGTTTTGTTTTTATAGATAAGGATTTTCCCCTTATTGGGAAGTGTTTAAATTCGAATAAAACTAATAAGAAAATTAATACAATGTAGGATAAAAAAAATTTGCTTATAATCTATATTTTCGATGATATCTCACCTTTGTCAAGAATTTCCCTTTCTTTCTTTCTTTCTTTCTTTCTTTTCATCCTTCTATGTGGCAAGCAGTCAAACAGAAGTATGCGTCTGGTTGTTTCAAATGGTGGTACAGCAGAACCCCGGGATACGGTGCCCAAAGATACGTTTTTTTTCGAGTTACGATGTAGAATACGATGTTTTCCGGCCCCTGGTTACAGTATTTGCCCTGCCTTACGGTGTTATTTATAATTTTATTTGATTATATGCATGTGTATTATATATTGTACTGTATTGTGTTACTAATTTTTAGTGCCATATCTCGGAGTTCTACTGTATTTCAAGCGTTCAAGTCTCGAGGAAATCACGTGGCAGCGTGAATTGATTAAAATACTGTTTTTCGTCTTGGATGGTATACTCAAGAATGGGCTGTACCAGAGTGATGTATAAAGGGCGGGAAGTACCTGTTGTTAGGTTGAGTCTTTTTCGCTATTTCGATACTATAGTGCGGTGGTGTAAGCAAGTGCAACCCGGAAGCACATATAAGGTAAATTAGGGTCTTCTCTGCAGATTTCCCTACCACACGGAAAGCCATCTTTAATGTAGGCACATATTCCATGCCCATGGCGATCTTGGGGGTCAGATTTAGATGTTAACTTAGAGTATCCTTTAATTATGAACTCATCTAGGGAAGTGGTCGGCCCTATGCCAGTTTCGCTCAGGAAGGAAATGTCCGGTTTTGTCTACTGTAAATGGGTTTCAACCTCTGGAAGGTTGGAACGTAGACCCTTGATGTTGGAGAAGGAGACATGGTAGTTGGGGGTCTACGTTGGAGGATCGGTTTCTAGCTTCCGTTTGCCTGTTCCCCCCCCCCCTGACTACAACTTGGATGTCTTCAAGTATAACATAAACAAATTCCTGATAAACCGCCCCCTTAAGTAAGGCACTTTATCAAATCTCCATTACTAACGATTACTACGATATTGTCCCATTGATTACTGTACACGCAATAACCTTTATCCCCGAGTGGCTTCCGAGCCTTGATAAGTGGTGAATACAATGTAATATATATATATATATATATATATATATATATATATATATATATATATATATATATATATAGTGCGTTTGTTCGAAGGAGTTGTTCGCAATCGCATCAAGGTCCTTTATCACTAGTGATGATATTTAGTTGCACTACAATGTTTTTATCCCGTGTTATGTTTCAAACTTGTGTTATAAGATGTAAAACTTCTGGTTAATGTTTTAACGCCGGATTTGCGTCCCCATTCAACTTCCGTTGTTGGGTTTATTTTCGGCAGCCTTGTAACTCTCTTTTCCCTTATTTTGTCATATAGTCCTCACATTCCACGAATGATGTTTATGACAAAAGGATGAAGAGTTGCTGTTTTCAGGGTTGGAATCTATCCATATAACACTATTTTTTGACCTTGTAGATTTTTTTTTTTTTTTTTTTTTGCTTTTTTGTTTTTGTTTGTTTGTTTGTTTGTTTTTGTTGTTGTTTTTCCTTTACATAAAATGCGTTGTCTGGACTGATTTCCATAAATAATATCGAAAACGACACGTTTGAAATAACCTTCATTTACAACGTAAGCCGAAAGCTTCGCTCCCAGTTGAAATCTGCGCATTCAAATGCTTACACATGTTCAAAAGTATTTCACATACATTGGAGTTTATGCATTGTTTGCCCTTTTCTGGTGAGGGAAGAAAAAAAAAAGAAAATCTTTATGCATATAACACTTATCATCGGCTAGTTTTGTTTTTTGTTTATCTTGAAGCGGTATTTTTTTTTAGCTGCTTACATCATGTCTTGTCTGGAGCGATTTCCATATAAAAAAAAAATAGACAAAAATATCCATTTAGTGAAACAAAATGAAGTGATGGAGATGAGAGAGTCTGAGACTGCCTAAAACCCCATACAAAACGATAAAAAAAAAAAAAAAAAAGTAATCATTTGACCAGTCTCGTGCCGCTCTGTGATCTTGAATCTTTGAGGAAATGGGGTGATAAAACAAGTGAAGCATGCATGGCCCCCGTGAGTACATAGTGAACGAGGCATTTGAACCCCCCTCCCCATTTAGCCCCTAAAGTCCCCAGGGGACTTCAAATCCTGGTGAAAATGAACAAATGGTACAGTTTTAGACCTTAACGTATTTAAATTTGAGTTCTGCATCACGCAAAAAAAAAAAAAAAAAAAAGAAATGACTAAGTCCATCATTCCCCCCTCCCCATTTAGCCCCAAAAAAGTCCCCAAGGTCTTAACATATGTAAATTTGAGTTTAGCACCATGCAAAAAATTAGATTTAGCAGTTTCGTCAAACTGAATAGAAACCGGAAGTAGTTAATAACACGAGAACACAAAGGTATAAGAAACTATGGTTCAGCTGGCGTGCATTTGATAAGTATAACTCATAATTCTTTTCATTTTGGTATTTAGTCCTTACATTCCATGAACGATGTTTCTGAAAAAAAAGTGGGGGTAAAATACTGCTTTCTATCCCAGAATTTATCAATCTAACACTCATTTGCTAGTTTTTGATCTTGAATTGGTATTTTCTTTCTACGTCAAGTGGCTTCATATCTTGTTTGGGGTCGAATTCCATAAACAAAAAAACAACAAAAAATATTCATTTATTAAAACAGAACGAAGTGATGGGGGGGGCAGAGAAACTGAGACTAGTTTCAGTCATCGTTACAAATGTTCAGTGTTGCCTGACCATTCAACTGACAAACTCATTAATTCTTATTTATATATAATAATTGATCAAATTTAAGGAGAGTAGAAAAATGTATCTTGGGTTTATTTACGACAGCTGTGTAACTCTCACCTCCCTTATTTTGTCCTTTAGTTCTCACATTCCATCAACGATGTTTCTGATAAGGAAAGAAGAATTGCTGTTTTCTGGGTTTGGATCTATCCATATAATCTTTATTGTTGGCTGGTTTTTTATCTTGAAGTTTTTCTTTTTATAGCTCCTTACACCAAGTGGCTTCATGCCTTATCCAGAGCGATTTCCATAAAATCAAGTGAAGCATACATGGTTCCCCAAGAGTGTACAGTGAAATAGTCATAAAAAAATGACCAAGTTCAGCACCCCCCCCATTTAGCCCCAAAAGTCCGTAGGGGGCGTCAAATCCTCGTGAAAATGAACAGACGGTGCAATTTTAGGCCTTAACATATATAAATTTGAGTCCTGCACAAAAGAAATGACTAAGTCCATCATTTGTCCCCCCTCTTCTATTAAGCCCTAAAAGTCCCCAAAGCGTTAACATATTTAATTTGAGTTTAGCACCATGCAAAACTGCTAAATAGACATACACAAAAAATTTTGGACAAATATGGTAAAATAGTCTAAAAAATGGAGTGTTTTTATTAGCCCTAAGAGAGCCCCTGGGGCACACTCAAGAGTTATTGCGAAGTATAGACAAACAAAATTATATAGAAATCAGTTAGTTACGACTTTTCAGAAAGTTTTATAAAAATCCAAGGCATCAATTTTTTTTTTCTTTTTTTTTTTTCACAAAAGTTTCAATTTTAGCCATTTTAATCCGAAAGGCACCCCGAGGCGGAGGGAAACTGGAGTTTCCGCAGAAAATCCGTTCTGTTACTTTTTTTTACTCATATCATGTTTAATGTTTGTGAAAATTTTCCAAAAATTTCTAAGGCGTAGTTATTGAGAAAAGTGCGGAGAGACGAACGGACAAACGGACAAGGGTGAATTTCCACCCTCCTTTTGTTGGGGGACCAAAAAATATTCCGAGCAACGCCGGATCATCCTACTAGTGCTTCATACAATTAATGCGACACGTTGAAACCAGTATACGACTAACGATAAAAAATAATATGCTCTTCGAAAGAATAACAAATCACCTCCATTGTTTAATACCTGCTGGGTTCACTTTCTAAAACGGGTTGGCACATTTTGTTCTTTTTTAATTCAGATCTCGCCGTCGTCGGTCCACGGAAAATAATTGTAGGGTTTATTTTATATAAAGCCGATCAGCGTTTCGGTAACCTTGGCCAAACAATTATCTGTTTTTTTGTTTTTTGTTTTTTTCACACATTTTATTAACGAAAATGACGTTTCTCACTGCGGGTCGGGATAACTTTGTACCCAAAACGAATCCAACTGTACCGGCTGACCAACTCAGCCCAACCCCTACGGCTGTTCTTTATGAGATCTGCCCAGTAGTATCGCCACAGGTCATACTTTTACCTGTAGAAGAGTTGGCTGCGGGGATTTAAGCTCAAAATATTTTCATCTTGGAGAGTTTAACCTAAGTATTCGGAGGGCGAAAGGGGGTGATTTTTTTTTTTTTTCAAATCTCAGATAAGATATTTTTGTGGACAGATTTTTGTGGATGATAATGGTGACAGCGGTTAAGTGGTTAACGATATGGACTGACGTAATGAGCGTGCCAAGTTCGAATCTAGTTGGTTCTATAGAAACACTTTTACTCAGGATGTTGGAAACCTTCGTGTGTTCTCTCCTGTATCTGTAAAAAAGAATTCTAACTAGAAACATATCAGGGAAATCGGGTAAACATTATGGTATGAAAAAATTGGAGTCAAAATCTTCTAGATCAAACTCTCTTGGTTGAAAAGATTTTGTGTCAAAATCCCCTGAGTCAAACTCTGTAAGGTTTTATATATATATATATATATATATATATATATATATATATATATATATATATATATATATATATATATATATATATATATATATATATATACTAGCGGGGAAATGATATTAGTCAGAATCGAAACCGTAGTATTCAAAGCTGGTGACGTTACCACTGTACCAACGTGACGCGCATATGAACTGATTAAAAGTTAAAAAAATAAGAAGAATGTACAAAATGTAAAACGATTTTTTAAATTCTGACCCGCTTTTGACACCTTAAAAACAATTTTAACCAGTTTAAGATCCATAAACGAACAGCTCGTAAAAAAAAATCCGGGTTTGTATTACTGTACACATAGATTCGAAAAAGTTGTCAAAAAACAAATATATAGCAAATAAATGTTATCAAAGGCAAGATAAGTTACGTTTCTACCAAACTGGATATATTTTTCGTGTTTTTATTCACTGTAACATGTTTATTCAGCTCGAAAACCATACAGTGTTTACCGATGTATTGGAACATTCAAGATGGCGTCTTATTCTCTCTTTAACACGGTAAGTGTGGGAAAAGATGTTATAAATAAAAAAACTGATAAAATACTGTTAAAAACTCGCTCAATATATGTTACCGTGACATAGGTTGACATATATTCGGCGGGTTTTTAATAGTATTTTGTATAGTTTTTTATTTATAACACCTTTTTCCGTACTTACGGTGTTAAAGAGGCTGTGAGACGCCATCTTGAATTTTCGAATACATCGATAAACACTGTATGTTTTTCGAGCTGAATAAATATGTTACATTGAATAAAAACACAAAAAATATATCCAGTTTGGTAGAAAAGTAACTTATCTTGCCTTTATTAACATTTATTTGTTATATATTTGTTTTTTGACAACTTTTTCGAATCTGTGTACAGTAATACAAACCCAAAAATCCAATCAGTTGAGGCCCCTAGCGCCGGTCTGCGACTTTTAGTTTCGGTAGAGACAGTTTGAAAATATGGAGACATACATATATTACATACATACTGTACTTAGTCGACGTATTTAGATATTTATTTGGAGCCCATTATTTAACGTTGACAACTCTTTACATTTTAAATGAGTTTTTCTCTCTGCTAGTTTTAGGCGATTATTTAAAAAAAAAAATTTCTTTTTAGTAGCGAAAAGCCCTATTATTTTGCCAATAACATAGCACAGCGATAAAAAATGAAAATTGGCTAGTCAGCTCAAATGCTATTTGGGTCTGACTATGAAAATCCGATATAATAACCTTATAGTTTAGATTATATTTTTTTATATAGTTTTTCTTCATTCTTTTAATTTTGTCTTCTTTTTTTTTTTTGCTTCATGTTTCCTGTTCATCTGTAATATATTTCTCTTTGTCTGTTCCTATTTTTTTCTCGGAAACTACTATCCGACTTGGCTAAAATTTTGCATAGACCTTTTTTAAGATAAGGTGCAGCCAACTAAGTATTATAGTATCCGTTCGATGCACAGTTAAAGACTGATAGGAATTAACAGGGATTAGATCAAAGTGTAGTATCCGTTCTGATGCTACACTATAGTTTTTCTGTCCTCAGTCAGTGAAGGAGAAATCCTTCATGACTGAGACATGTTTTATCTTTATTCCTATCCAGGGTGCCCCTTTTTGGGGAGCTGGATTTTCCTCACATTAAAGCGTCTAACTCTGTCCTCGTGGGGAGGCAAGTAAATAGGAACAGGGATTAGTATTTAATGTAAAAATGGCCACAGATTTAACCCTAACCCCACCATCAATTTGGCATAAACTCATTCTAAGTCAATTGGGTTTAAGTAGGACCCCCCCCCCTCACGCACACACACTACGAAAGGGTAAACACGGTAAAAGACGCTAGCTAAGAGAAATCTTTTTGTTCAGGTTCCAAAGGGACGAGATGGACCCACCAACCTCACCAGCCCCCTCCCCCACTTTCAATCTTTTATTCTTAAGAAAAATTAAATACAAAAAAACAAATGAACAAAAACTTTAGGCACAAGGCCAACACAAAAAGTGGGTTGGTGGGGGGCTGGTGAGGTTGGTGGGTCCATCTCGTCCCTTTGGAACTTGAACAAAAAGATTTCTCTTAGCTAGCGTCTTTTACCGTGTTTACCCTTTCGTAATGTGTGTGTGTGGGGGGGGGTCCTACTTAAACCCAATTTTAAAACATTTTTAGTTGGTTGGTTATTTCTGTTTTACGGCATATCAACCCTTTTCAGGTTATTTAATGCCGAATCCAGTGATTTGGAAGAAAGTTTTTAAAAGAATATATTTGTTTTTTTGTTTTTTGTTTTTTTGTTTTTTGTTTTTTTGTTGTTTTTTTTTTAAAGTCATTTTCTATTTAGCCCATAGTTGGGGCTCTAACAGTGGACCTGGGAGCAATGGCAATTAAGGGGTGGCCCCACACTCCTCAAAAGCCCGCAGGCTGGGGCTCACCATTGGATATAGTTTAAGGTCATATCCAGGACCAAAAACATGTTTTATGTTTGTATTATTATGCCCATAAATTTGAAAAAGTTGTCAAAATAAAAAATATGTATATATATAACAAATAAATGTTATCAAAGGCAAAATAAGTTACTCTTCTACCTACCTGCAAAAGTTGTTAGTGTTTTTACTCGCTTAAAACCGTGTAATTGGTTCGAAAATTCATACAATGTTTATCGGTATATTTGAAAAAAGCAAAATGGCGGTGTGGTGTGCTCGGTGTTGAATACGGTAAGTTTAGGAAAATGAGTTGAAACTAAATAATTATACAAAATTCTGTTAGAAACTCACTCAGTATATGTTACTGCGACATATATTCGTTTGGTTTCTAACAGTATTTAATGTAATTATTTAGTTTGAACTAATTTTTCCGAAACTCACTGTATTCAACAGCGAGCACACCGCCATTTTGCTTTTTCAAATATACTGAAACACTGTATTAATTTTCGAACCGATTACACGCTTCAAAGTGAGTAAAAACACTAAAAGCATTTCCGGATAGGTAGAAGAGTAACTTATTTTGCCTTTGATAACATTTATTTGTTATATATTTGATTTTTTTACCACTTTTTCGAATCTACGTGCATAGTAAAACAACCCCCATTTTTTTTTTAACATATTGATACAAAAAACTTTTGATCGTATACTCCATAATTGATTCACAGCTTTCTATCTTTCGCTCTTCCGTACTTTTCCTCTGTTCTTTTATTAATTCCAAGTCCTTTTTTTTTTTTGTGTGTGTGTGTGTGTGTGTGTGTGTGTGTGTGTGTCTCTCTCTCTCTCTCTCTCTCTCTCTCTCTCTGTCTTTCATAGTTTCCTCTTTCGAATTTCCCTTTTCTCCATTCTTTTCCTATTTTCCTTTCCGTTGTGTCTCTTCTCTGTCCTCCCATTCCGATATTTGATGGGAACGGGACTAGGAAGATACCCCCTCCCCTTATCATTCTCCAGGGAGCCCCCATCCTTCTTGCGTTATCGTTGATAGCTATTTTGCCTGGAATCATTTATTGCCCCCCTTCCCTTTCCATGGCATTGGCAGGAACTCCTGTCTCAAGAGCTTCCTGAAATCTAATGCCACCCCCACAATATTCTAACTATACCGACGACAACCACCCGCCTCAAACGGTATACTTTTATCTCAGCTGGTTACAGGGATGAGAAAGGATGTATCTTTGCCGATGACTCCTGCCCCCCCCCCACATATATTGACATATAAATAGAACTTTGTGTGCTGTGTGTGTCTGTGTTCGCTCCCTATGTACTCGAAAACGGCTGGGCCGATTTTTATAAAATTTCACACGAATGTACTTTATGTGCTTCGCAGTGTTCTTAGATAGGCTTTGTATCAGAATGTCTTTAATAAGTATCGATAATCGATAATCAAAAAAATCTGATGAAAGAAGAAACAGGCGATTTTGACTTAAGTTAACGCCTTATAAAGCCTAACATCGCGTGTGCCTTTGAGAAGTTTTATGGCCGTGCAAGCAGAAAAGCCCGGCATATAAAATCAACAGTAGGTTCTTTTTTATAGCTCGTTACATCAGTAGTATTTTTAACTGCTTACATTAAGTGGCTAAATGTATTGTCTGGGGCGATTTCCATTAAAAATATCAGGACAATGCATTATTTTTGTTGCCGGTTTATAGAAGGGAAATTTTAAACGATTACAATTTATTTTATGTGCATTATTATTATTCAAACAAATCATTGTGATTGAATTATGACTTTTTGCTTCCTAGATTATTAAAGCATCATTCACATTTTTCTGCAAAAACGACCTTCTTTAATTAACAGAAAGGAAGTCATTTTCCATCATGATAATGCTCGTCATCACACAAAACTGCTGATCAAACATTTCCTAGGTGAATTTGGTTAGGAAATCGTGACTCATCCTGCGTATTCTCCTGGCCTAGCTCCCTCTGAGTATCACTTATTTTAAGGACGGCAAAACTATCAGGGTTAACAGCACGAGTTAGTTAGATTTATGTTTCACGGAGAAAATTATGAATTTTACAAGCGAGACATTTATAAGTTTGTTGACAGATGAAATTACGTTAATGAGAGCAAACGTTGTTATTGCTTTGATAAAGATTTTCAACAACTTTTAAATCGTCAAACACTTGCATCGATCGAATACATGGGCTTTTGAAAATGTTATTGACTCCGTCGATCTCGAGAGATCATAAAATTCTGCGTCCTGATTCAGTCGGGGGGTTCCTCTCCAGGACGCAGGCTTGGGCGAACAGCTATGGAGGACCTGGGATGGCCAATTCGTCAGGACCCTCTCTCTCTAACCTTGCTTGTGGGAGTCAACGGAAAAGCAAGCCAATACAGTTGACGCCAGCATAGTTGCAGGAGTTGCCGGAAGGTTTTTGCAGTGCAAGGATCGACCGTCTTTGGGGTTTTACTTCCTTAGCTTTTTCCTATGTTGAGGTAATCCGAAGAGCAGCGGAGGTTTGAAATCAGGGTTTTCCTTCCTCTAAACGAGCTGCCTTCCCAGGTTGACGAGCCTCATTTACCCGAAGTGACTGGATTTTTAGGCACCAGAGAATGCCCTTTGCCCTTTATTTTGCCAGTAAGAGCAGTTTCGCTATGTGCAGACCAGGAGTTGGCTATTTAAGATGCACACGTTTTGGAAACACTTTATAAGCAGTGTGAGCTTGTCCACAGAGCCACTCTCGTCCATGACAACCTGAAAATATACACTTTTGTTTATATTTTCTATTCTTTATGTATACGAATCTTTTTTAAAATCAAAAGATCGATGTTTGTTGGGATATAACAACAGAGCATTTATAAATAATTAAACACACACACATACACACACATACATACATACATATATATATATATATATATATATATATATATATATATATATATACAAATTACCATTAGCGTATGAAGCGTGCTCTTTGTGTAAACAAATTGAGCTTAGGTACTTTCTGCAATGTCAAAACATTGTTAATTCACGACTCGCACAACAACAGCCGAATAGTGCAACGATTAGAAGCTCCGACCGTCATATGGGCGGACGGGTTTCGATCCTAGCTTGAGATATTTGCTTGTCTAGATGCACTGATGAGCTGTGAAACAGCGAAACAGTACTGTATGTGGATGACTATATATATATATATATATATGCACACTAATATCTATGTAATTATAAAACTCAGACCAGCTTGCTTGCAAAACCATCCGGTTTGTGACTTCCGGTTTCAAAAAATTTGTCTGCTTATCTATTTTATGGTCGCCCTATCTCAAGTCCGATATTAAAAGCCACTGCTGTTATCCAAAGCATACATAAGGTCAACAATATGTTTTTGTTTTAACTTATTTTAACGTGTTTTCTTTACAAATAAATGTAATTTAACATCGCTGAGTTAAAAATACTGATTTAAATATAAATATACAATACATAACTCTGACAGACATATGCATGGGCTTGGAGTCTACATTCAAAACACCCTTCCCTTGACTAGAGAAACTAAACTAGAATCGGACGATCAAGCCTTTATGTGCTTTTAGACTTAACATGCAACACAACATTAGCTACTTTTATTTTCTCTATCACTCTCCCTCGACTCAGAACTGTACCCTAATGAACAAAGTCTCTGACAGCATAGATACAGCACTTTCCCTCAATACTAGCACACAAGTGCATGTATTTGGTGACTTCAATGTCCACCACAGTAACTGGTTTGGATTTTCTACTTACACAGACGCAGCTGGTACCACAACACGTAACTTCTCTATATCTCATTCCCTATCACAGATGGTTACATTTCCAACCCGTTTCCCAGACCAGCAAGAACAACATGCATCAATGCTAGATCTGTTTCTGACCACAGTTCCCGATGACTGTGTAACGAATGCTCACAGCCCTCTTGGGAGCGCCGATCATACAGTGGTAATGGTTGAAATCGCCCTAAACTCTAGAGCCAAACCTAAAGAGCCATTGCTCAAAACAACGAGATATTATAAAAAGGCTGACTGGGAAGCCATCAGGGACGCTCCATGGCAAAATATCTTTTCACTTCCTGCTGAACATTGCGCAAATGAGACCAGTGAATGGTTCAAAACAGCAATTGAAGCACATGTTCCCACACGCAAATTCTGTAGCAACCCCACTCTCCCCAATGGTTTACTTCAACTTGTGCAGCTGCCATAGTGCAAAGGCAGCATGCGTACCACAAATTTAACTGACATAAGTCCAGTTCAAACAGACAGTAGTATATAGAAGCCAGAAATAACTGTAAGAAAGAAATAGCGACACTGAAACCACCCAAAAATGCATCGAAGCACAGAAATTAGGAACCCGAGACTCTGGAAAATCTACAACAGTGTTGTAAATAATGGGAAATCAACAATTCCCTCACTATCCAACAATCATGAGGTTTTTTGCTCTACAACTGAGAAGGCTAACATGCTTGCTAGACAGTTTGCCTCCAACTCCACACTGGACTCTGCTAACCACCCCCTCCTTGACTTTCCTTTGCAGACAGACGCCACACTAGACGATCTGAAAATCATTCCTGCTCAGGTGCATGCTATCATAAGAAAGCTTGACACTGCAAAAGCATGTGGATCTGATCTCATCCCGGCTGTGCTATTAAAAAAGTGTGCCGCCAAAGTAGATCCAGTTCTTTCCAAACTTTACAACAAATGCCTTAATGAATCTTGCTTTCCTGGCTGCTAGAAAACTCCTACTGCAGTGCCAGTTTTCAAGACTTCTGGCGAAAGAACTGACCCAGTAAATTATCACCCCATTAGCCTCCTCCCACTTTTTGCCAAAATATTTGAGACTATAATAACCAAGCTCTAGTCCATCACCTTACAGATGCTAAACTTCTGACTGACCAACAATATGGATTTAGGCAAGCCCGTTCCACAGCAGACATCTTAACTGTAATCTCAGAACATGTATACCAGTCACTGGACAAAGCGGGGGAGAGTAGAGCAGTAGCTCTAGATATATCTAAGGCTTTTGACAGGGTATGGCATGAGGGTCTTCTCAAGAAAATCAGATCATACAACATCACTGGAAGAATACATAATTAGATCCTTCTTAGATAAGAGAAAAATCCAGGTTGTCCTCGACGGTCGTACATCTAAACAATATGATATAAATGTGGGAATACCTCAGGGGTCTATCCTTGGACCTCTGTTATTCCTAATATTCATAAATGACCTAACTGACAAAATTGTCTGTGAGATGGGTATGTATGCTGACGACACCACGCTCTATAACAGACATGACAGGAAAACAAATGAACACATATCTAACGAAATGGTAGAAACACTAGAGGAAGATCTCTGATCCATAGTGGAATGGGGACAAAAATGGATGGTCACCTTCAATGCTGCCAAGACTAAACTTGTTTCCTTCAATAATTACAAGAAACCTTCCCTACCGCTAATAGCAATGGCCAAAGACTCTTTATCTGAAAGTACATCTTTTAAACTCCTTGGTCTAACATTCACAGGAAACATGAGTTGGAACAATTACATTGAGAACATTGTCAGGACCGCTGCGAAGAAGGTGGGTTCTCTCTACCGTGCTAGAAAGCTATTAACGCCTGAAAGTATCCTATACTTCTATAAGGCCACCATTCACATATGGAGTATTGTTGTCATATTTGGGCTGGTGCATCTGCCACTAGTCTCTTGCTCCTAGACAAGGTTCAAAAGAGAGTCGCCAAACTGATAGGTCCTGAACTGTCAGCTAAACTTCAGCCTCTGTCCCATCAACAAAATTTTGCATCCCTCTGCCTGTACTACAAGTACTTTAACGGTGAATGCTCTGACGAACTGCAAGCACTTGTGCACCCTTGACATAAATACCCCCCGACAAACTCGACAAGCAGCTAAATTCCACCCCTTCACAGTAGAGATCCCTAGATGCAAGAGAGCCTTCTACTCCAGTAGTTTCTTCCCCAGAACAGCTAGACTTTGGAATTCCCTTCCCTGCTTCCCTGATTGTACTGAGATGCAGACGTTCAAGTGCAACGTGAACCGACATCTTGCTGCCCAACTTCCTACACTGTACCCCTGATGCTTATGTCCCTGATAGTAGCCACTACAACAAAGTGGAAATGTGCCTTGTTTGGGGTGAAAATGTAATAATAAAAGAAAAAAAACTATAATCATATTTATAATCATATTTATTGCTTTTAGTAGCGCTTATGTGGATTCTGAAGATTTTTTTTTCAGAAAAAAAAAAATTCTTAAAGAATATTTTCTCTTCAAGGAAGGGGGGGGAGTAAAAACTTGGTTTTAGTAGGGGCTCCTTAATTTAAATTAGTGATTGGAGTATTGCTCTGGAGGCTTCCTGAGTTTTATTTTTTTTTATTTTTCACTCATCACTTAAAAAAATGTTTTTTCAAAACAATAAAAGACAATATAATCTCAAAATCACTCTTTATTTTGAACATTTTTCATCTTACCCTTTAAGGGTCAACGGGTTGACTGGTATGTATATAGATATGTACACAACCATATATACATTTGCATACATATATATATATATATATATATATATATATATATATATATATATATATGTGTATATCTACATATACAGGGTGTCCACAAAGTCTGGCTACATTTTGTAGCCAGACTTTGTGGCCACCCTATATATAAACATACTAGCTGGTGAGGGGCGTAAATACGCTTAAATATGATATTTTAATATATCCAGACTTTGTATATATTATTATAGAGTCGTGATTTCAAAAGTAATAATAAAAAAAAAAGTATTTGGGTGCTATCAGCTAGAATCGAAACCAAAACTGTGGCATTCAAAGTTGGTGGCGTTACCACTGTACCAACGTGATGCAGATGAACTGATGAAAAATGAAAAATTAAAATAAACTAAGATGAATGTACAAAATGTATAACGATTTTTTCAATTTTGACCCATTCTTGACCTCTTAAAACTATTTTAACCGGCTACAGATCCGTAAATGAACGGTCTGTAGACAATCCAATCATTTGAGGTCCCTAGCGCTAGGTGTGTCAGAAATTTCGTGAAAAATATTTAATAATTCCACCCCGTCTTTCCAAGCTTATAACTCCTCGAAAAATGTAATTCAAGCCCTAATTTTTTTTTTCAATTGATGGAGTAAGGGCCAAAGTTTCATTAAAAAACAAAAAAAAACAAAAAACAATTTCAGGATACAAAAATTTCAAGATACGAAAATTTCAGGATCCGAAAATTTCAGGATACGAAAATTTCAGAATATGAAAATTTCAGGATATGAAAATTTCAGAATACAAAAATTTCAAGATACGAAAATTTCAGGATACAAAAATTTCAGAATACGAAAATTTCAGGATATGAAAATTTCAGAATACGAAAATTTCAGGATACGAAAATTTATGAATACAAAAATTTCAGAATATGAAAATTTCAGGATATGAAAATTTCAGAATACAAAAATTTCAGAATATGAAAATTTCAGGATACAAAAATTTCAGGATACAAAAATTTCAGGATACGAAAATTTCAGGATACGGAAATTTCAGGATACGAAAATTTCAGAATATGAAAATTTCAGAATATGAAAATTTCAGGATACGAAAATTTCATTATACGAAAATTTCAGGATATGTAAATTTCAGAATATGAAAATTTCAGAATATGAAAATTTCAGGGTATGAAAATCGCAGAATACGAAAATTTCAGCATATGAAAATTTCAAACTACGGAAATATCAGGATCTGAAGATTTCAGGATACGGAAATTTCAGGATCTGAAGATTTCAGAATACGAAAATTTCAGGATATGAAAATTTCAGAATACGAAAATTTCAGGATATGAAAATTTCAGAATATGAAATTTTCAGGATATGAAAGCCAAGCGAGAACCAATTTATTTCGTATCTAGAGGCTCCACTATATGTAAAAATAAATGACGTTTTTTTTTGTTTTTTTTTTTGTTTTTTTCATGACTGGAGTTTTGTCACCTTATTTATACAGTGCAAGTTTCTGCATTTTGAATTACATTTTTCCAGCCTCCTCATATGGTTATCCGATTAAACTGAGAAACGCTGCCTTAGCCTGACAATACTAAAGCCACTGTCGGATTGACTGTCGATAACGCCTGCAAGTAATTTGTGAATATTTCAACTCTCAACAAACAGGCACATAACCTCTTTTATTGGCATAGATGTCGGTTTTGATGAGGGTTTTTTTTTTTTTAAATTTTTTTTTTTTTTTATCACTGTAATTCGCAGATCATTTTTCATTCTCTGTCTGTTAAGCACGTCGCTCGATCGTCAAATTAGCCCCTGACGAAGCACTTTTTGGTTCTTATCAGTGAGGAGAGGCTGGGTTTAAATGGGAGGATAGAATTCGTTCCAATGTTGAAGAACGTTTTTACTCCTTTCGACACAACAGCATTCGCTTCCGGAAAAAAATACAACAAAAAAAAAAATAAAAAGAAAAAACCGTTTCCTATTTGCGACATGGATACTGAAGTGATCTCCAAAATAAAATGTTGAGGGGTAATTGTTTATCTTTCGCACTACAGACAAGCCAAAAGGGGGCTGGAAGTGGGTCTAAGAAATTAGTTCTCGTGTTCCAAAAAAAAAAAAAAAAAATATCAGAGAGCGATTTATCACCAGAGATGCGTCTGTTAGTAAAACCCAACACGAAGTTCCGCTTTCAATCCAAGTAGGAGGTGGGGGCGGGTGATGGAGCATATATCTAATATATAAAATTAAGTTGGTCGAATTTTCGAAGTTTGATAGAGATAGCTTTGAATCTAACAAATCAATATTTGATTCTGACTAGCTAATTTATCTATATTTTTTCTTATAATAAGCAAAAAACATTTTTGCATTGTAATAAAATATATTATGTATTCACACTTCGAATGACGATGAAACCTTTATTTGTGAGCATAGAGTGAAAAATAGAATAGCTTCGAATACAAAAGACAACTGCAACTGAAGAATCATGTTAGCAAATGTTCAAATTGGTGAGCATTATTGTCTAGACAACGCTGATAGCAGTTGAAGTGTGAGTACATTTTGAGACACCCTATATTATGTTCTTTACAATACCAAAATATCTTTTGAATTAGTATCTTTAAAAATACTTATTCCAGCTTGGAAGATTGCTGCATTTTAAATACGTTAATAAAACGTTATCTATATATCTTTTTCGGCTAGCTGTTATATTTGTAAGATGCTTTTTCGGGACCCTTAATAATGAATTAAACGGGTGGCCAATTCATAGGGAGGGTTACCAATTTACATCCTTAAATAAAGAAATAAAAATAAATTTAGAAAAAGTCGGCACTCGGTAAAGGACACGGAATCGTTGAGTCTGTATAAAATATATAACAGTTAATTACGTGAAAGAAGTATTAAAGTAAAGTGTTCTGACATAAGTGTTTTCTTGTGTCTGAACGTTTTAAATGATAGATTATTGGTTGTGGATTTTGCTATCGAAGTCCTACAGCTACGTACCTAGAAAACGGAGCCATAAGACCTGACATAGTGGTACGGAACAGGAAGGGGAAAGAATCAACCTTAGTAGAAATTAGTGTCCCCCAATGATGCTGGGTTAAACAGAGTTGAGAGGGAAAAGGTAACGAAATACCAAGGTCTTATGCACGATATGAAAAAGATAACGAAATACCAAGATCTTATGCACGACATGAAAAAGATAACAAAATACCAAAGTCTTATGCACGACATGAAAAAGATAACAAAATACCAAGGTCTTATGCACGACATGAAAAAGATAACAAAATACCAAAGTCTTATGCACGACATGAAAAGAAACTGGAATCTTAAGAAGAAGATATCTATCGTTCCAATAATTATAAGAGCAGCTGGACTCATGAAAAAGATATTAAAAAAAAACTACCTGGCAAATATACACGGTGCACCAAGTGCAAGTGAGATTCAAACAATTGCATTTAAAGAGACTGTCAGAATCTTAAAAAGATCTCTCGATTGGAATATCTGAGTTAGTGAGTGAATGTTTGGCATCCGGTAGGATGATCCATCCCCCACTTGAACAAACTGATGAGAATTTTTTTTTCAAAGTGGTATCTAGCAGTTATTCCTTTCTTGAACCTTCGACATCTTGGAAATTAGAAACTAAAAAAATAAACGTTTTAAATGAATGATTATTGGTGTGCAGATTTTGCGTGTATAGCACAAGGTTTGAAGGTACTGAATTTTATGATAGGTATGCCGCCGGAGGGCTTGGAGTCAGTATGGCTTATTTCTGGTGGAAACCGTCCACAATCCATATGTGTGTGTGTGTGTGTGTGTGTGTGTGTGTGTGTGTGTGTGTGTGTGTGTGTGTGTGCTCGCATTGTAAGGATAGTGGTTTGGGATACTAATGTTTGAAAGGAGGTTTAAGTTCTCGCTGGATGTGGTGAATTTCCACGATGGGTATTGTAGTTCATCTATATATATATACACACACACACACACACTATATATATATATATATATATATGACTTTTCTGAATTTTGGAGATGAGGATTAGTTATTCGTATTATTTGGATTCATGGGACACCCTGAGTGTGATTTTCACAACGTTTTCGGCGATATAACCTCCGACTTTCTTCGGGTGTATCTTGTCAAACTCGGGAATGTTTCTGTAGAACTCAGGAATTTGGACGGAATTTCGAGCGGAACGCTTTATTTATTTCATGGAAGTAGCATACTTTTGTTCCGTCAGCCATAACTGGATAGAGGTTCTAAGTAATTCGCAATTGTATTTTCCGGTCGCCCACACTGAGGATTGAACCTTCAACCTTCAAGAGAATATCACTTTTTAAAATTGATTTTATTTATTTATTTATTTATTTATTTATTTTGAAAATACGGAGACAGAGAGAGAGAGAGAGAGAGAGAGAGAGAGAGAGAGACATATTATGTTATTATATATTACACTAGCAAGTGTGGTTAGCCTGGTCGTAAAATACGCTTAAATATGTTGTTTTAATTTGTCCAGTTTTTGTATATATTATTATAGAGTTGTGGTTTCAAAAGTAGAAAAAAATGTATTTCGGTGCTATCAGCTAGACTCGAAAGCAAAATCGTCGCATTCAAAACTGGTGACGTCACCACTGTACCAACGTGACACGTAAGAACCAGAAATTAAAATAAACTAAAATGAATGTATAAAATGTATAATGATTTTCCAATTTTGGCCATTTTTGAACAATTTAAAACTATTTTAACTAAAGACCCATAAAAGAACGGTCCGTAAAATATCCAATCATTTAAGGCCACTAGCGCGATAGTTTGAAAATAAGAAGATGGACATATATATATATATATATATATATATAAAATAAAAATTACAATTAAATTTACCAAAATGATCCAAGATGGTAAAATTAAAGTATATTATAAATATATATAAAGAATTAATATTTATAAAGTTATCTCAGCCAGATGTAAAAGCTCGTTAACCAAATAGGAGATAGAGCTTATAATACGAGCAAACAGTTAATAAAACATGTTAAAAACACTTTGAAACGAGTTAAAAACATATTTAATCTGAAAAGGAAACACTAGATAAGTAAGTGGATAGTCCTTAATCCGCGGAGTTTACTATCCACTTATCTAGTGTTTCCTTTTCAGATTAAATATGTTTTTAACTCATTTCAAAGTGTTTTTTTAACATGTTTTATTAATTGTTTGCTCGTATATATATATATATATATATATATATATATATATATATATATATATATATATATATACCTTACAAAAGACTGTATGTCTATCTGCGTATCTGTCTCCATATTTTCAAACTCTACCTCGACCGAAATTAAAAGTCGCAGTTTAGCCTACTAGGTGTATCAGAATTTTTGTAGGAATTTTTGACACCCCCTAACACAAAACTGCGAATAAAAAAAAAAAACAAGTAATTTCTTTTAAAAGTGGGTTTATTTTTTTTATGGAATATACTTCCAAAATAAACTATTAAAGTTGTTTTAAAAGTAATAGAAATATTTTTTTTTTATTTTTTAAAAAACAGTAAAGTGTATCCTGAAATTTTCATATTCTGAAACTTTCATATCCTGAAATTTTCATATTCTGAAACTTTCGTATCCTGAAATTTTCGTATTCTGAAATTTTCGTATCCTGAAATTTTTGTATCCTGAAATTTTCGTATCCTGAAATTTTCGTATCCTGAAATTTTTGTATCCTGAAATTTTCGTATCCTGAAATTTTTGTATCCTGAAATTTTCGTATCTTGAAATTTTGTATTCTGAAATTTTCATATCCTGAAATTTTCATGTTCTGAAATTTTCATGTTCTGAAATTTTTGTATTCATAAATTTTCGTATCCTGAAATTTTCGTATTCTGAAATTTTCATATCCTGAAATTTTCGTATTCTGAAATTTTTGTATCCTGAAATTTTCATATCCTGAAATTTTCGTATTCTGAAATTTTTGTATCCTGAAATTTTCGTATCTTGAAATTTTTGTATTCTGAAATTTTCATATCCTGAAATTTTCATATTCTGAAATTTTCGTATCCTGAAATTTTCGGATCCTGAAATTTTCGTATCTTGAAATTTTTGTATCCTGAAATTTTCGTATCCTGAAAGGCGTTTTACACGTAAATTGCTAATCCGTCCCAAGCCCTATGAAAACGTTCATTAAATTTTATAATAAGGGTAAAACCTGAATGAAACAATAGTCAAATTAGTACCTAACTTTTAATATATGTAAATAAAGTAGATATTAGAATATAATCTATATAAATAAAACAGTAGCACATGTGTGTCTGTCTGTATGTAAATATTTAACCAATAAACTCTTAAACTATTGGTCACATAACACTGAAATTAACAGGAAATAGTAATCATAATCCAAGGATGGTTTGTAACGAGTAAAATCTTTGTTTGGATGGATAAATAATGAGTAAAAAATATATCGTCAATTCGTAAATGCAAATTGTTCATTTCAACTTGCCGCCATATTTTTACTTTCTGCGCATGCCCAAATTCAATTCATTTCTTCAAGTCGTTTAATATTGATATTATCTCTCGAAAGCTATATTGTTAGGAGTCGCGGCTGGAGTGCTAAATCTTTTGTAATCTATTCTAGCTGATGATATCCAAGTTTTTTTTTTTTAACTTTTGAAATCAGTTCTATCTATTAGGTACAATATAATATTAAATAGAGAATTGACTATGTAATAATAAATGTGAAATCTGTATGAATTAAAATATATTTAAAGATGTTTTACAACCCAGCAAAGCTAGGCGCCCTCCCGCTAGAGTAACAATAAAGTTTTTAAAAATTAATACGAAACTGTGGCAGCTTAACTTTCGAGTGAGGCAATGTCTGAACCTTACAAAACACTTAAAATTAATTTTTATTCTTTTTAGTTTCTAATTTCTAAGATGTCGAAGGTTCAAGAAAGGAATAACTGCTACATACCACATTTTTAAAAAAAGTTTTCTTCTCAGTTTGTTCAAGTTCGGGATGGATCATCCTACCGGATGCCAAACATTCACCCACCAACTCAGATATTCCAATCGAGAGATCTATTTAAGATTCTGGCCGTCTCTTTAAATAGAATTGTTTGAATCTCTCTTGCACTTGGTTCACCGGGTATATTTGCCAGGTAGTTTTTTTTTTTTTTTTTTTTTTTTTAAATTCTTTTTCATGAGTCCAGTTGCTCCTGTAATTACTGGAATGATAAATATCTTTTTCTTAAGACTCCGGTTTCTTTTCATGTCGTACATAGGACCTTTGTTTTGTTATCTTTTCCCTTTAAGCTTTGTTTAACTCAGCATCATTGGGGAGACTGACTTCTACTAAGGTTGCTTCTTTCTCCTTCTTGTCTCATCTCACTATGCCAGGTTTTATGGCTCCGTTTTCTAGGTAGGAAGCTGTAGGAATTGGTTAGTCATTGGGGACTCAAGTTTGGATTCACAAATGTTTTTTGAGATGGCATGGAACGCACGCAATGACTGCATTGCTCAATAGCGATGTCAAATGCATCACTACGTTCTTCCAAACTTTCAAGTTATCGTGACAAGATGCATCCTTGAAGAAAGAATGATAGCACCGATGCTCTGTCTTTGGAATGTGCACAATAAAATCATAAAGCGATCACAAATTTGGATTCCATCCAAAAGAAAAACCTGCTCTACAATTCAGCTATAACTGAATTGTGCAGTGCAAGGAACCGCACATTATTACTGAGGAACTTATTAAGCCATGTATAGAGAAAATGGTAAAACTGATGATCGGACCGATGGCAAAATAGAAGATTCAAGTAAATTTTGTTTCTTAATGACACGGATTGATGACATGATGACTCATGTATGCTGTCAAGTTTGCTTTGAAATCAAGCAAAGCACACACCAGGCTACTTTACAATACAGACATCACCCACTACGAGAAAGAGGGAAAGATGAAGGTAGAATTTTTGTTTTGCAATACCCTACCAAGCACAATGTTAAAGCCATCATGAACTCTTCTGACTTAATGAACTTGGCTGGCAGAATTTCAAGCAGATCTGTACTAGTGGTGCTCCAGTGATTATTGGTGTCAAAAATGAATGGGCACACATTATGTCTTTCCACTGGTCACTACACCGATATGTTTTTTTTTACGTCAAAATCTCTACAGTCACGTTTGTTGGAAGTCGTGGTCAATTTCATTCATGTGAAAGCCAAAAATCATTGGCTCTTCCAACTTTTATCCAACAAAATAGGAGCGTAACATATGAGATTTTTTGTTCTACACCAAAGTTCATTGGTTATCGAGGGAGAAATGCCTCTCTTAGCTGTATGAACTCTCTATGGATTGGTTGTTTTTGATTTACGGCATATCAACCCTTTTCAGGTTATTTAATGCCGAATCCAAAGATTTTGAAGAAATATTTTTTAATAGAATATATTTGTTGTTTTTAAGTCGGTTTCTATTTAACCCATAGTTGGGACCCTAACAGGTACTACCACTCCAGGTCAGAGTGGACCTGGGAGCAATGGCAATTAAAAGGTGGCTCCACACTCCCCAAAGCCCACAAGCTGGGGCCTCACCACTGGATATAGTTTAAGGTCATATCCTGGACCCTCTCTATGGAAGCGGAACTATTTCTACAAGAGAATAAACTAACCTCTAATTCGATAATAAAGAGTTTGTAATGATGCTTGCCTGCCTTCCTGGCCAATATTTTTGTCTGACTCAAGGAAATGAACCAATCCTTACAAGGCTATGATGTGACAAGGCTATGATGAAGACAAGGCTATGATGTGACAAGGCTATGATGAAGACAAGCTTGCCAGACTGTCTGCTAGAATTGAACACAAAAAGGCATGAATCAAGGCTGGATCCACGGCCTCATTTCCTTTCTTGGACGAGCATTTGCAAACGCAGAGGACTGAACTTCCTATTGTCATTAAAAGGTGGATCAGTGGACATTTCAAAATTCTCTCTGCTGAGTTCAAATCTTATTTCGATAAAGCACTTCTGGATATTCCATAGCACAGAGATCATTTCAACATTGAAATAGAACTGAAGATGAAACAGAAGAGCTAGCAGAGTTCAAGGATTCAAAAGCAATAAATAACAAAGAAGACTTCATCAGCTTCTGGTTGTCTGTTCAGGATGCATATCCCCCACTCAGCAAGAAGGCATCCGTAATATTCATGCAATTCGCGACAACATACTTTTGTGAATCTGTTTTTCTGACTCGGCGACCATTAAAACAAAGTCCAGAAACCGTCTTTATGTTAAGAACAATATTTGCCTTGTTGTGTGCAAAACGGAGCCGGACATAAGAGGCCTCGCTACATGAGCTCAGCTGCAAATGCGTCATTTTCAGCAAAATTTTCACTTTGATTTATAATTTTAAACTAAAATAAAATCTACGTTTTTTTTTTTTGTGTTGAAGTGCAGAGGGGGCACATATGTTACATATATGTCTGGCTTGTGATCATCTAGGCTATATAAAATTGACGATCACTTCATTTTAAAATGAACATGAGACACTTTTCTTTATAATAAGACTTTGTTTATTTACTTTATACATTTCAACAAATGATGGCGGTAGAGATAATGGCAGAGGATGGGTCACAGAATCCTGCGTCAATCTGTGTCTTGCTTCTGTCTGTCTGCCTTGCTTTCTTTCTCTCTCCTCTTTTTATTGATATCACTCCAACCTATTAACCTTTTTCTCGCCAGCTTGTTTATTGCACTTCTGCTGGTTTTGGTCTGACCCATGACCGATTGACGTCATGGATCTAAGTCGTTCTAAATCCCAGGCTTCCCATTGTTTCTCTTGTTGCTTGCCTGGATGCAGCCTGTCATCTTTCCTGGGATTGACCCATTGTTCCTTTGATCGTCTGGGATTTCCATTGTCCTTTTGTTTGCCTGGACACAGTTCGCCCGCACCTCTCCTTAACACACATGTTGAGATACTCAGTAAGGGGGTCACGGGTCATCAAAGGTTCAGAGAGACACTGGGCTAAGGTATAATTCCGTTCAGTTCTAAGAAGTCCATCTGTTCAACAATTTTACCTTCTCTCTTCAAGACAAGAGGGGCTAATTTATTGTTAATCATCTCAGGCGTCTCTACCAGGGAATACTAATGGGGCTTATCAGGCATTCTTTCTCAACCAGAATGCACTTGGTCTAGTGCGATGGCTTTTCAAATTTCTACCATGTGTCTAACCCCCTAATGAGAAGGTAAATAAATTCACCCTCGGACGGGATTAAAGTATACCTGGTAATATCTGCTGTGTAATAAATATATCTGGTTTGGAATGTTAAATAATATATATATATATATATATATATGTGTGTGTGTGTGTGTGTGTATATATACACATATATATATGTGTGTGTATATATATACACATATATATGTGTGTGTGTGTGTATATATGTGTGTGTATATATATATACACATATATATGTGTGTGTGTGTATATATGTGTGTGTATATATATATATACACATATATATGTGTGTGTGTATATATGTGTGTATATATAAAAATATGTGTGTATGTATATATATGTGTATGTATATACATATATGTTTGTATATACATATATGTTTGTATATATATATATGTGTGTGTATATATATATATGTGTGTGTATATATATATGTGTGTGTATATATATATATGTGTGTGTATATATGTGTATATATATATGTGTGTGTGTGTTTATATATATATATATATATATATATATATATATATATATAGTTCATAACTGTGAAATGTGAAAATATTTTGGGGAACTCTAACATAGTGGAAATTCGCCAGAAGTTGAGTGGAAATTTAAAAAAAGGTCTGAGATGTGTAGACTTTTAGATGATTCATGTAGATATGTGCTCTTCATTTTAGTTAAAAAAAAAACAACAGAATTTTGAAAATTTCTCTAACAAAACGACAATTTTTTTCTTGTCTATATACGATATTATACAATATTATTATACTAAAGCAACAATCAACCAACACCTGTTACTCTAGAGCCCTTTTCCTTTATATTTCAACTAGCGATGGTACCCGGCGTTGCCTTGGTGTAGTGTGTGTGTGTGTGTGTGTGTGCGTGTGTGGGGGTAATTCAAAACAATAATAAAAGGGAAAATAAAGAATAAGCGAACGAAAAGAAAATGGCACAAATAACCCTGTTTAAATATTAATACTTTATAAATAAAAAAAAAATGTCCGTTATGTCGGCACGAACATGCAACCTTAAGATTACAATGCTGTCACAATAGCCACTGCTCTACGATGGCGTCAGAAATGTAACGTCAGTTTTTTTTTCTATTTAAACCAATTCAAGAAAGGACGTTATTTGCGCATGCGTGTTTGGCTAAATTGTTATGAAGGAACAATTTTTTGCTACCCTCTCTCATTGCAAACGTCTATTTCTATAGAAAATGATTAACCGTTTTTTTCTAATTCTAACGTATTATGCGACCAAGATATCGGCCTTTCAGACGGTACTAGTCTGAAAGGCCGATATCTTGGTCAAATAATACATGAGAATTAGAAAAAACTATCCGATGCCGCTGAGAAAAGTTTATAAATACAAACATGCATACATTTAAACAGACAGGTAAGATTTATATTATAGACTAGCCTGGGTGCCCGGTGTTGCCCGGGTGTTTAGAGGTGTGTGTTAAAAAAAAAAAGTGGTAGTAGGCATGCAGGCTCGAACCCATGAATGTGGAGAGAGGTGTTAAAAAAAATGGTAATAGCATGGGGAGGGAATCAAAACAACATAACGCAGCCATGGTGAAGAGAGGTGTTAAAAAAAAGTGAAGGTAGGCAGGCTCGAACCCGTGACGCAGAGGCGGGAAAGAAAGATGGTGTTCCCTTTAGTCTGGAATTTGGATGGCAATAAGCCTCTTCAGAATCCTAATACTTTCTGCACTCGTTTAGTGAAAGTCTGGTTAGTGCTTTCACTGCTTAGTCTTTCCATCTGCCTTGACCATTTATAGCTATTTAGTGTGATATCAGCCGAGGCTTGTTCTTTTGGGGGTGGGGCAAAGTTTATAAGATTTTTTCGTTTCAGTTTCCTTGATTTCATGTGGTGTTGTTCCCCCCCCCCCAATGTTTTTGTTTTATTTCTGTGGCTGGTTAGTGTATGTAGTTTATGTGGGTTGGTTTCCACATTCGGTCTGATTTTAATCTTGATCTTTTAGCAGAAATGACGATTTATGGAATTCTAAATTTGAGTGGCAATAATTCTCTCCAAGATCTCAGTCTATTTGGATAAGAAAGGTCGAGTATATCCAGACACAACAAGTCAGAATGAATCAGAAAAAAGAAAACAATGAGAATGGTTCGTCTTGGTTATTGAACTTATGTGATGCAATCAAACGTATGAAGAGAATCAACTGTCGAAAAGGTCACAGCAAATTAATAAAAAAGGCTTGACTGCAAATATGGCAGTTGTTTGTTTGTGAGCACTAAGAGACCAAATTCCAGCATATACCACCAGCCAACACCAACCCAAACCATCCTCTCCCACTTTGCCGCCACCAACGATTCACAATAAAGCTGATTGATATTTTCATAAATCAACGTGTTGCCATTTTTTTTTTTTTCTTTTTTTACAAGGTGGTCACCACTTATCAAGGCCCGGAAGCCACTCAGGGATAAGGGTTATTGTAAGTACAGTACATTAGTGTGGATATTTAGAGTGTCTACTTAAAGGGGGCTGTTCATCAGGAATTTGTTTACGTTGGACTTGAAGACATCCAAGTTGTAGTCAGGAGGGAAGCAGGCAGACGGAACAGAATACAGCATAATATAACAAATCCCCTTTGTACAAATCTAGACAGTGTTTTCCCTGCTTGGTCCTTCCAGCCTCCTTCACCCTTTATGACTATTTTATGTGATACCTGCCAGAGCTGATGCTTTTAGGTGGGTGGAGGTAGTTTATAAGATTACTTGCAGTTTCAGTTTTCTTAGTTTCATGTGGTGTTTTTTTTTTTCAACTTTTTGTTTTACTTCTGTTGAATTTTTCATGTGGCTGATTAGTGTTTGTAGCTTATGTGGTTTGGTTGCCGCATTTAAGGACTTTTCTACAGATTTTAGCTGTTTTCAACATTGCCGTCTGTGGTATGGTCTTATTATTTGTACTCACTAGGAATGATATATAATATATCCTGGGTTACGCCGGCATATTGGAAATTGGGATTTTGCTGTGCAGGTTGGTTAGTGCAAAACGAGTTCAAAAGGTTAAGGTTGTCGTACGTCAAACGCTGTAGCTAAGGTCAGCTGTGTGATCTGGGGTGTCATTTAGTTCATGTGAAAGAAAGCGATGTATGAAAAATAAAGAGAGAAAAAATCTTTTTGTTTGCATGCAAGTGTAGTCTGCCTTCCGATTTGGAGTGAAACAGGCGTGTAAGTTTGCTTTCTGATTTTGGACGAGACAGATGTGTCAAGGGAGACGTGGAAATGTGTCAAAGAAAACGCAAAAAGAAAGTTTAAGTCAACAGTGCGACTCCCCCCCCCTTGTAGATTACTTGTTGACAAATAAAGACTCCATGCCAGAAAATCAACATTATGTTTTCGTCAGTGTTCCTTTCCAGCATCAACCAGTGATGGGAAGAATCGCATCCCCAAAGAGAAGACCAAGATAAGAAACATAAAAAAAGGTACGGTGACTTTATCGCAATATATACCATATATACTTGTGTATAAGTCGATGTGCATTGTAAGAATAAAAATTGTATCATTTTAGGTATTACCTATCTATAAGTCGAGTGTACATTCTAAATGAGTTAAATATTCCGTCTCATGGCTCTTTCTTGTACAGATAATTTCCTTTTTGGTGTTCGCCATTCGGCACAGTGATTGGATGCCAGAGAAGCTCCACAACACTTCCCGAAGCCGAAATTGCATGAAAAAAAGATTATAGTGACTGTTTGGTGGGGGTGTGGCTAGTCTCATCCATCAAAGCTTCTTGAATCTGGGCAAAACAATTACAGCGAAGAAGTACTGCCAACAAATTGACAAAATGCATCAGAAGATCCATCATATGTGCCCGAGATTGGTCAATATGAAGTGACCAATTCTCCTCCATGCTCAACTAACCATGCAGAAGTTGAATGAATTGGGCTACGAGACTCTGCCTCATCTGCTATATTCATCGGACCTCTTGCCCACCAATTATCACTTTTTCAAGCATCTTGACAACTTTCTGTGCGAAAAATCTATGTTGATGCTGCCAAGCTAATCAAAAACCTTGATTCCAGTAAAGCAACTGGCCCTGACGGTATTCCAATTATAGTACTCAAAAAACTTCAACCTGAACTAGCGCCCATACTTACAAAACTGTTTAAACGTTGTCTTAAGGAGAATAGTTTCCCATCTCCCTGGAAAATTTCATCAGTATGTCCTGTATTTAAGAATTCAGGTGATCGCTCATCCCCCTCTCAGTACAGGCCAATAAGTCTCCTGTGCATCATGAGTAAGTTGTTGGAATCTGTGTTAAATACAGAAGTAATCAACCATCTCAACAAAAATAACCTTCTTAGTGACACTCAATATGGTTTCCATTCTGTAGATCTACAGCAGATGTGCTTACAGTTATATCTCATAGGATTAGCAAATCTCTGGATGGAGGCCACCTTTCTAGGGCAATTGCTCTTGACATATCTAAGGCCTTTGATAGGGTATGGCATAAAGGTTTACTTCATAAGATCTCTAGCTATGGTATAGCTAGAAATGTCTTCTCAATTATTAAATCATTTCTTTCTGATAGGTTCATAAGAGTAGTAGTTGAGGGGCAAAAATAAGAAGCTCACAGTATTAATGCCGGTGTCCCTCAGGGGTCCATCCTGGGCCCAACTCTTTTCCTGATCTACATTAATGATCTTCCAAATCACATCCTTACATCATTTGTAGACATTTATGCTGACGACACTACCATTTATGGTAGCACATCTAAGACAGTAAACGACCAAGTTCTCTCCAATTCTCTCTCCTCTGATCTTGAGCACGTAGTACAATGGGGAAAGGAGTGGCTGGTTACTTTTAATGCATCTAAAACCAAGCTTCTCTCTTTACATCATCAACATTCTGATCCACATCTGGCATCAATTGAAATGAATGGCTCTCGTCTTCAGGAGGCCTCAAGTTTTGACAAGCTTCTGGGCTTGACCTTTACTCCTGATCTTAAATGAAACACGTACATCAAATCTGTTGTCAAGGCCGCTGGAAAAATGGTGGGATCTTTCTATCGATCCGGTAAATATCTCACTGCTGATGCTATTCTCTATCTATATAAGAGCCAGGTACGTCCAAGGATGGAATATTATTGCCACATCTGGGCAGGAGCTGCTAGAAAGGACTTGTCCTGCCTTGATAGAGTTCAAAATAGACTTCATAGCCTCGTAGGAGATGTCCTTTTCTCTTCCTTGCAACCTCTATCTCACAGAAGAGATGTTGCAAGTTTGTCTCTGATGTATCATTATTTTCATGGAAGGTATTCAACTGAGCTTCAATCTATGGTCCCCCCTCGCCAAACTTTCACAAGAAACACTCGTCTAGCGTTACACACTATCAATAATTCCCCCCACTCTTTATCTGTGCCTAAACCTAAACGTAGATTCCATGAACAAAGCTTCTTTCTTAGAACTGCACGCCTGTGGATTTGTCTTCCGTTTTCCTGCTTTCCGGCTGACTACAATATGGTTGTGTTCAAGTCTAACGTAAATAAGTTCTTGATGAGCCGTTCTATATTCAGAACTCTGGATTTCTATGCTAATAGGATAAATAAACTTGTTTCTCATTGACAAAAATATGTCGATTCTAAATGGTTCTTATTTCGATGAATAAAGTTTATTATGAAAGGAGTTATGATCTTTTGAAACTAAACGTCCATAAATGACATTATTTTTGCACCAACCTAATATTTATTAGGGTATCCAGCTGATTCTCATTTCTTCCAAAATTTTAAGGTTATCCATCTTTTTCCTAGTTCACATACTTCTTTCACATTCCGTAAAAGAAATATCCATGGGATCAAACTGATGACAAAAGCAGAGGAGAAAAACTATCACCCTGAAAAAATCCTCTTATTTTCACTTTATTTAATGTAACATTTTCTGAAATTAAATTGTTTTTCAATTCCTCATGCTATCCTTTATAGATGTTCAGATGTTGGAAGCCATTCTGAAAATTTGAGTACCCATGAAATGGGTAACCATTTCTAATGCCTTCTTATAATCTACCCAGCCCTTGACAAGGTTAGTAGATCTTCGCTTGCAGTTTTTTAGGATCGTTTTTATCTATCAGAAGCTGATCCTTGGTAGCTCATGACCTTTTTTGTCAGCCGTTCTGTTCCTCAGGCAGCAAATTGTTTTGGCCAAAATGACCATAGATACTTTCAGACAATATGCTAGTGAAAAAAATTCCACATAACTGAAAGGCAAGTTATTGTTCTAAAATTTGTCACTTGACACTCTTTTGTCTGATCTGTCATCATCATAACTGTAGTGCTCTTTGTCAGCCACCCAAGGAAGATACCTGTCATCAAACAATCACGTCAGTGAAGAGCTGGAAGATTTTTGAACCAGTTTTCCTCTACCCACTGTCTTGTGAATGCCCTTGCTTGGGTGAAGACTAGGGTAACCAACCCCAAAATTAAACACCACTGCCTTGTGGGCCTTATCACAGCAAAAGGCTAAGAGATGGGAACTCTGACTTCAAATCCTACTGCAGCCTTGCAGTTTTTCTTAAAAGGCTATAGAACCTCATCCAGAAAGAAAAGACGTAGTAGCAGACATGATAGGGCGACTGTTTACCTCAGCCAGAACCTGCGGCCTCCTCTGCTGCCAGTCGTCGCGGGTTCACTCCACTGGACAGTGGACATGAACATTGGAGGTTCAGAGGGTGTCTATCTGATATGCAACAGATACTGCACCTAAACTGCACAAGCAAGTTTGGAGCCAAGGTGGGAAGTCCTGTGTTGATGGAGTGAGACTACGCCAACACCAAGGAGGCCCCAACCAGTCATCGTCAAGATTGATGGACTGCACGATGATAATGATGACTCCGTCAGGTTCAGGTGATTTCCAATTTAAAAGCTTTTTAACCTTTACCTTCAGCATCTCGACGGGGGTGGAGGGATTGTCATGTTTCTTTCTTGCTCTACACTACAGGCACCTTTCTTTCAGTATCTTTGATCCATTCTGCATTATCTTCATGTTTTATTTCCTTTTCCCAAATGCCTTTCCAGAATATGCGTGGTTGATCCGCATCAGGTATAACACCTTTCTGTCTTTAAATTCCTTCTAGTTGATTAAAACGAGGTTTCTGATTATTCTCAAACAGACTCTTCTGCCGATACTGCTCAGTTCTGTCTCTGTAACGTTTTACATTGTAACGTTTTACTTTGTAACGTTTTAGTTGTGATATGCGTTTTCAGTTCTTCAGTAACACATTAAGACCCTTTTTGGTGTTTGTCAAATTTATGGATATTAGCTTTTCACAAGCATTCTGAATTTTTGAGTTCGTCATTTCCGACAACTTGTTCTTTAATTAAATTCTGTTCTAAGTTGTTTTATTTGCTCATTTCAACGTTTCAGCCACCAGAGCTCTTTCTTTACTTCTTTTTTTTCCGTTTTTCTTTTCCAAGTAGCTTTGATACAATATTATCAGCAGCTTTAATAACTTTAATACACTGATCTAAATTATTTACCAATAAAAATGGCAAGATTTCATTCACTATGGTATGTTGTGTAGCCCATACTGGCTAACAACTAATGATCTTTTGTATATCCGCCGTTCATATAAATAATGTGTAATGTTTATTGCAAGTGTGTGTGTGTGTGTGTGTGTGTGTGTGTGCGTGTGTTTACACATTAAATTACACAGTTCACAAAACATACTAACCCGACCATGACCGTTCTGTAATAGACTACTATTCATCCGGACAGTTCACATAATGAGACAAATAGACATTTTAAAGACAGTTCTTATGAACATCTTCGTCTGTGTGGGACAGACAAAAAGAAACATACCTTCTTTCACTGTTCCTTTTTCCGGTGGCTTGTACTTGACTTGACGGTTCTGTAAAAGAAGAAATCTCCCTTCAAAGGAACACCCTGACAACTGGTTATATTTTATATAACTTTATTTCCATTGTACATTTTTTTTTAAACTTCCCCATTCTCCCACCCCACCATTTTCCAAGCGACATTATTAAAAAAAATTTTTTTTTTTTTTTTGCATTGCATCTTCGGTGATCGGGAGATCCTATTTATTAAAAAGGAGGATAGAAGGTGATAGCATACGATGAACATAAAATAAGCGTATCTATATGCTAATAATTTAATATCCATAGTATGGTATCGCCTTCTGTTCTTCTTTTTAACAAATAAGATTTCCTGATTGAATAATTTATAATCTGGAAGCCGTGACACACGTATGTACGTATGTTAAAGATATTGCTTGGTATTTTATGCATTTTTAAGCATTCTATTATCCATACTTGAGGGAGCCTGTCGTGTGCTTATTTGTAGTCGATCCATGCCATGGCTAAATACTTTCCCCTTCTTTAGGATCTTTTGATCTATGTATAGCAGATCTTCTGTTCCTCTTTTCCCTTTTTGGCATCCTTTCTGTTCCTTGGGGAGAATTTCACGATTATTCAGGGAGTGGTAGATTTGTTCCCTCAGTTGTGCTGTATGAATTTTACACATAGTGGGTAAGCATGTGATGGGCCTATAGTTGCTGGGGACAGTTATTTTCTTTATGACCTTCTGTATCAGTGTGATTCTACCTTTTGTCATCCCATCTGGCACGTTTGCTGTCTGTATAAATCTTCTCAGGTTTTGAGTTAGCCTTTTGTGCAAGTAGTAGTAGTAGTAGTAGTAGTAGTAGTTCCCTTATAATTGGAACCCTTGTGACCATAATTAAATTCCATCATAAACGTCTTAAACAGAATGACAAGACAATTTCTTTTCCAATTCTTGCCTGGTGAAAGTGTTAAGGTTTAAAATGAAAGTAATTGATCTGACGCTCATGATATAACATAGTGCGGCGTTAGAGGCGTGGATGACGTTCGAGATCACGTTTGAGAAAACGATCACATGATGAACGTCACAGCAATAACTAGAGAATGAGAAAATAAATGTTGTTGTACAAAAAAAAAAGTAAGTTGAAGTTTTTTCCTATCCTCTGTCTTCTTTGCGACAGAGGCTACAACGTGTTGGCTCTCGGACAACATTACAAAGAGAAAAGACTTCAAAATAAAAATCTCGAACTTTGTTTTATTTTCCTCACAACAAATAAATATTTCAATAAATATTTAATGAAATACATTCGATTATAAATATTTGATTAAAATTATTCCATTAAAAATATTTGAGTAAAAATAAATGTTTCTCATCAGAAGAGGGGAAAGGCCAGAATTATGAAAAGTGCCAATATAGAAAAAAAACTCATTTAGATATGAAAAGAGAATGAAAAATAGGATGATATGGTGAATAGTATTTAAAAGTTGGTTCAATATATACGGGGGAATCGGAAGGGGAGTATGTATGCAAGTAATATTAAAAAACACATATATATATATAGGCCACTATGAAATAATTGAGATCATTAAAGAGCCAATAATAAAAGAAGAAAGGTTGGTTGTTTTTGTTTTACGGCATATCAACCCTTTTCAGATTATTTAATGCCGAATCCAGTGATTTTTCAAGAAAAAAAATTTAATAGAATATATATATATATATATATATATATATATATATATATATATATATATATATATATATAGGCCGTTGATATTCGCAGCCGGCTGCGGCTATTCTAAAATGCTATTCGCAGCCGGTCGCATCAGCTGACCGGAAGTGACGTCAGACAAATCTTAAGTAAATTCTTGGCTAGAATTGTAAAAATAATTTGTTTTCTTTTGTAATAGAATTTAACAATTCAAGAAAAAAAATTTAATAGAATATATATATATATATATATATATATATATATATATATATATATATATATATATATTTTAAGCCGGTTCCTATTTAACCCATAGTTGAGACCCTAAACAGCTACTACCGCTCCGGGTCAGAGTGGACCTGGGAGCAATGGCAATTAAGACGTGGCTCCACACTCCCCAAAGCCCGCAAGTTGGAGCTCCATCATTGGATAAAGAAGAAAGGAAAATATAGGAAAGATATAGAAGAAAGTGGAGAAAGAAGGGAAAGGAGATAGAAACAGTAAATATGGTATATGGAAATACATAAATAGATAAAAACAATAAGAATAAAAATAAAAGTATAAATGAAAATACAACAATCTCAAAATGGAGAAAATGGAATAAGAAAACTATTAAAAAAAGGTGTTTAAAATATGTCCAGAAATAACAAAATAAAATTAAATTAAATCAAATAAAATAAAATAATAAATTAAATAAAATAAAATGAAATAAAATAAATGAAATCAAAGAAAATTAAATAAACAATGAAATAAAATAAAATGAAATAAAATAAAATGAAATAAAATAAAATAAAATGAAATGAAAAAAAATGAAATGAAATAAAATGAAATAAAAAATGAAATAAAATAAAAAATGAAATGAAATGAAATAAAATAAAAAATGAAATAAAATAAAAAATGAAATAAAATAAAAAATGAAATAAAACAAAAAATGAAATAAAATGAAAAATGAAATAAATTAAAATAAAAAAATGAAATGAAAGAAAATTAAATAATAATAAAATAAAATGAAATAAAAAATAAAATAAAATAAAAAATGAAATAAAATAAAATAAAATGAAATAATAAAATAAAATAAAAAAATGAAAAAAAATGAAATTAAATAAATTTCAATAAAAAATGAAATAAAATAAAATGAAATGAAGTAAAATAAAATAAAATGAAAAATAAAATAAAAAATAAAAAAAAATAAAATAAAAAATGAAATAAAATAAAATAAATTAAAAATGAAATAAAAAATAAAATGAAATGAAATATAATAAAAAATGAAATAAAATAATATAACATATGAAATAAAATAAAATAAAAAATTAAAATAAAATGAAATAAAAAATTAAAATAAAATGAAATAAAATGAAATAAAATAAAATGAAATGAATAAAATAAAAAATAAAATAAAAAATGAAATAAAATGAAATAAAAAATTGAAATAAAATAAGATGAAATAAAATGAAATAAAATGAAATGAGAAATGAAATGAAATAAAAAATAAAATTAAATAAAATAAAATGAAATGAAATAAATATAGAATGAAATAAAATAAAATGAATGAAATTAAATTTAAAAACGAAAAAAAATAAAAGAAAAACGAAATAAATTAAAAAGAAAATAAAAAATAAAATAAAATGAATCAAATAAAATTTAAAAAATGGAAAAAAAATAAATTAAAAATGAAATTAAATAAAATAATAAAATAAAAAATAAAATAAAATAAAATATGAAATAAAATGAAATGAAATAAAATAAAAAATGAAATAAAATAAAATATAAAATGAAATGAGATAAAATAAAAAATAAAATAAAATTAAAAATGAAATAAAATAAAATGAGAAATGACATAAAATAAATAAATGAAAAAATAAATAAAATGAAATAAAATAAAAAATAAAATAAAAAATAAAATAAAAATGCAAATAAAATAAAATGAAATAAAATAAAATAAATGAAATAAAATTAAATGAAATGAAATAAAATAAATAAATGAAAAAAATATAATGAAATAAAATGAAATAAAAAATAAAATTAAAAAAATCAAATAAAAAATGAAAAAAAATCAAATTAAAAAATGAAATAAAATGAAAAAATAAAATGAAATAAAATCAAATATAGTAAAAAAAAATAAAATAAAAAATGAAATAAAATAAAATAAGAAATAAAATAAAATAAAATGAAATAAAATAAATAAATAAATGAAATAAAATAAAATAAAAAATAAAATAAAATAAAAAAATGAAATAAAATATAATATAAATGAAATAAAATAAAATAAAAATAAAATAAAAATAAAATAAAATAACGAAATAAAACAAAATGAAATAATAAAATAAAATAAAATAAAAAATGAAATAAAATAAAATAAAAAATAAAATAAAATGAAATAAAATAAATAAATGAAATGAAATAAAATAAAAATAAAATAAAATGAAATAAAATAAAATAAAAAAAATTAAATAAAATATAATATAAATGAAATAAAATAAAATAAAAATAAAATAAAATAAAAAACGAAATAAAACAAAATAAAATAATAAAATAAAATTAAATAAAAAATGAAATAAAATAAAATAAAAAATAAAATAAAATAAAATGAAATAAAATAAATAAATGAAATGAAATAAAATAAAAATAAAATAAAATGAAATAAAATAAAATAAAAAAATGAAATAAAATATAATATAAATGAAATAAAATAAAAATAAAATAAAATAAAAAATGAAATAAAACAAAATAAAATAATAAAATAAAATAAAATAATAAAATAAAATAAAATAAAATGATACAAGTTCTAGTGAATATGATAACTGGTTACAAATCCAACAAGGTAAAAATTTGTTGAGCATCAAGTCCCAGTACAGTCCTCGTAAGTCAAGAAAATATTTGTATAGTACATAGCAAAATTCTTAAAATTACTGGTCTAATCCTATTGATTGATGTTTTTTTTGTTTTTTTTTTACATAGGCCTCACCACTTATCAAGGCCGATAGGCCACTCAAGGATAAGGGTTAAAGAGTGTAGAGTAGTCAAAAGGACAAAAGGATATAGTAATCGATAGTAATGGAAGTTCGGTAAATTTGTTAACTTGTAAAAATAGAAAGATCCAGCGAGTAATTTTTGAAATAAAACAACAAAAAAAACCCCCAAAAAACAAACAAAAAAAAACAAAAAACGGAAAGGTAATTAGTGGAATTCCAAGAATTT
Organism: Euprymna scolopes; assembly: GCF_053919585.1. Lineage (NCBI taxonomy): Eukaryota > Metazoa > Mollusca > Cephalopoda > Sepiida > Sepiolidae > Euprymna > Euprymna scolopes. The sequence goes on along the minus strand of NC_136518.1, from coordinate 12,944,633 downwards.
GTGGATTTGAATCTCGTCAATGTAAAGATTTAGAAGAGTAATATATCAGACAACCTCCAATAAAGGGCTGGCCTTTCTCCTCTTCTGATGAGAAGCATTTGGCATAAAGGTTTTTTTTTCTTAAATTTCCCCTTAATTTTTCCTTACTGTTCTGATGATATAATAAAGTTATTTATAACTTTTATTCCTCATCTTTCATTTAATATATATATATATATATATATATATATATATATATATATATATATCGTAAAAATTTTAGGCAGCATTTTTTAATTTAAACAGACATTGTTAAAGACAACAGAGAGCTTTTGTTTAGTTAAACCGTTTTTTTTTGTTTTTTTTTGTTTTTCGATTTTTCTGATGATGTTTTTGCGTATAGATCAAAAGTATTAATAATAAATGTCCCATAGTTAGATTTGTCTCTTCAAAGCATGTCGCGATTTTGTTGCGTTTCGTCTTTCGTCAAGAATGGGTAAGAGTTGGTTGTGCTGACAGAGCGAATGCTAGTAGTAGTCGGAATATCTATCTATCTATCTATCTATCTATCTATATATATATATATATATATATATATATATATATATATATAGAGAGAGAGAGAGAGAGAGAGAGATGTTGTTTGTTAGCGATACTTATTGAATTGATTCAATTATATGGAAGCGCATTTTTACCTGAATGCGAGTTGGGAATAATTTTCCCTTTGAAATGGGGAGCGGCATATGTATTATTTTTAAAATATACTTATCCACTGTTGTCGTCTACGACTCATCAGAGTGGCTGAATCTAGCGAAATTCGAAATCGGGATACTGTGATAAGAAGCCGAAGCCTCTTCCACTGAGCTATCTCGCAGGAGTCCTAGCTTATTGCATTTTTACGTAGATGTTGTTTGCTTGTTTGTTTTTGTTAGCGAATTGAATTAATTATTGAATTAATTAAATTATAAAGAAGCGCATTTTTACATATATGCGTGTTGGGAATAATTTTTCCTTTGACCAGACGAGTGCCACTCCCTACACCAAATGGGGAGCGGCATATGTATTATTTTTAAGAATTATATATCAATGAATAAAGAAAATGACAACAACAATCGTTCCTGACGACGATCAGATTGCACCGGTTGAACGCGCTTGAGAAGAATATGGCCGAACAACAACTACTGGGCGCCATAATATACAACATACTAGCCAAAATAAAAAAAAAAGACATCTCGGTGAATTGAAAAGTTATCCAAAAAAATCGGAAAAAAGAACTCAGTTGTGTTCAATCAGACGTGCTTGAATATATATATATATATATATATATATATATATATATATATATATATATATATATATATATATATATATATATATATATATATATATGGGGGAAGGGGGTGAAATTTTTGTTGATTTTTTTTTAACGATAATACGGTTATTAACGCCTCCAACTTTTGTTGGTTGTTTTTGTTTTATGACATATCAACCCTTTTCAGGTTATTTAATGCCGAATCCAGTGATTTTGAAGAACAATTTTTTAATAGAATATATTTGTTTTGTTTTTTCTTTAAGTCGGTTTCTATTTAACCCATAGTTGGGACCCTAACAGGTACTACCAGTCCGGGTCAGAGTGGACCTGGGAGCAATGGCAATTAAAGGGTGGCTCCACACTCCCCAAAGCCCGCTAGCTGGGACCTCACCATCGGATATAGTTTAAGGTCATATCCAGGTCCTCCAACTTTGGAGATCTGGAAAATATTTTTCTCTTAGAAATATCCCATTTATTTTTTGGACGTAAACAAATATTATTTACTTATTATTTAAAAAATAATCTACGAATACGTGTTTCGCGGTATTACCGCTCGTCATATGGTCTGAAGTTCGAAACTTAAAACAGCCAAACTACGCTGACGAGCGGTAGTACCATGAAACATGTGTTTGTAGATTACTGTTATATATATATATATATATATATATATATATATATATATATATATATACACACAGACATATAACGTTTGTGTATACGGGTGTGTGTGTGTGTGTGTGTGTGTGTGTGTGTGTGTGTGTGTGAAATATTGATAATCCGGTTTTTGTATTCGTTATCCATAAATGTGCTTTATTTTTATTTATATTCGTTTATCCTTTGCATTTTTGTAATCCGTCTGTTAATCTGTTAATCCGATTAAAAAAAAAAAGGATTCTCTTGATTCTACTTAATCATGCGAGTTTATATTAATTAGAGATTTTCTTACGCGTTTTAAATGACTAGATTATTTCACGATTTGGGTCTTTTCCGTGGAATTTCTGAGAACATGCGCATATATTACGAAGATGTAGTGTTTATGTTGCTGTCTTTGTAAAACCACACACACACACACACACACACACACACACACACACACACACACACACACACACACACACACACACACACACACTAAATATTCTTTATACCTAAAGGCACTAGTGTTTCATGCTTACGCAATAATCAGTTTAGGAGTGAAAATTCCTGCCAGTCATGAGAATTAAATTAAAATTCGAAGCCGCCTTTGATCTCTCTCTCTCTCTCTCTCTCTCTCTCTCTATATATATATATATATATATATATATATATATATATATATATATATATATATATATATATAGGGCAAAACTTTGTTGAATTACAAAGACATACATTTTTTCTTTGTTGTAACTTTTGTTTATTTCATCCTGGATTTCTTCATTACAGCCGTTTCGTTAATGGGATGGAAATTTTATGATTTTATATGTCCATAAAAATTTCCTGTCCTCACCAACTCGTCAGATGTTGTTTCCATTTGGTGTTACCAATAAAATGTTTATTTTGTACATGATAAACCTGGTGCTTAGGGAAAAGAAATAATATATGTATATAAATGTATGTGTATATATGTATATATATGACGGTTGGAATGTGTTTACGTTTGATTCGTCGTCGGTTTTATTTGTGAAATAATGTGTGAAATTGTCCACATCATATTCATTTTCTACTTCAAAAGTGTTAGTCTTATAGCGAAACATTTTTGTAAAATTAAGAACAAGATGTAAATCTGTGCCTTTTTTTTTGTCAATCTCTTTTAATCGTGCCCATCATCATCATCATCATCATCATCATCTTGATCATTGAGTATTTAAGACTTTTGGAATGTTCCTTCATGTGTATTATGTATACGTATGTATGTGCATGTGTATGTATATGCGTATTTGTGTGCTACTATGTGTCTATGTTTGCATACATCTGTATGTATGCATGTGTTTATTTCCATGTGTGTGCGTGGGGTGGAGAGGGCTCCCGTAAGGTGTGGTGAAGGCAACCCCTCCAGGAGAAGCAATTCTTTGATTAAAAAAAAAAACACACAAAGCGGGAGATCAGTACCCGCATTAAGCTGGTCTGCAGTTTGACATGTTGCTGGCTATCTTGCTCTTGCTTGTTGCTGGATGTCAACATTTTGAACAGAGAGAGAGAGAGAGAGAGAGAGAGAGAGAGAGAGAGAGAGAGAGAGAGAGAGAGAGAGAGAGAGATTTAGCTGTCGTACAAAGCTAAAACTCTGTAACATCATCTTTGTATAGATACTCTCTCAGGCATTTGTCTATTAAAAAAAAAGTCCTGTGGAGATAAAAAAAAAAAAGCCGTGACGTGTGTACGCCTGAAATGCTGTATGCATGTAACAATTAATCTCCTATCATTATATGTATCTAAGTATATATGTACGTATATGTGTATGTACATTTATATATGTACATGTGTGTATATGTATTTATATCTATGTGTATATGTATGTATATGTGTCTGTGTGTATATATGTTTGTGTGTGTATATATATACATTTATATATGTTTGTATGCATGTATGTGTGTATATGCATATATGTGTTTATGTGTATGTATGCACATGTATGTGTATGTATGCATATGTGTATGTATATGTATGTGTATATGTGCATGTATGTGTGTATGTGTATGAATGCATATATATGTATGTGTATGTATATGTAGGTAAGTGTATGTGCATATGTGTACGTATATGTATGTGTAAGTATATGTGTGTATGCATTTGTATATGTGTGTGTATATGTGGATGTATATATATGTGTATATATGTATGCATGTGGGTATGTATATGTATGTTTGTGTATTATGCATTGTGTATGTATACGGGTATATATGAGCGTATGCTTATAGATATGTATGTATGTATGCATGTATATATTTATATGTATGTATACCAATGACCGTCTTGTGTATGTTTGCATGTGTGCATGTATGTATATGTATGTGTGCGTATTATGTATTGTGTATGTATGCATGTATATATGTGTGTGATATGTGTACGTATGTATGTGTGCGTGCGTGTATATGTATGTATGTATACCAATGACCGTCTTCAGTGTCATGTCTGCTTGAGCATGTGAATTCGCCGGCAGTACTAAATGTCATTTTCGGGCTCATGAACTTTCAGTGTCTGAGGGAGTGGCACTCGTCTGACAAGACGTTGCAATCATCATATAGGTATATATATATGTGTGTGTGTGTGTGTGTGTGTGTGTGTGTGTGTGTGTGTGTGTGTATCACAGAAGTGAATATACCCCACACATTTCTGAAGATATTTAAGTATATCTCTTCATGGGGCAACACTGACAAAATGACATTTTGACAAAATGCAAAGTAGTGTGTGTGCAGCTTATATAACGGAGTTAATTTATTTTCCCCTCAAAATAACTCAAACTATAACCATTAAAAGCTAAACCCCTGCCAACAAAAGTGAGTATACCCCTAAGAAACTACACCCCTAAATGTCCAAATTAAATACTGCCTCTCACCCCTCCCCCAAATGCCATTAGTTTTACTAGGCCCATGTGTGCATAGGGAACAGGTGTGTTCAGATTTGTAGTGCAGCTCTCACACTCTCTTATACTGGCTACTAGATGTCCCAACATGGCACCACATGGCACCACATGGCAAAAAAAAAAAACATTCTGAGGATTTTATAAGACGTGTTGTTGCGCTACATGAAGATCGCCAAGGCTAAAAGAAAATCACCAACACCTTGAAACTGAGCTGCAGCACAGTGGCTAAGATCATCCAGCATTTTAAAAGAGCAGGGTCCATTCACAACAGGCCTTGGGTTGGTAGTCCACAGAAGCTGAGCGTCACATCCATATGCTTTCTTTAAAAGATCCACGTAGGGGTGCTGTCAGCAGTGCTGCAGAGATTGGAGAGTTGGCGGGAGTCAACCTGTTAGTGCTCAGACCATACGCCTCACTCTACATCAAATTGGTGTGCATGGAGGAAACCTCTTCTGAAGACGATACACGATAAAAGCACACAAACATTTTGTTGAAGACATGTCAACAAAGCACATGGATTACTGGAACCATGTCCTATGGTCTAATGAGATGAAGGTTAATTTGTCAGGTTCTGATAGTTCAAGCATGTGTGGCCGCAACCAGATGAGGAGTACAAAGATAAGTGTGTCATGCTTACAGTCAATGAGCGTGGTGGAAATGTCTTAGTCTGGGGCTGCATGAATGCTGCAGGTGTTGGACAGTTACATTTTATTGAGACAAACATGAACTCCCACATGTTTTTTGTTTGTTTTTTTTACATGGAGGTTACCACTTATCAAGGCCCAGAAGCCACTCGGGGATAAGAGCTATTGCGTGTACAGTAATCAATGGGATAGCATTGTAGTAATCGTTAGTATTGGAGATTTGATAAAATGTCTTGCTTACGGGGCGATTCATCAGGAATTTGTTTATGTTGGATTTGAAGGCATTCAAGTTGTAGTCAGGTGGGAAACAGGCAAACGGAAGAGTTCCACAGGCATGCACTTCTAAGAAAGAAGTCCTGTTCATGGAATCTACGTTTTGATTTAGGCACAGATAAAGAGTGGGGAAAATTACTGACAGAGGGGGGACCAGAGATTGGAGTTCGGATGAGCACTTGTCATGGAAATAACGATAAAACAAAGACAGGTTCACAACGTCTCTTCTGTGGGAGAGAGGTTGCAGGGAAGAGAAAAGGGCATCCCCCACTAGGTTACGAAGTCTATTTTGTACTCTACTTTGAAATACTGCAGAAGGGCATGATCCCCCCCCCCAGACACTGGGTCGCAGGGCAGTGTTCAATCATGGCAATGCCCCCAAACACACCTCCAAGACGACAACTGCTTTACTAAAGAGACTTGAACCCAATGGAACATCTTTGAGGGATCCTCAAGCAGAAGGTGGAGATGCGCAAACTCTCAAATATCTGCAAGCCCTGTTTCGTTGTAATGGGAGGAGTGAAAGAGCATTCCAGTGGCTACCTGTACAGCGGTGGTAAACTTCATGCCCAGAAGAGTAAAAACAGTTCTGGATAATAATGAGAGCTACACAAAATACTGACAGTTGAAATGGTGTATGTTGATATTGGCAACTTTCCTTAAAGGGGTGTACTCACTTTTGCTGACCAGGGTTTAGCTTTTAAGGGTTATATTTTGAGTTGTTTTGAGACGAAAACAAATTGATAATATAGTATATAAGCTGCACACAGACTACTTTTCATTGTTTCAAAGTGTCATTTTTGCCAGTAACTGCAGAAATATGAGGGGTGTACGCACTTTTGTGATACACTGTATGTGCGTATACATATGCCTCTATATATGCACATGTGTATATATATATATATATATATATATATATATATATATATATATATATATATACACACACATGTATATATATATATATATATATTTACATGTATATATACATGTATATATATATGTATATATATACGTATGTATGTATACGTATATATATTTGTGCATATATGTATATATATATACACACACACGCGCGCACACACATATATATGCTTAATTTATGTGTGTGTGTGTGTGTATATATATATATATATATATATATATATATATATATATGCTTAATTTTATCAATTCAGGAAAAAAAGATGATGCGTTTTTTCAGTCAGTCACATCTCCTTTTCCAAACAGATAAACGGGGATGCGGGAATTGACGTGAGGGGTCAGGGGATGAAGTTGTAGGAGAGATGATGTGGTGGCATTTCTC
>NC_136518.1:12865057-12932557 GCF_053919585.1 Euprymna scolopes | reverse complement strand
TATTTAAAAAAAAAAAATTAAAACACAATTAATTAAAAATCTATGTTGTAACGGAACATTGTGAAATAATGGAATTTTAATTGTTTTAATCTTTTAAAAATTAATAAATGTTTACGAAGTTTCTTTTTCTTGGCAATTTAACAATTCAACTATGTAAACACGATTTTTGTCTCGCAATTTCATTATTTTTGTACGATGAAAAAAAATTTTTTTTTAATTATTACTAATTTATTTTGCCCTTTTTCTTTTAAATGGTACAAAAATTATATTGATAATATTAATTTATAATAAAGTTACATCGTTTTACATATAAGGGGGGGGTAATTCTGTGGTGACTTTTGGAGGTGCCTAGAGAAGTATATACATATTGAATATATCAGTCTAAACGTCGTATATACGAGGGTCGTTCCAAAAGTAAAGCCTCCTATTTTTTTAACTCCAGAAGTTGAAGACATACGAAGACGGAAGTGATACAATTAAAACCAGCGACCTTTTGTGCTCCAGAATTTTTTTTCTACATATTCATCAGTAGTGATTGGATGATTCTAATATTTTTCCTGATTCCGATACAATATCCGATTCCGTACTAAATTTCTGATTCTGATTCTTTATAAATTTCTAAATATTTAACGATGAAATTGCTATTTTTTTTTTCACCGATTATTGTAAAAACATATTTTTCTCAATATAAAATTTTTCAAACATAAAAAAACACACTTTTGTGGGTGGGTGGGGGGACTCTATAGATTTTAGTTTTATTGGTAGTTTAATATCAATAAATATTTATTTTTGTTTTAAACGAAATCAAATTCAAAAATATAATTCAAGGAATCTTTTGTGGCATCGGAAAATATACACACATTCCCCCCCCCCCCGATTCTGATACCAATACCACAAAAAAGTTCTGATTTTTCTGATTCTGATTAATCGTCCCAACACTAGTCACCTTCATTCTTAATCCATTTTTGCCATGAATTCAATGACGCATCTCTGCTTCCAACGCACGTCCATGGCAAGGGGTGCTTTCTTGGAGTCTCGCACCGTCAATATCTGCAACTTTCACATGAAACTTTCAGGTCATGAATGCATAAGTTCAGTCATCATGGCAATGCAATTTGCAATTCCCTCTGATCCATTCGGATAGAATAAAATAATAATAACAAAAAAAAGAGGCATTACTTTTAGAAGTATCTCGAAAACCTGTTTGCTGCTAATAGCTCTGGGTGACCTTGCTCTCTGTCTATACAGACATTGCTTTTCGCTAATAATTTGGAAGTCAGAACATAGTTTTCTAATTGACCTGTTCATTTTGATGTACTCGACGCTCCCATTGAGTTCGCTTTTCACCGTGGGAAGCGACAGACAATTATAGCATCATTTCTTATTTTTTTTTTTTTTTTTTAGATACGACCCCGCATCTTTTTGATACGCTTTGTCCGTCGATGTCTCAATCGACTAAACATTCGTTGGTCTGTCAGATTCTCGTCGGTCTGCCATTCTTATCTTTGAAATATTGTTCTCGCTTTGTCATCAATGGCCGGGTAGGTAGAGAACCGAATAGATATCACAAAAGCTAACACCGATGAACGCCATCTCCTTCAGGGACGTAAACAACCTATCCAACGACTGAAACCGAGAAGAATCTTCCCCAGTCATGTCGAACCCCTAATAACATCTCAGGAAGAGAATACCCCCTCCTACTTATATGGGAATCTCCCCTTTTCAGGCTCTCCCTTCCGGTTCAAAAGCAGCGGAAAGCACAGGGATGGGACGATCAAAGGTTTCTGTGACCAGATGGAGTTACAAAACTGACCCAACCGTTTGGGAATCTGGAGAGGAAGAGCATATGATACAGCACTGTCCTGCCTGCTCTCTACTGCCCAACCGGTACAGCTTGCAAAATACAACCCTAAGGCACAGGACTGCATGAAAATGTCGTAAACTTGATTCATAGACACACAAAAGAAGAGGAACTGGGAAAGTAAAATAGGCGACCATAATCGAGGGCGACCCGAAGGTTTCTTTTTCATTTGATGTAGGGGAAGTCATCACTCCTTTCCCGGATTTATTCCACCTTATAGTGTTCAGTGTTTAGTAAGAGGGCATCCAGTAACTTTTTTTTTTTTTTTGTATGACTCAATCGGAGATTGAACCTTCATCTCCTAGCCCGTTGGTGAACACTGTTACCATTAAATAAGTGTAAATTATATAATTAGCTGCATTTCCCCGGCCTTACCCGGTCGAAACATGTTACTGAGCGAAGGGATTAGTCACCTACTATTTAAGATCTTCAGACCAAGATCACAGTGTAGTATCTGTTCTGATGCTACACTTTCCTTTTCTGTCCTCGGTCAGTGGAGAAGAAATCCTTCATGATGGAGACAATCTTTATTTTTGTCCCTATCCAGAGTGCCCCTTTTTGGGGAGCTGGATTTCCCCCATATTAAAAACTTACCTTGTGTCTAACCCTGTCCTCGTGGTGAGGCAAGTAAATAATAAAAGTGTATATGAGTCCATTTTCAGAAGGACAATTAATTTGTGATTTATGAAACAGTGTACACTTTGTACATATTAATTAAATTGTGAACAAACAGACAAACAAACAAACAGACAGGTAAGAATACGATTTTATTATAATACAATACAAGATTCAAGCAAGCAAGGATGTCCTGATGGTTCACAGAGTTTTATAATTATTATTATTCTCAGTTATTATCGCATATAGCAGGGGTCTCTAAACTATGGCCCGCCGGCCAGATCCGGCCCACTAAAGTCTTTAAGCTGGCCCGCAGGGCTCTTATGTAAAACTTAAAAATATTTAGAAAATAATTAAAAAGTGGAAACGTGTGAAAAAAGTTTTTGCTCAGAAAATGATTAAAAAGAATGAAGTTTTGGAAAAACAGTTTCACTAAAAAGCAAAGCTTATGAGTATAAAACATGGTCAGGTCATTTTTTTTTAATTATTATTTTGGCCCGTGTAGCTCTAAAAATCAGCAATATGACCCCTTTCCGTTCGAAAACTTTGGAGACTCGTAAGACTAAAGTAAGGATTGGATCATCAACCTGTCACTTAGAATTCATTGTTAAACAGCACCTTTATCCTCTGTGAAATTTCGAACCGAACCTTTTAGTTAATAGACAGGAGTAAATTCTCATTTAGTTAGCCATGACCCGATAGCAGTGTTCATTAATTGTTAATTATTCTTAGTTATGAAATCATGTAGCAGGGATTGATTGATCAACCCCCGTAAGCTTAAAACTGATTGCTAATCAGCGCCTGTATCCGTTGCGTCGTGTGGATTAAATAAAGAGTTCAATTCGAAATGCAAAAGATGCGCCTTAAGATTGGAGTTTACATCGGCCGAAACGTTGTGAATATAACAACCCTTAGATGAGAATAGTAATCGAACAATAAAAACACACGCTATTCTTCTTCTTCTCCTTCTTCTCCTCCTCCTCCTCCTCCTCCTCCTCCTCGCCTAGGTATGTTTATCCTGTGTCCCCCAAAATCAACAAAGATTAGACCATTCCTGTTATGGTTTGGTCACTGTTGATTTTGCGGTGGGAGTTTAGTTCTGTGCAGTTCTAGGAGGTCCACCCTCCCAGGCTTTGCTTTCTCTCTTTGAGAAGAGGTGAGTTTACTGCTAATCGCCTGAGGTGCCCTTACCGTGGAATGCCGACGGAACTGTCAAAGCACCTTTTGTAGGTCAGAATAGACTTCTCATCCCCACTTTCCGACTCTGATGTTAGAGTTCTTGCAGTATGAGAGAACTAAACTCTTCTTCTTCTTCTTCTTCTTCCTCTTCTTCTTTCATCGTCATCGTCACCGTCATGTTTTTTATATATAAAAAAGTTAGCCAGTGTTTGTAACTTAATATAACCTGTCTTCCCGTCCTATAAATATGTCTCTCCTTAACGCCATCACTGTATGCACCTTCACTCCCCCATTCGCGGTGAAGAAATAGAATATTCCTAGACGAGTTAACAACATTGTAATACATTTGATTTTAAGTTTGGAGCTGATGATTTGAGAGAGGGGGGAGGAGGAGTCGAGTGTGCTTTGAAAAACGGTGGGGCGGTTTGCAACCCTTAAAAGAGAAGAAGAGGCTTGGTGATGGATCTTTCGTAGCAAGATAAGAGAGAGATTTTTTTGTGTGCGTGTGTGCTTCTACAACATAATCACGGTGACACACCGGTTTCCGCAAGATCACCGCAGTTAAGCAACATTGAAGCTGGTCAGTACTAGATGGGTGACCGTTCCGGCCTTCCAGGTGATGTCTCTCCGCTTATCTCAACATTGTTTCCAGTCGTCCTGGATTTCTCCTTGCCACTGGACTAAAACAGTGCCGATTCAGAAGAGGTTGTAGTTGCAGATTGCGCAACCCTTGCCTCACAATTACTGCCCACTACAGGAGGGGGGAGTGTCCTTTGTCTTTCGAGACTGAACAAAGGCATCGAGATATATATATATATATATATATATATATTTGGATTTTACCGTCACTGGATTTTTTATCTTCCACCAGACTATCCATTCATGTGTAATCACCTTTTTCTTCACCATATTCCCTCTGCTTCACTTTTTTTGTTTTCAAGTAAGATCTTTGACTTACTTGTTGTTTCATCAAATACTTCTGCATGCAAAATCCGATCCTGCATTTTGCTAATTCCTACCCTCTGATGAGAAGGAAAGTATTTCTTCGAAACTCTGCGGATTAAGGACTATCCACTTATCTAGTGTTTCCTTTTCAGATTAAATATGTTTAGTGTTTTTTAACATATTTAATTAACTGTTTGCTGATATATATATATATATATATATATATATATATATATATATATATATATATATATATATATATATATATATATAAGATTGAGCATATTGCAGCGCGAAATAACTGCCACTAGCATATAAAGCAATGATCTTTTTGTAAATAAATAGAGCTTAGGCGTTTGGACATTGTTTAATCATTGTACTTTCCCATAGCAACAGCCATATAGCGTAACAATTAGATGTGCCGATTGTCGTCTAGACGGTCGAGTTTCAATCTTTCCAAATCCAGCCACACTGAAGAGCTGTGATACGGTGGAACAGTCTGTGTGTTGTGACTTAAATGTTGAAATATATACGAGAAGGCTTGGAAACAGTGAAATGAAATATCTATAAACAGAAAATAGAGAAACATATATTAGTTGAGTGGAACTCCACTCAACTGGATCAATAAAGTCAGGTTATGAGCCACTTCCTCTAAATCTCAGGTCCAGACGATAACAGAAACTGGTTACCGGAAGTGACGGCAGAAATAGTCCATTTGTATATTTTGGCAGCAAGTCATTATTCAAACACGTCTGATTGAACACGATAGAGTCATTCTTTTTTCCGATCTTTATGGATAACTTTTCAATTTGCCGAGTGGTCTTTTTAATTTCAGTAGGAAAGTTATATAAAATGGCGCCCAAAAGTTGTAGTCCGGCCATATTCTTCTCGGATGCATCAATAGAAAGCACTTGAAAAGAATATGGCCGAACAACAACTTTTGGGTGCCATTCTATATAACTTGTTTACTGAAATTAAAAAGACCGCTCGGCAAATTGAAAAGATATCCATAAAGATCGGAAAAAAGAATAGTTCTGTCGTGTTCAATCGGAGGTATTTGAATATATATATATATATATATATATATATATATATATATATATATATATATATATTCAAACACACACACACACACACATATATATATATATATAACTACTTCATTTACTCACATAAAATTAATATACAAAAGTATAAATTTATGCGTAAACTTTAAGTATTTACTTCAAAAGTGCTCAATACGTAGGTAGAGCTAGTTAGTAATTTATAAAATATATATGGCGATTAAGCTGCACTAAATATTCCGCGTTTCATTCACTTTAGGATTCTTCAGGCTGAAGAATCTTAGAGTGGATGAAACGCGGAATATTCAGTGTAGCTTAATCGCCATATATATTTTATATATATATATATATATATATATATATATATAATAAAATACAAACGATGGCTGACATTATATGAATGAAAAGGGAAATCTAAAATAAATAAATGGTAATCAATGTTTCGTCCCACATTTCAGGGGACATCATCAGGATTTGGTTGTAAAAAAAAAACATGCCAAGGAAACATGTTATAGACCACATGTGAGTGAACAGTGAAGGAACCTAAAGTTCCTTCCTACTCACATACACGCACATTTATAAATTCTTTTCCAGGGCAGAAAGGAACTTTAGTTACCTTCTCTCTTTGCTCGCATGTGGTCTGTAACCTGTTTCCTCCGCATTTTTGTTTTTTAAAACCAAATCCTGAAATAGGGACTAAACGAGCATATATATATATATATATATATATATATATATATATATTTGTAGTTATCGACATACAGTCCTGTTTCGTTGTATCACAACTCATCAGTGTCGCTAGACTAGCATCTCTCCCAAGCCAAGGATTGAACCTAGAACCGTCGTGTTGACAGGCGGCAGTTCTCCCACTCGACCATGGAATCAACGCCCGTAAATAACTCGTCGGAATGTCTATTTAAATAGACACCCGCCACCACTTTTATAGTGCTCAAATCGCCTGTTCGTAAACAAACAAACAACGAGCTTCGCATTTTCAGCCAATTAAGTAGCGGGTGAAATTATTTACGACAGTGTTGTACCCAAAGAGGGGGGGGCCTTAAAATATACCGAGATCTCAGTCGTACCATTTCCTCTATTCCTTTATCTGAGAAGATCTTACTCATGGGTGATTTAAATGCAAGGGTTGGCAAGGATCATCACACCTGGGACTCACTCGGCCGGTTTGGTGTAGGTAAGGTGAACAGTAATGATCTGCATCTTCTCCATCTATGCCCTCAGTTTGATCTTGCTATCTGTAACACTTTCTTCAGCCACGAGGAGGTCCATGAGTTTACTTGGACCCATCCTCGTTTAAAACAGGGTCACTTGATTGATTACATTATTTCCAGGAATGCAGATTTGTAGAACGTCTGTAGTGTGCGTGTTATGCATGGAGCTGAATGCGGCACAGATCACTTTTTGGTATGCGGGAAGTTGAAAATCTGTATAAGGAAGAAGTGTAGGTCGGGTGGTGTTAAGATTCCCAGGCGGGTTGATGTGTTCAAGCTGGATGATCCAAGTGTACGTGAAAAGCTTCGATCCGTAGTTAATTCTACTAATTTTGATGGGTCATGGGTGCATTTTAAAATATGAAATAAATGTAGATGTTCTTGGCTTCCGCAAATCTAAACATCAGGATTTGTTTGATGATAATGATTCTGAAATTACTCAACTCTTAAGTGCTAAAAATGAGTTGCATCATAAAATGTTGTCTGCTTCTCATGGAGGCCGAGAGTCTCTCCAACAGTCACTTAAAGCAAGCAAGGGTCTTCTCCAATAGCGACTCCACCAAATGAAGAATCAGTGGTGGGCTAAACGTGCCAACCAAATCCAGATGGCTTTTGATCATAAAGACTTCAAACGCATGTACGATTTACTTAAAAAAGCATTTGGTCCTCAAACATTATCTACATCTCCCCTACTCTTAAGTGATAGAATTGCCCTTATAAAGGATCCTAACAAGATTCTCCTTCGTTGGATGAGCATTATTCTGATCTCTTTGACAAACCCTTTAATGTTGATGAGGACGTCATCAATGAATTTTTATCACAACAGAAGCTTATCCATGAAATGTCTGAGTTCCCATTTGAGAATGAAATTAGAGATGCAATCAAGGAAGTGAACGTTGGGAGGGCTCCAGGGCTTGATGATATTCCCGTGGAAGTCCTCTTACATGGGGGTAATAAGTTTGTTCATGAAATTCTTCATCTTATCACTGATGTCTGGAAGGGTGTTCCTGTCCATCAGGATTGGGTTGATGCAATTCTTATATCACTGTACAAGGGAAAGTGGTCCAGGACCGACTGTGGAAGTTATCGTGGGATAAGTTTGTTGGAAGCAGTTGGTAAAGATTTTTCCAGAGTTCTACTCAATAAATTGTTAAAGTATATTTGTCCATCCGTCATTCCAGAAAGCCAAAGTGGCTTTCGTCCGGGTAGAGGAACCATGCACATGATCTTCTCTGCTCGGCAGTTGCAAGAGAAATGTATTGAACACCATTTTTCGTTTTATCAGGTTTTTGTTAATTTGACTAAGGCTTTCGATATTGTGAACAGAAATGCCCTATGGATAATTCTGGGGAAGTTGGGATGCCCACCTCAATTTCTACGATTACTCAGGGAGCTTAACACTAATATGAAGGCTCGCCTGAACTTCAATGGATGCCTATCAGAACCCATCTCAGTTGACAATGGTGTGAAGCAGGGTGATATCCCAGCACCTACACTTTTTCTATTTATTTTGCAACTATGCTTTCCTATGCCTTTAGGGACTGTTTTCTGGGTGTTTATTTGCGTTTCAGAACCACAGATAAGGTCTTTGATCTTCATCGTTTTCATGCTTCTACAAGGACCTTTCAGAACCTGGTTCGTGAATTGCTTTATGCAGATGACGCCAATCTTGTAGCCCATAGTGAGAGAGATATGCAGGGTATCATGGATCTGTTTTCAGGGGTTTGTGCGTCTTTTGGTCTTACTATTAGTCTTAAGAAGACTAAGGTCATATTCACAACTCCACCCGATAGTTTGTATATGGAACCAAATATTTTTGTCAACAACCAGAGATTTGTGTATTTGGGTAGTACTCTTGCCAGAGACGGAACCCTGGATGCTGAGGTCAACTATAGGATACAGCGTGCCACTAAGGCTTTTGTTGGTTTAGAGAAACGAGTATGGTCTGACAGAGGTATAACTATTCATACAAAGATCAGTGTCTATCAATCTTGTATTTTACCATCCCTGCTTTACACTTCTGAGGCATGGACAACTTATGGTAGACACATAAAAGTCATGGAGAGAGTGCACCAGAAATTCCTGAGACACATTCTGGGCATCAGGTGGAGCTCTTTTATACCTGATATGGATGTTCTCATGCGAGCTGACGTACCTTGTATCGAGAAGTTGATTATACGCAACCAGATGAGGTGGGCTGGACATCTGACAAGGATGGACGACGAGAGATTGCTAAAGCGCCTGTTCTATAGTGAAGTTACACAAGGAAAGCGTCCACAACATAAACCTAGGAAACGCTTTAGGGATAATGTCAAAGATAATCTTAAAGCTCTTGGTATTGTGTTCAGTTGTGAAATTGCTTCCAATGATCGTAAAAAGTGGCGCTCCTTGGTCTATCATGGCTGTGATAGCTTTGAGAAGAAAAAATATGAGCACGCAAAATGAAGCATGATATCTGGAAGAAAAATCTGTCAGATCTATCAGGTCTGTTGGAGGCTTTCGTGCAGAACCACATCTGTGATTTATGCGGTAAAATGACTTTATCCGGAGCTGGCCTAGCTAACCACAAGCGAGCACATGGAGATCAATCTTTCTTTGATGGGAAAACACTGCGGGGCACAGATGTTCTACTTGCTCTATGGTCTGTAAATTGAGTGGAGGCCTGAAGCGTCATATGAACGTCCACACTAGAGCAGCACCAGTTGGCATCCCTCAATCTCAGCTTAAGTGTGACCTTTGCAACAGACTGTGTAAGAGCAGGGCTGGTCTGAAGAGCCACCTTCGTTCCTACAGTAGATAGAAATTGATGCATCTTGATCACATCTCCACATGTATATATGTATGTGTGCATAAATGTATATATATAAAAAAAACAAATAAAAAAAATTCGAATAAGAAAAAAATAAATAAATAAAATAAATAAAAATAAAAAAAATAACAAGATTTCAAAAGTACATGAAAATGAATGAATAATCAACAATAAAGCAAGGGAAAGATGGTCTTCTTCTGTCAAGATACATATATATACTAGCAAAAGTACCTGTCGTTGACTGGGTTCAAAAACAGCCTACAGAAAATGGACTCTGATTTATGAAAGTATGATAGGTTATGAAAAGAAAGGGTTGTAAATTTTGGTTGAATTTGGGGGTATCAAAACCAAAGCAAAATATGATGAAAGTAAAAATAAAACAGATAAAACCCATAATTTATTATACCATACCTGTTCACACTGAAACACTTATCACTATATTCTGTGGATCTATATTAAAAAAACCTTGTTAAACTTTGTGACATATTTTCATTATATGGAGGTCAGGTGCGAACGAACACCCCATAATTTTATTATACCATATTTCTTCAAACAGAAACATAATTATCAAAGTATACTTACACAGATAGATATGAAAAGTCTTTATTAAAGTTTGTGCCTATTTTCATTCTATGGAGGCCAGGCGCGAACGCAGACCCCACAATTTTATTATACCATCCCTATTTAAGTTAAAACATACATACTTATTCTTATGTACATCTATATCAAAAACACTTGTAAACGTTTTTTTTTTAATTTTTTAATTTTTTATTTCCATACTTTGTGAACCAGGCGCAAACGCAGACCCCACAATTTTAATGAACAACTGTTCTGCCATATCAAACATACCCATTCCAGTGTCTCGATACATCTTCTATCATTATATGTAATTAGTTTTTTAAAATAGTCAACCATATAGGGGCCTATTCGTGACCAGACACACACACACACACACACACACACACACACACACAGCTTTATATATATATATATATATATATATATATATATATATATACACACACACGCGAGGGGCGTGCAATAAGTAATGCCCCTGACCCCCTTCCAGTTGTCTGATCTAGCTGAAATTTTGCATGTGCAATGATTTATATGTCGACGGGTTATGTGGCAAATTATAGCTCTGAACTCATTGTAGTTTCTGTTTTGTAGGTGTTTGAACTGAGTCAGGTGTGAAATGGAGCCTGTTGAATGCCGAGCAGTGATCCGGTTTTTGTATTTGAAAGGACGCACACCACAGGAGACTTTTGATGAAATGAAAGAAACTTATGACCTTGTAAAACGCTGGCATCGTGAATTCAAACATGGCCGGAAGTCTTTGGAAACAGCTCCCAGACCTGGTCGCCCCCCCCCTTCTGCCATTGATGAGGCATCTGTCCGTCAAGTTGAGGATGCCATTTTGGTAGATCGGCGCATTACTATTCGCCAAATAGCCCAAGATGTCAAGATTAGTACAAGGTCTGTGGAAACAATCATTCATGTGCAGATGGATTCCCTGGTTACTCACACCATTCCAGAAGCGAGAACGCGTCAAGTGCTCAAGGATGAATTTGAAGATGTGCCAAGAAGATGAGTCAAAGTTTTTCAAAAGACTGATTACATATGAGGAAACCTTGGTCCATCACTATGATCCAGAGACCAAAATCCAGTCAATGGAGTGGAAGCACTTGGACTCACCACCTCCAAAGAAGGCAAGGGTGCAGCCCTCTACTGGCAAGGTCATGCTCACAGTCTTTTGGGACCAGGACGGAGTAGTGATGACAGATTTCCAAGCAAAGGGTACCACAATTACAGGAGCCTATTATGCTTCACTTTTGAGGAAATTAAGGGAAGCTATCAAAATCAAGAGGTGAGGCAAGATCAGTAAAGGCACCCTCCTCCTGCAGGACAACGCTTAGGTCCACAACTCGCATGTTGCCAGATCAGAAGCACGGGCATGTGGTTATGAAATCCTTCCCCATCCTCCCTACTGTAAAACTGCTAAATAGACATACACAGAAAATTTTGGACAAATATGGTAAAATAGTAAAAAAAAAAAAAAAAAATGGACTGTTTGTATTAGCCCTAAAAGAACCCCTGGGGCACACCCAAGAGTTATTGCGAAGTATAGAGAAACAAAATTATATAGAAATCAGTTAGTTACAACTTTTCAGAATGTTTTATAAAAATTTAAGGCATCAATTTTTTTTTTAATAAGCACAAAAGTGTTAATTTTAGCCATTTTAACCCGAAAGGTAACCCTAGGGGGGAAGGGCAACCGGAGTTTTTCCTGAAAATCCGTCCTGTTACTTTTTACTCATATCATGTTTAATGTTTGTGCAAACTTTCAAAAAATTCGAAGGCATAGTTATTGAGAAAAGTGCGGACAGACGAACGGACAAGGGTGAATTTACAGGTCCACCCTCCCTTTTTCGGGGATCCAAAAATAATAAATAAAAATTAACGTCCTTGAATGGCTATTCGTTTATTCGCGGTCGGCGAGCATAGTTGTGCTCCTATAGCTAGATATTTGAGTTGACGGGTGGTTCTTAAAACTCAGTGGCTGTATTTATTTAGTTAAATATGAATCAAGGGAGTGGTCGGAGGGTCAATGGAATCTCTGACCTAATTGTTACCGTGACAAAAAGAGACAATTGGTGACAGGGTAGGGAAAACAAGTTTTTTTTTCTTTTTTATATGTATATTTTTGTCAGACAAGAAACGGAAGAAGCCAAGCAATGGTTGACGTACGAGTTTTAATGTGTGTGTGTGTGTGTGTGTGTGTGTGTGTGTGTGTGTGTGTGTGTGTGTGTGTGTCGGAGAGGGGGTATAGACAAGTAATATTTACTCTTCAGGTATGTTTTACTATACACATAGATTCGAAAAAGTTGTCAAAAAAACAAAACAAATATATAACAAATAGATGCTATCAAAAGCAAGATAAGTTACTTTCTATGTAAATGGATAATTTTTTCGTGTTTTTATTTTATGTAGAGTGTTTATTCGGCTCGAAAAACATACAGTGTTTACCGATGTATTTGGAAAATGCAAATGGCGACGGACCGTGTGTTGAATACGTAAGTTTGGGAAAATGAGTTAAAACTAAAAAACTATACAAAATACTGTTCGAAACCAAGATCTATGTTACTGTACCATAAGCTGATAAATGATAAAGGCGGTATTCTGGGTGGTTGTAAAAGTTACGGCGATCGAATGACCCCCTCCCCATTGGTATTAACCGGTGGGGTCGCTTTAGGCAACCATCAATAAAGCGATCCCCTCTCTCGAAAGACAAGGTAATGCCTGAGAGGATGCCCTCCTCCGAAAACAAGCAGAACCATACTTTTACTATCATGAATGAAAAAATCAGATAAGATATAAAGCAGTTACGAAAAAAGAGCAGGAGAGAGAGAGAGAGAGAGAGAGAGAGAGAGAGAGAGAGAGAGAGAGAGGGGGGGTATACTACAAAGAAGTTGAGTGAAAAGAAAAACAGAAAGAGAGAGGGAGTAGAAAGATGCAAGCTATATGATTATTCGGTATTGATGTACCTTACGAACCAGAACTAACGGAAACCGCCGGAATATACCGAGGAGCGCTGACCAAGTTGATCAGTCAATCAGAAAGCAGCAACAAACGCGATTAGCCAATAAAAAGCCAAGCAGACGACTTCTTTTTTAATAAATTAGAAGAAAAAAATAGTTTTTAATTTTAATCAGTCAGAAGAATGGAGAACACGACAATTAATCTAACTATGCTGGACAAATTAGTACAGACTTCGGAGCAAGTCATAAATCCTCAACGTTATTTACCTGTGGGCATACGACATGGCCGCTAAAGAAATCTGAAGAGAGAATATGAGGTGGGTTCGGGACATACTGTTACCGATTATTGGAGTAACTAACCCTAATCCTACCCCCCCCCCAAAAAAAAAACATTTAGTTTTTAATTAAGTGAAAAAAATGTTTCAACTTTTTCAAATATATATATATATATATATATATATATATATATATATATATATATATATATATATATATATATATTCATGAAACTTACGGTAGGTTGCTGTTATATTTTATTTTATCGTTTTTCCATTTTTGATTTTTCATTGCAATTCGTCTTCGATAGATGCTGTTATTTTTTGTTTCCTACCGTTTTTAAAGTTTCATCTGCGCTCGGTATATTCCGTCAGTTTACGTCAGGTGCCGGTCGAATCCGAGCGAACATTTACGGAAATCCGTTCGAATCGGATTTCCGTAAATGTTACACTGTAACAGTGCCAATCATTCTAATACATATTTAAGCACTATCTAAATATCACGTAACACTGTGCGTGTGAGCGCCTGGAAAGTATCAGCAGCAGCAGCAGCATCGAAGGATAGCGTGGATGCGAAAAGATAAGCAGCAGCAGCAGTAGCAGAAAAACATGCATATGCAAATTAGGAAGTGTGTGCGAGAAGTGGAAGGGAAAAAAAGAGAGAAAAAATGCAACACGTGCTTGGAGAGAAAGAACGTCGACGTCAAAGAAAATGGACGTGTGAATAGCGAGGACGAGAGTGGGCCAGTTGAGAATGTCCATGCGGTCGGAGGAATGAGTAACGAGCCTCTGGCAAAATGAACATGTGGCAGCGAGAGACTTTTTTAATTAGTGCCGATAGTAACGGTAATGAAAACATGTGGTAAAAAAATGCCAACTCGAATATTTTATTTGCTTTATTTGTTTGTTCATTTGTGACGTAAAGGGCATGTTACAATCAGCCCGATAGTGAGTTTGTTGCTATCGGCTTAAAGTATTGTTACGTTCAGTCCTAGGAGATATATTCTGCTATGCTTTTACTTTTCTATGGGAAAAAAACTTTATTGCTAATCACATGATGCGCCCCTATCGGGGAATGCTTGCGTCATTCAAAATGATTTTTGTAAGCCAGAGTGCAGATACACTAGTGCTAGAGAACTGGCTTCTAAAAACCACGTCCGACCACATATCAAGGTAAGGAGGCAAGGATATATATATATATATATATATATATATATATATATATATATATATATATATATATATATATTGTGACATAATCCGTAAATTTGATTATGTATTTAAATGAAAATGTAAATTTTAATTTTAGGCCAACGAGAAATGTATCTTTTTTTTGTGTGTTTTTTATATTTTGTCGCCGAGGCAAAATGAACATGGAAGAAAAAGAGAGAGAGAAAGAGAGGCTAAACCTATAAAGAGAGAGAGAGAGAGAGAGAGAAAGTATAGAAGAAAGGGGGAAAGGTGAGAGAGACGTTCAGCGGGTAAATCAGCAAGCGAGGTGACCGGGTTACCTCGCTCAGCGACACGCTTTCTAACCTCTGTTAGTTACTAAGCAACAAAGAAAAGAGCGGGGTAAGAAATGTATAGAGAAGAGGGAAAAAGAGGAAAAGAGACATTTTTGGAAAAGGCCCGGGCGCACGTGGAATATTTCCACTCCACCACGACAGAGAAGCGAGGAACGAACTGGCGTCGTCGAAACATAGACTGTCAACTCTATGACCACGAGGGACACAGCACTCCAAAAATAACCGAAACATTGATGAATGTTACATAGGAATACCGCATGTTATGAACTGTCGTCCGAAGCTAATAAAATGGAGGTTAAACTTCACGTAGAAAATAAACAAAAAAAAAAAAAAAAAGAGAAAAGAAAAAGAAAAACTGTAAGTCGTCTCTCTGAATATCCCTCTCTCGTATAGTAAGTCAATGAGTTCATTTTGCCATTGCTTTGTGTGGACTGATGTATTTTTTGTATTGATATATTTCTCGTCGGCATTTTCAGATAGTAGGTAAAAATACCCCTTCCACACACTCGTAATTGTTTTGTTTCATTTAACTTAATCTCCTTCCCTCCCTACCATAGTTTAATTTTTTATAATAAAATTAACTTTGGAACATTATCACGGGTATCTGTGTTCGTTCTTTCTCGCGTTTTTGTTCAGTCTTCGTGTCTCTATTCTTTTTTTCTGCCCGTGTCACATATGCGATATATATTTTTTTCTTGTAAATTCCCTTTTAGGTACTGGTCGCGGTAAGAGTTCCCTGCCGAACACCCTCCAAAAACAATGATGTCTCCCGTTTCTCGCGCAGCCGCAAAGGACATGTTTTAGTTGCCATAGTAACAACACTTTTTATCGACATTGTTTTACTGTTTATGAATATTGAAATAAAATGCATTACTACACATTAATAATATCTCACTTTTAATCACTTTTATCGACTTTT
Organism: Euprymna scolopes; assembly: GCF_053919585.1. NCBI lineage: Eukaryota > Metazoa > Mollusca > Cephalopoda > Sepiida > Sepiolidae > Euprymna > Euprymna scolopes. Next base: position 12,916,596 of record NC_136518.1, on the reverse strand, counting down.
TAAAACTTTTTTTTTACTCTTTTTAAATGACAACGTTAATGTTTATGAATATTGAAATAAAACATTACTACACATTTATTAATATCTTTTTTTTTTTTTTACTGTTTATGTGTCAATTTTATCGACTTTTTCTTTTCTTATATTGAATATTGAAATAGAAGACATTACTACACATTTATTAATAATATCTTTTTTTTTTTTTACTGTTTTACTGTTTGTGTCACTTTTATCGACTTTTTCTTTTATGAAACTTATCGGCGGTTCTTGAAATTTACTTACCACAAAACTTGTCGGCGGTTCTTGAAATTTACTTACCACAAAATGATGATAGAATAATAAATTTACTTACGTTTAATCAATGTTATTTTCTTTTTTAAATAGCATTTTCTTTTTAAATGACGACGTTTTTACTGTTTATGAATATTAAAAGAAAAATAATTACTAAACATTTATTAATAAGAAAATGGGTGCTAGTGCACTTATGATCCGCGCTATATTTTAAATCGTATTTCTAAGCTTAAAGTTTAATGTTCATAAACAGTAAAAACGTCGTCATTTAAAAAGAAAATGCTATTTAAAAAAGAAAATAACATTGATTAAACGTAAGTAAATTTATTATTCTATCATCATTTTGTGGTAAGTAAATTTCAAGAACCGCCGACAAGTTTTGTGGTAAGTAAATTTCAAGAACCGCCGATAAGTTTCATAAAAGAAAAAGTCGATAAAAGTGACACAAACAGTAAAACAGTAAAAAAAAAAAAAGATATTAATAAATGTGTAGTAATGTCTTCTATTTCAATATTCAATATAAGAAAAGAAAAAGTCGATAAAATTGACACATAAACAGTAAAGAAAAAAAAAAGATATTAATAAATGTGTAGTAATGTTTTATTTCAATATTCATAAACATTAACGTTGTCATTTAAAAAGAGTAAAAAAAAAAGTTTTAAAAAGTCGATAAAAGTGATTAAAAGTGAGATATTATTAATAAATGTGTAGTAATGTCTTTAAACAGTAAAACAATGTCGATAAAAAGTGTTGTTACTATGGCAACTAAAACATGTCCTTTGCGGCTGCGCGAGAAACGGGAGACATCATTGTTTTTGGAGGGTGTTCGGCAGGGAACTCTTACCGCGACCAGTACCTCCCTTTTATAATAATGTGTTACAAAGATAAAAATTTATTTGCTTTTGTCATGAATTTCCTTTCATACCCCTAAGTTTGCTTATTACTTAATCCCTCCTTTTTATCGCATGTGTAACAATATATATATATATATATATATATATATATATATATATATATATATATATATATATATATATATATCAGCAAACAGTTAATAAATCATGTTAAAAAACACTTTGAAATGAGTTAAAAGCATATTTAATCTGAAAAGGAAACACTAGATAAGTGGATAGTCCTTAATCTGCGGAGTTTCGAAGAAATACTTTACTTCTCATCAGAGGGTAGGAATTAGCAAAATGCGGGATCGGATTTTGCATGCAAAAGTATTTGATGAAACAACAAATAAGTCAAAGATCTTACTTGAAAACAAAAAAAGTGAAGCAGAGGGAATATGGTGAAGAACAAGGTGATTACACATGAATGGATAGTCTGGTGGAAGATAAATAATCCGGTGACGGTAAAATTCAAATATATAACCTTCTTGAAGTTAAAAAGAAAACTTTAACGAAATCTGCCAAAAGAGGAAAAAAAAAAAAACTGAAACTGCAAAGCCCCCCCCCCTCAAAAAAAAAAAATCCTGCGCCAAAAGAATTCCCCAAGCCAAAGCAACACTTTCTACACGTGGATAGGATTACACCCAACCCGAACACACCAACAGCAGTCTCATCTGCAGAAACGATGTTTGTGCGGAAAGTGAGATCCGTTTTTGATAAGCTCTTACCCAAACAGTCAAGGCCACTAGTGACCACTTATGTACCCAGTAAACGTTTAATACCAGGTGAAAGAGTGTTTTTCAAAAGTTATAAAAACAACACATCATTCTGGGAGGTAGGTACAATTACTAAGAGAGTCGATGACATGATATATATCGTCCAAGGACCAACAAACGTCACCAGAACAAACTAAGAAGATGTTGATCAGTGGAAACCAGCGGCAGTCCATCATTGGAAGATTAGCCGATAGACACTGTCTTCGAAACTTTTGATCTTGAACCTCCCTCCTCAACCAACACCTGAACTACAGCGGTCGTTCCGTAAGAGAAAGGTTACCGAGCCATTGACGGTAAACCCTAAAAGAAAGAGGTACTGACAGCTTTTACGAACAAAAAGCTTGGGAGGGGGTGTTGGAGACGCCCCTCCATGGGATTAATGGACTATCTCATGACATCACTTACTTTGGTGACGTCACTCCCGGTATCGAGTACCGGTGCCCGGATTGGCACGCGACCAAGTAGGTCGGGTGCACACGCCCCATCGTTGAGGAATGGTATTGTCCAACTCATTTTGCCTGTAATCTATGTGAATACATGTTCGTTTCTTAAAAATCCTGTGTTCTTTTCGTTTATTACTATTTAACACCATATTATTATTATTATTATTATTATTATTATTTACTCACTAGATGTTATGTACTCTAGATATTTTCTTGGAAACTACTGGACCAATCTGACAGAAATTTTGCATAAACTTTTGTTATGATAAGGCGCAGCGAAGTAAGTATTATGGTATATGTTTGATGCACTGTTAGGGATTAATAGGGATTAGTATTTAATGGAAAAATGAGTACAAATTATATTCAACCACCAACTTGACACAAAGCACTCATTTTTACCCGTTTTTAACGGGCTAAAAGTCTTGCATGTATTACAATAAATCTGTATTCCCGTTTGTTTGTTTGTTTACAATGACGATAGCAGATGGAGTCAAACATGACGTCATAGAAGATGATGTCATACATGCCGTTTACGTGTTTAAAATTGGGCGGAGCAAAAGGATTCTCGGATAACGCCGGGTACGCAGAGCTACTTAATATATATAAATATATATATATATATATATATATATATATATATATATATATATATATATATATATATATATATATATATATAGATAGATAGATAGATAGATAGATATGGGAGAGAGAGAGAGAGAGAGAGAAAGAGAGAGAGAGAGAGGGGGGATGGGATAGAAAAGGGAAAGAGACGGAGGCAATTAAATACGAATGTATAAATAGAAGAAAAGGCGAAAGATGAAAAGAAAAACAATGGCGTTTTCTTTTGTTGTATTCTAAAAGTACTTGAAAACCTTTCATGGCAACTCAACTCACTAATAAAAAAATAAAAAAAATTTAAAAAAAAAGAAAAAAGGGCGTGTCTGAATCAAATTTAAACAAACTACAAAACGGGGAATGCATAAAAATGGATTAAATATTTCACAGTGAAAAAAAAAAAAGGAAATAAACGCTACCGTGTGGGAAAGCTGGGTGTAGAGTCTCGTCTGAACTCTGGTCTTTTAACCCTAACCCGCCGGATAAGACTAACCCTAACACACGTTCTACGTTTTAAGATCAGGTTTCTCCAGAAGACAACAAAAGAATAATGTTACCCACAGGAACAGCTGAAAAAAAGTCACCGATAAGACCCTTTATGACTCTATTTACAAGTTTTTATTTCTACTTGGAAGTCATCACTTATAAAGGCCTGAAGACCACTCGAGGATAAGAGTTAATGAATGTAAGATAGTAGTGTAGTAATCGCTAATGAAGTAAATTGTGTAAATTTTTATTGATGGAGACGGCTCAACATATACTTGTTTATATTGGATTTGAAGGCGACTATGTTGTACTCAACCGGGAAGCAGAACAGCGGAACAGTGTTCCACAGGCGGGAAGTTCTGGGAAATAAACATTGTTCATGGAATCTGCGTTTAAATTTAGGTATACATAGAGAGTGTGGAGGAATTGTATATAGTGGTTGTAACTAGTCGAGTGTTTTTATGAAAGTTTGACAAGGTGGGGGGACGATTTTCCATAAAAATAATGATAGAGCAGAGAGAGGCTCGCAACGTCTCATCTTTGGGAAAGAAGTTGCAGGAAATTCACAAAAGAATGACGTCACAAAGAGATTACCTCATCCATCAAAACAGTGCTTACCAACCGGTGGTCTACCTTTGGTGGTTGGTGCAAATTTTGATTATGCTTCGCAGAGAAATGACCAGATATCACACTAAAAATGCGTTATCTCTATTATAAAAGTTAACGTACCTACGTTGCTTCAATAACGATGTATGCAAAATAAATTTGCATACGCAGAGAAAGAGAGGTTTGATCTTAATCATAGCTGATAATAATAAAAACGAAATGAAAAAATAATCACGCCCAATATTTATTGAGATGATTATTATTTATTCATTTATTTATTGCGGACTGTTATCCTCATCGTTCAGTTATTGTTTCACGACGTTTCTGCCAACTATTTCTCTGGCCTTCGTCAAGTGGTTACCGTGATGGAATAGGAATTCCAAATCTCCTAACTGCATCCTCAGCAATTACTGCCTTCCATAGTTGTTGTCGTCTCCCCACGTTTTGGCCAACTAAGCCTCTTGGGTAAGATTGAAGCCGCTATCTTTAGACAATGCTGACCTGGAACCATAGAGATTCAACGTCTCTATCCACTATGCCACGAGCCCTGAAGGGCGACCACGGTTGGATTTTTTGGTCATATAAATCCACGTTTATTTATAATCTGATCTTCCATTATCAGGTCCGTACCGAATGGTATATATATTATTTTTTAATTAATTGGAGGATGCAGTTAGGAGATTCGGAGTTCCTATCCCGTCGCGATAAACACCTGACGAAGGCCAGCGGATTAGTTGCCCGGAACATCGTGAAACAGCAACTAAGAAAGATGAGGATAATAGATTGCAATAAATAAATGAATAAATAATACTCATCTCAATAAGCATTTCAATTGATTAAATAATATATTTCAAGTTGGTGTCGAAATGGCGGGGTTTTGTTAATCTCATGGCAAACAAAATAGACAGTAAAAAAAAAAAAAAAAAAAAAAAAAAAGCCGGCATTGTTTGGAAAGTAACGGTAATTAATGACTTGTGTTAAAACAGAAAAAAATGTCGGATTTCTTTATTTTTGTTGTTTGTTCCTTTGCGACGGCACTAGGTGGCGTCGGGATCCTAGAGCGATTTGAACTCTAACGAGCATGGTTTGACCGTAACGACCACGTTACATATGTATGGAGTGTGGGCGCACATGTATAGCAGCTGTATGCAAATGATCGAGCCATGTGCGAGATGACGTCACGGCAAGGAAGAAAGGAAAAAATTATCAAAAGAAGAACGTGTGCGCGTTAGAGAGATGTGGGTGATGTCACAGCTGATACAAGAAGTCAAGCGTGGACTGAGAAAGAGGAATAAAGGTCGCAAACGAGTTGAATTTCTTTTCTCTTCCTTTCTTATGTTCCTTGCGACGGTGTCTGCAACGTGTTGGGTCCCTACATATTAATGACTACGTTGCAACGTCTTTTTCCTCCATGTGCCTAACATCAAATGGAATTTCCATGAACAAAGTTTCTTTCCAAGCACTTCCTAATTATGAAACACATTAACAGGAGACTGCTTCCCTATTGATTACAACATGGTCGTTTTCATTGTCAACAGATACTTAACAAATAAGGTCATCATCAGTAGGCAAAGTTTGTTAAATCAATTCTATTTTAAATCCTCTCATAGTATTCATCATTCAACTTGTCCGTGAATGGCTTTTGGCCTTAATAATTGGTGTCTATTTAGCAAAAAAAAAAAAAAAAAAGAGAAGATTTTGCGGTAGTAAACAAATACGAATGTTTTTTTGGTTTTAGAATATATTTTTGGTTTTAGAATGTTTTTTTGAGGACGAACTTGAACTTCTTGACCTTCTCTGATTTCAGGATAGGAGGAATATCCTCCTTCAACTTGAACATACGCTGTTCCTGTAAATTCGAGTTTCAGAGTAGGCGTAGGTTCTCCAAGAGTTCCCGTTTACTTGCCTCCCCACGAGGACAGGGTTAAACACAAGGTCAGTTTTTAATGAGGGGAAAATCCAGCTTCCCAAAAAGGGGTACTCTGGATAGGAACAAAAATAAAAATTGTCTCAGTCATGAGGAATTTCTCCTCCACTGATCGAGGACAGAAAAGGTGAAGTGTGGTATCAGAACAGATGCTACACTGTTATCTTAGCAAGAATTGTTGAAAAACGGGATTGCGATGATGGAAGCACCGCATCTTCTTTAGTTTCAAAAAATCACATCAAAATAACAAAAAAAGTCTGCGCCGAGACAATACTAGGTTTCTTCAATAAGTTTCCAGAGTTTTTACATATAGGCACTTTTACTGATACTACGTACATGAAACTCTAGTCCTCTTCGAAATAATCTCCTCCGGCTGCAATGCACTTGTACCCTATCAACAACTCCCGGAAGGCTTCTTTTTTTTTTTTTTTTTTTTTTTACACAGTGATCACCACTTATCAAGGCCCGGAAGCCACTCAGGGATAAGGGTTATTGCAAGTACATTACGTTAGTGTGGAGATTTGATGAAGTGTTTACTTAAGGGGGCGGTTCATTAGGAATTTGTTAACGTTGGATGTGAAGACTTCATAGAAATCCTCTTGTGTGAGAATGTCAATGATCCTCCTCACAGCCTCTTTCATCTCCTCAATTATCTCATAACTACATTCTCTAAAGTTTTCCTTGAGATTAATCAAAAGTCACAGGGAGCAAGGTCTGAACAACAGGGAGGGTGAAGAACTGTCTTCATGCCTATCTTTGTCAAATAGTCTGTGACAAAGATGGAGTTGTGTACTAGTGAATTCACGCAAATCTTCTGCATCTTCAGTTTTTAGCGAATAATTGTGTGTACAGTTCCCACACTGACATCAAACTTTACACATATTGTCTCTATAGATACACGACGATCCTTATTCATGAAATTCTTTATTTGGCCAATCAACTCTTGTATTCTAACTTCCTTTCTCATCCCACAGCTCTCATCATCCCTCACAGACTCCCTAGCTTCCTTAAATCTCTTATGCCACTCAAAAACTGATGCTCGATTCATGCAAGATGATCCGAAACAGTTTGAAGCATTCCATGTGTTTCTGTGGCATTTTTACCAAGTTCAAAACAGAATTTTATTGCATATCGTTCTTCTAAAGTGTCCTCACTCAAAGATTTCATTTTTGAAATTTATGAGCTGTGACAATCAGGCTTTAGTAGGGTGTATTCAAATTCCAGCTGTAACTGTTCATTTAAACAGGAAATCATAAAAATTGGTCAGTCATCTCATAAGCTGTACAGCAATAGGAAACTGGATTTTCAGTAGTCTACAACAATTTTGAATGTCTTACTAAAAAAAAAAAACGTCTGAAAACTTATTGAGGGCACCTCGTAATTAATTTCATTGACAACGTGTTATGAACATAAGAGATAAAGAGTTTGTGATGAATGAGAATTCAAACAGTGCGAGAACGTTCAAACTGCAAAAAAAAAAAAAGTCTTTGCTGATGATGAAATATACTTAAGAAGAGAAAAGAGGTATTATCTAAAGTGACGATAATATGGAGTTTGGACTTCACCTAAAAATTACAATATTATTGAGTCTATACTTTATGTAAAAATGAAAATACTATTGAGTTAAGGGTTTATCTAAAAATTACCATACTATCGAGTTTAGGGTTTATCTAAAAATGACAATACTACCGAGTTTAGGGTTTATCTTAAAATGACCATACTATCGAGTTTAGGGCTTATCTAAAAATGACAATACTATTGAGTTTAGGGTTTATCTAAAAATGACAATACTATTGAGTTTAGGGTTTATCTAAAAATGACAATACTATCGAGTTTGGGGCTTATCTAAAAATAGCAATATTATCGAGTTTAAGCTTTATCTAAAAATGACTACACTATCGAGTTTAGGGTTTATCCAAAAATGACAATACTACTGAGTTTAGGCTTTATCTAAAAATGACCATACTATCGAGTTTAGGGCTTATCTAAAAATGACAATACTATTGAGTTTAGGGTTTATCTAAAAATGACCATACTATTGAGTTTAGGGTTTATCTAAAAATGACAATACTATTGAGTTTAGAGTTTATCTAAAAATGACAATACTATTGAGTTTAGAGTTTATCTAAAAATGACAATACTATTGAGTTTAGGGCTTATCTAAAAATGACAATACTATTGAGTTTAGGGTTTATCTAAAAATGACAATACTATTGAGTTTAGAGTTTATTTAAAAATGACAATACTATCGCGTTTAGGGTTTATCTAAAAATGACAATACTATCGAGTATAGGGTTTTTAAAAAGGACAATACTATCGAGTATAAGGTTTCTAAAAATGACAATACTATCGCGTTTAGGGTTTATCTAAAAATGACAATACTATCGAGTATAGGGTTTCTAAAAATGACAATACTATCGCGTTTAGGGTTTATCTAAAAATGACAATAATACCGAGTTTAGGGTTTATAAAAATGACAATACTATCGAGTATAGGATTTATAAAAATGACAATACTAGTGTTCCTCTAAACGATAAGACTCTTGAGCTCAGAGTTCATCTAAAATCGAAAAATTTGAACCTAGGAGTTCTCTGTGCATAGGGTTTATCTAAAGTGACAATACTATTGAGTTCAGAGTTTATTTTAAAATGACAATTTATTATTTCATATCGGCCTTTATATGCAGATTTGCAATAATTTTACGTAAACTCGACATCTCGACCTCCAAATATTATTTACTCCCTGGATGTAACTCGACTCCCTCTCTCAGAATAAATGCCTGTCGCTATTTACCAGAACAGATACTACACTTCAAATTTATTTGAAAAAAAAAAGTAACCTCACTTTACATATTTGGCACAAAGTATTCGAAAGTGTACGTGTATGTAGAGGGGGGGGGGTCGTTGGTCATCTATTATTAAGCATACACTTAACTTACACTTTGATCCGATGCTGGTAAGTGCAGAAGAAAAAGATGTAAGTTTTACAACGTTGCAAGCGAACCCAAAAGTTTAAGTTACCTACAGTAAGGGACCTCGGCCCTCGGAAATAGGGAGGGCGGGTTGAAGGATAACGGTATATTAAAAAGATATATATCATAAAAAGGAAAGTTGAGGGAGATAGCAGCTGGGTTTATTTGTTAGGGTGCGGAAAAGAAAGGGGTTGGGGGAGAGGAGCTTCGCTGGGTAAAAACTGTGACGCCGCGACCCTCCTCCGAAACAGGATGCATCTTAATTCTGACGTTGTAAGGTTTGTGTCAGTCGAGTTGTTAATAAAAATACCGAAAATATACGTTTATAAAAATACTCCGCTGTGTCGGGAAAGAAGGACAGAACAGGAAAGGGGGACAGACGAACGAACGGGAGAGAGAGAGAGAGAGAGAGAGAGAGAGAGAGAGAGAGAGAGAGAGACAGACAGACAGACAGACAGACAGAGGACACAATGAGACAGATGTTTCTCGGCACTGTTTTACAATAGTTCACTGTGCAAAGGGAGACAACTATCTTTTACTAAGAGATTCATTTTTTTTTTCATCTCATAATTTAGGGCGCTCGATTCATGCACCGATATATATATATATATATATATATATATATATATATATATATATATATATATATATATATATATATATATATATATATATATATATAAAAGTTAAAATTAAACGAGGTACTAGTAGAAATCAACCCAATAAATGTGATAATAGGTTTCTACCATCATTTTGTTTAATTTTGGATGAGGAATAATTAAATAGCGACTTTCTATGAAAATTGAAAACTACTTTCTACTACTTGAAAATCTTAACATTGCAGATGAAATCCTTGAAGCAGTCAGTGGTGTTGGTGTGTTTGTGGGTGGGTGTTTTTTGTTGGGAAGCGCACAGCACAGCAGAATCGGTGTTGCTTTATCCTGTCATTTTGAGGGAAGCTGTCAACGGCTTTTGGCTCTTAGCCCCTTTTTCTTAGAAAAAAAATAAATAAATAATAATAAAAAAAATAATAGAAAGAAATTCTATTTGCGTTTTCCCTTTCTCATGTAGGGGAAGGAAGTGGGAGGAGAGGAGCGGCTTTTCCCGATCGTAAAATATGCTTAAATATATTTTAATTTATGCAGATTTCGTATTTATTATTACAGAGCCAATTCTCTATTGAATATTGTACTGATTTTAAAAGATTAAGAAAAAAAAATGACTTCAGTGCCATCAGCTAGCCGCGTTCTCTAATGTTTGAACTATCAATAGAAAAATAAGAAAGCTTTGAAATTAAACCAATTTAAGCTGCGTATAAATTTGCGCATGCACAAAAATAATAGAAATATGTCGGCAAGTTAAAATGGGCATTTTGCATTTCAACTTGCCGACATATTTCTGTACGCGTTATTCATCCATCCAAACAAAGATTTTACTCGACATAACCCATTTTTGGTTTATGATTACTATTTCCTGTTAATTTCAGTGTTGTGTGACCATTATCGGTTAAATATTCACACACGCGCGCGTGCGCGCGAACACACACACATACACACACAAATGTCTACTGTGTTTTATATAGATTAGTTTCAATGGAGATTTTTGTGTTTGTTAAGATATAGTCGACAGATCGATTTTAAAATATGTCGTTTTAAGCAAAAACAACAGTACTTACTTAATTGTCATGTCGAAAATAGTTATATATCCAAAAATGACGAAAATTCATCCAGTAGAACAACTGATATTGTATTTAAAAAAAAAAGTCCAACGCTATGATTTAAAAAAAAAAAAAAGTCAGCCATTAAAGTGTCAAAAAGGAAAATAAGTATGTCCCCTGTATTCGCAGTTTTCCCTATACGGAAAATTGGGGGAAATTGCATTTTCCCTACCTCGAAAACTGCGAATACAAGAAGGCAGGCTCTCTCTACCATGCTAGAAAACTACTAACACCCGAAAGTATCCTGTTCCTCTATAAGGCCACCATTCGCCCATGTATGGAGTATTGCTGTCACATTTGGGCTGGTGCATCTGCTACTATTCTTTCGCTCCTAGACAAGGTTCAAAAGAGAGTCGCCAATCTGATAGGCCCTGAACAGGCATCTAAGCTTCAGCCTCTGTCCCATCGACGAAATGTTGCATCCCTCTGCCTTTTCTACAAGTATTTTAATGGTGAATGCTCTGGCGAACTGCAGACACTTGTGCCCCCACGACGTAGACACCCTCAACAAACCCGACAGGCAGCTAAATTCCAACCCCACACAGTAGAGATCCCTAGATGTAAAAGATCTTTCTACTCCAGTAGTTTCTTCTCCAGAACCGCTAGACTCTGGAATTCCATTCCAGGTCCCCGCTTCCCCAACTGTACTGACATGCAGAAGTTCAAGTGTAACGTGAACCGACATCTTGCTGCCCAAATCCCTACATAGTATCCCAGTAGTTGTTGCCCCTGATAGTAGCCCCCTACAACATAGTGGCAATTTGCCTTGTTTGGGGTGAAAATGTAATTAAAAAAAACAAAAAGAAAACATGCTATATATATATATATATATATATATATATATATACAAAGGGCGAATGAACTCTTTTTCTGGGTCAACGGCCAACTAGCACCGTGTATATTTGTGTGTGTGTGTATATGTGTATTAGGGTGGAGAGGGCTCCCGTAAGCCGTGGTGAAGGCAACCTTTCTAGGAGAAGCAAATCTCTGATTTAAAAAACCATAAAGCGGAAGACCATTATCTGCATTAAGCTGGTCTGCAGTTTAATTTGTTGCTGGCTATCTTGCTCTTGCTTGTTGCTGGATCTCAACATTTTGAACTGAGAGAGAGACTTAGCTGTCGTACAAAGCTAAGACTCTGTAACATCATATTTGTATAGATACTCCCTCAGGCATTTGGGCTCATGGATTTTAAATGTCTGGGGGAGTGGCACTCGTCTGACAAGACGTTGCAATCATCATATATATATATATATATATACTAGCAAGACGACCGATGTTGCTCGGGATTTAAATAGGATTAACAAATGTTTCCACACTACCAATACTTTTATTGGCATCGAAATCGGTAAAATCACTCATTCGTCAATGAAATCAATTGATTGCCTGCTCTAGTCAGGAACTCACCGCTGTGCTAGGTGTGTCAGAATTTTGGGAAAAGTTTTGACACCCTTAACACAAAACTGCGAATAAAATATAAAAAACTCATAATTTCTCTTTTTAAAATGGGTTATGTAATTTCTTTATGGAATATACTTCCAAAATAAACTATTAAGGTTGTTTAAAAAATAATATTTCTATTATTTTTTATTTAAAAAAACAGTGTTTACAAAGTGCATGCACGTGCTCATGCAGCCATTTTTTCTATGTAATGAAATCAATTGAATTTTACAAGTTAAATTTTTTCAATTTTTAAAATTTAAAAATCTATCAAAATTTTTCTAATGGTTCAATTTTTACGATATTTTCAGGTTCAATGTGAAATTTTATGCTCTTTCCAATAAACCGAATATAATATTCTAGACAAGCATTTTTTTTAATTCACCCTCGATTTTGAAATGTTTATTTAAATGAAAATAATTAATTTTCTCACCTAAGTTTCATATATCACATATTGAAGATTAAAGATCAATAATTAAAATAATCTAATTTAAAATAAACAAAAAAGGAAAAGTTATTTGCAAATTTACCTGTAAAGTCCAAAGTTTAAAGCCTTTTTCTTTTTTTAAATCACGCTGATTTTTTTTTAAAGTGAAACTTCATGTTCTGCTTAGATTGTCAAGTAAATATTGGACGCTGACGACAATTTTTTTTATTTCATTTAATATTTTTTTTTTTTTTTTTAGATATTAAAAAACAAATTTCACTCCATAAAGAAGAAATAAAATATATTAAATCAAAAACTCATGTATTTCTTTAAGAGAATAAAAAAAAAAAAAAATGGAAAATTGGTAGAGCGGATTTTTTTAAATGGCTAAAACTGATGAGTGAAATGTTATCATATTTCAAGTACGATGAGTCATATTGACCAACTTTGTATTTGGAATCAAATGTCAGAAATACAAAAGGAAGATAAGGCACATGGCTTAAAGACAAATTATTTATGGTCCCTTTAGGTATCCGTCAGCAGCGACACTGCTTTTTTTAACAGCGCGAAGTTACAAACAGGCGATCTTCCACGACTTTTGCTTAAAAATATCCTTTATTTAAAAAGTACATTGAATGTAAATATAAATATGGACAAATTCTTATGAATGAAGAATGGAAGCACCCATTGCTTAGTATTTTTTTATAGGGTCTATCCTTGGACCTCTATTGTTCCTGATATTCATAAACGACCTCCCTGATAATATTGTTTCGGAGATGGGTATATTTGCCGATGACACCACTCTCTATAACAGATATGAGGGGAAAACAAATGAACACATATCCAAGAAAATGGCAGAAACACTAGAGGACGACCTCCAATCCGTAGTCGAATGGGACAAAAATGGTTGGTCTCATTCAATGTTGCTAAGACTAAGCTTGTTTCCTTCAATAACTACAAGAAACCTTCTCTACCACCAATAGCAATGGCCAAGAACACATTGCCTGAAAGTACTTCTTTTAAACTCCTCGGCCTAACGTTTACAGGGAATATGAACTAGAATAGATACATTGAGAGCATTGCCAAGGCTGCTGCAAGGAAGGTTGGCTCCCTCTACCGTGCTAGAAAACTACTTACGCCTGCCAGTATCCTATACCTCTATAAGGCAACCATTCGCCCATGTATGGAGTACTGTTGTCACATCTGGGCTGGTGCATCTGCTGCTTGTCTCTCGCTCCTGGACAGGGTTCAAAAAAGAGTCGCCAACCTGATAGGTCCTGAACTGTCATCTAGGCTTCAACCTCTGTCCCATCGACGAGATGTTGCATCCCTCTGCCTGTTCTACAAATACTTTAATGGTGAATGCTCTGACGAACTGCAAACACTTGTACCTCCCCGACGTAACTACCCCCGACAAACCCGACAAGCTACTAAGTCTCATCCCTTTACAGTGGAGATCCCTAGGTGCAAGAAAGCCTTTTACTCCAATAGTTTCTTCCCCAGAACTGCGGGTCTTTGGAACTCCCTTCCGGGATTCTGCTTTCCCAACTGCAATGATATGCAGAAGTTCAAGTGTAATGTTAACAAACATCTTTCTACTCTTCTCCCTTCATAATGACCCCGCTAATTAATTCCCTAATAGTAGCCCCCTGCTTCAAAGTGGCACTGTGCCTTGTTTGGGGTGAAAATTGAATAAAAAAAAAAAAAAAAAAAGAAGGTAAGTGATTTTTTTAAATTTATATATATTTATTATATTTAGATTAAGTTAAAATTCATTGAATTTCGTGAAGTCTTTTTTAAAGAAAACCGATTAAAAAAATATATTGTATATTTTTCGATTAAAACTTTTATTATTTTAAAATTTGGTCTTTGCTCCTTTTATTAAAAAAAAAATAGGGATTGGAATTACATTATTCATGCTGTTATAAGCTTCGAAACATAGCGAGTCTTATTAATCAAATGTTTATCCGCTACTTTGTAACGGCGACTTCTGATACTGCTACCGCTGTGCACTGGGAGGAAGTTTCACATGCCCCCCCCCCACAGTGATTTAGTCCACAACTCATTGTAGTCTACATTGCAATGTTGATTCTATGAAATTATTTTTAATTTTATAAAATGACTTGAATTAAGTTTAAAATGTAAAAGTCAAGTACAATGGTCCTATTATACTTTAAACAGAAGCGCTAATTTTTGAGACGTGCCTCTGTCTTATCAAAGAACTAACTGTTGATTTTATAGGCCGAGCCATTCTGCTTGTGTGGTGATAAAACTTCTTGAATGCAATTATGTTGGTAGGTTGCATAAAAGTGTTAACTTTGAGCCAAATTGGACTGTTTCTTCTTTAATCAGATTTCTTCAGTTATCGATTTTTTATACTTATCAGAGGTATTCCGATACAAAACCTATCTAAAAACACTCCCAGGCATACAAGGTACATGTGTGTGAAATTTTTAAAAATCAGCCCAGTCGTTTTGGAGTCTACAAGGAACTCTCTCTCTCTCTCTCTCTCTCTCTCTCTCTCTCTCTCTCTCTCTCGTTGCTGTCGCTCAGTATGTTTAAACACAAATACAATAAAAAAAATATGCTGTAAATTTACTGATTTTATATATATATATATATATATATATATATATATATATATATATTGATCTCACAAAAAGTTTCATTCTGTAATGTTTATATATATATATATATATATATATATATATATATATATATTTTTTGCAATTATTTAACAACAAAAGTTTTTTTTAACACATGCGCACAAACACACGCATGCAGGGACTATAATAAGAATCATTAGCGACGCATGCTTTTTGTTTATGTTCTCAACATTTGTGGAAACACAATATGTGAAAAGAAGACATCACAGATTTTAACCGACACACACACACACACACACACACACACACACACACACACACACACACACACACACACACACACACACACACTCATCCTTACACACACACACACACACACACACACACACACACACACACACACACACACACACACACACACACACGTCAAAAAGGAAAAAAGAATCATAAAAATATTCACCAAATAAGCTTAAAACCTCCTACCCACCAAATGAACTTAACACTGACTAAATGCACTCTTAACCTATCCCACTGGAGACACCACGTCTCATATTTGCATTTTTTCAAAAGCACAATCGTGTTAACCGAACTAAAATGATCTCCAAAAGAGAATCCCATAAACTTTTCACCAAAAAGCAACCTTTTAACTAAAAAACTTTTAACTAAATTATATCCAAAGAGAGCTAAATAAGGCTGGAAACGTGTTGTGAAAATATTTAAAAATATTAAAAAATGACAAAAGTTTAAAAACAAACAATTGTTGATATATATATATATATATATATATATATATATATATATAATGATGAAAATATAAGAATATATATATATATATATATATATATATATATATATATATATATATATATATATAATGGATGAAAATATAAAAATTTAAAAATCGAGGCATAGCCAATAGATTGTGTCGTGGCCCATATGGTTAGGTCGTCAGTATTGCACACTTCATGAGTGCGACGACCTGGGTTCGCGCCTATGTTGGAGCACATCACTGATGAGATGCAGTACATCGAAACCCACTTTGGGTTTGGCGTTGTCCGTTGTCGATGCAATTGCTCGATTCTATCTAATTCTGGGTTCTAGCTTTATCGTGAAAGGTGTATGTGAACGGGTATTTATATACATATATATGATTAAATATTTTTTAATTATTTAAACTCTTCAGTTTTATAAAATGTCGCAATTTTTATCAACGTAAATTTATTTTGTTTAGTTTTCACAACATGAACTATAAAGAGGGCAGAACACCTAAAAAGAAATATTTTCTACATATATTTAACATTTAACTGCTTTTAAAATATAAGTTAATTTAAAAATGGACACGTATCGAAAATTTCATGAAAATCTGACCATTAGTTTGACCATGATTGTTGCTAGATTTGTTAAACATGAGTATGTTTTCGACTTCGAAATGATCAATACATAGGAAGGATGTTTTAAGGTGTCGATAATGTAAACAATGAAGGTAGCCATCTTTGATTTTTTTTAACACGCGACGGGGAGATAACTCAATTTAAAGCGCCGACACTCCCTCCCCATCTTTAATACTAGCTTTTCTTCCTAAAAATCGAGCCTTTTGCTCGGTATCATAGCAAATTGTTTTTTTGTTTTTTTTGTTTTTTGCTGTAAAAAATAAATAAATAAATAAATTTACAAAAAAACTACTTGATCAAATTAAGTGAAATTTTTTTTTCTGGAGAACTTCATTCCATAACGGATACGTACAATATAGCTTCTTCTTCTTCTTTTTTTTTTTTTTTTTTTTTTTCGATATTTTCATTTTTTTTTTTTTTTTTTTTCGATATTTTCATTTTTTTTTTAATGCCTTGATTAAACTGTACAAGCGCTTTTTTTTCATGATATAAAAGTTATGATGATAATCTTAAATGAGATTTAAGTTGCAGCGGGTTACATAAGGGTGGGAAAAATCGGTGGTGCACTTTGGAGATCCCTATGCTTCTTGCATAAAAAAGTAAGAAGTTGTGCAGTCTCACACACACACACACACACACACACACACACACACACACACACACACACACACTCGCACGCAAATAAACGAACGTTTATTCATCTCAATTTCCCCGCGCATTTTGCACAGAAATAAGTTTTTCTAGCAACGGCATAATTTCAAATACACCCACATACTTTTTCTCACAACAACAAAAGTAAAATGAACATATTTCTGGTGGACGTAGTTGACGACAGTATCACGTGACACAAGCAACCAATGAGAAAATTTAGAAGATTGTGTTTTTAACGCTTTTCCAAAAACCAAAATATCAGCAGTAGCAATCTTGCTTTTGGAGCCAGTCCAAAATGTATAAAAACGCATCAAACATTCTTTCTTCCCTTCTTCTCACTTCGACGTCACACGAGAACACGCCTCTCGTTTTCATAACATCGCTGCCGTCAAAGACGTAAAAAAACATGATTAAACACGTCACGCGGGCATTCAAAAATCACATTTATGCACACACGCACCCATTCCGCACATTTTCTAATTAATAACAACAAATTATTTTCCTCACGAATTACTTTCCTCACGAATTACTTTCCTCATGGGGCTTTTGAATAAGGCGAACTTCGCCAGTTAAAACACTAACCTTAAAATAAGGACATTATTTTCACAGAAGACTTTTACCTTCTAATCTTATTAATTCAACAACGGACTTTCATCTAACATTCTAATCATAATGACTTCGCAAGAACTTTCACCGCTCGGACCTTTGCTTGTTCATCTTGTTGTTTTTGTTAAATATAAATGCGGTGCGTTTTAAACGAGAATGCGGTGTCATTTTGTTTTATTCCTTCTTTTTCTTTTATTATTATTATTATTATTATTATTATTATTATTATTATTATTATTATTATTATTATTATTGTTGTTGTTGTTGTTGTTGTTGCAGCTATTATTGTTGTTGTTGTTGTTGTTATTATTGTTATTATTATCGTTGTTGTTGTTGTTATTGTTATTATTATTATTATTATTATTGTTGTTGTTGTTGTTGTTGTTGCAGCTATTATTGTTGTTGTTGTTGTTGTTATTATTGTTATTATTATCATTGTTGTTGTTGTTGTTGTTGTTGTTATTATTATTATTATTATTATTATTATTATTATGATGATGATGATGATGTTTGGAAACTTCTTTTCCCCTACAAAGTGTTCTCTTAAAAAAAAAAGGTCCTTTTGATTAAAATAGGATGACATAAAAATCATGACAAGCAAAAAAAAACAAAACAAAAAAAAAACAAGATTTTTATATTTAATTATTTTCACTTAATCGAAGTGTAAAGGACGATCTAAGCTCTCTTTTCGGAGGCTCGTACATATTTTTTTTTTTAAGCGGTGAACAAAAAATTTAATAAAAACAAAGAAAAAAATGTCTTGACTCCCGGCCAAAAATAAAGGCTCATTATTTTTATTTTAAAAATATAATAATTATATAGTAGTTGAAGCTCACTCTAAAAGGGCCTATTTCATTTTTTTTAATAATAAAATAAAACAAAACAAAAACTTTTAAAAAATATTGGGAAATTAAATCTGAATTTTTAAAAATATTATTTTATATCCTAAAAATGGATTCTCTTTATTGAAAAAAAAAAGAAGGAAAAAAAGGGGAAAAGAATGAAAAGAAAATAGAAAAGAAAAGAAATAAAAAAGAAACGAAAGAAGAAAAGAGGAGAAAATAGAAAAGAAAAGAAAAGAAATAAAAAAGAAACGGAAGAAGGAAAAAAAGAAGAAAAGAAAGAAGGAAAAGAAAGAAAGAAAGAAAGAAAGAAAAAGGTTCATGAGAACGCCTTGAAATCGGATAAAAAACAAAAACTTTTTGCTTAATAACCCCAATCCTAACCTAACCCTATTTTTTTTTCGGATTCAAAAACTGTACAAGTTACTGAAAAAAAAAAAAGATTTTTTAAAATCTGGTTATTTTGAACTTTTCAGCTTTAATATGGCTGCCATTAATAATTTAATAACCAAACAATACCGTAATTATAACCTAATTATTTCAGTATTATAGGTTGATTAATATATTAATTGTACCAATTCTATAACTAATTTAGTAAAGATAATATCGTTTCAATGGCAACCATAGAAATCGAATTTGGAATTTTAAGGAGACAATGTGATGTATGAATATTGATTAGTATTAGTTTCATTATTACTACTGTTATTAGTAATAACTAGGGCTATGACAACAGCATATTCTTTTCCTTTGATTCTCAGGTGTATATCTATTGATATCTTTTTAGTTTTTATGTAGAGTGATGTGCGTGGTTCTCAGTTGATTAATTGTGTCTAACTGTGTCGGATATATACCCGAGAGTCAAAACAATTGAAAAGAATATGCTGTTGTCATAACCCTAGTAATAACTTATTACTATTATAACTTATTACTATTATTACTGCTATTACTACTGTTGTACTTAATATTGATATTGTTTTTACAATATTACTGTCAGTCGGGCATTAGAATACGCCGACTTCCCCCTGCAGAGGGTAAAAGTCCCTTAATGGGGGTCCTGGATATGACCTTGAACTATATCCAATGGTGAGGCCCCAGCTTGTGGGCTTTGGGGAGTGTGGAGCCACCCTTTAATTACCATTGCTCACAGGTCCACTCTGACCCGGAGTGGTAGTACCTGTTAGGGTCCCAACTATGGGTTAAATAGAAACCGACGTGAAAACAACAAATATATTCTATTAAAAAAAATTTGTCTTCAAAATATTTGGATTCGGCATTAAATAAGCCGAAAAGGGTTGATATGCCGTAAAAAAAAACAACCAACAACTATATTACTGTCATTACTATTACGAATTTTACTATTAACACTAATGTTCCTCGTTACTTGCCTACCCACGAGGGCAGAGTTAGACACAAGGACGGTTTTTAATGTGGGAAAAACCAGTTCACCAAAAAGAGGCACAAGAATAAAAATTGGAAAGGAACAAAAATAAAAAAAATTGTCTCAGTCATGAAGGATTTCTTCTTCACTGGAGAACAGAAAAGTTAAAGTGTAGCATCAGAACAGATACTACACTGTGGTCTTTGCACGAAGTAATGTTATTACTATTATTGTTATAACTATTATTATTGGCACTATTATAATTATTATCATTACAACTATTAATAATTATATTATTCTTATTACTATCATTATTGTTATCGTTGTTACAACTTATTAAGATTATTATTGTTAGTAATATTATTACTATTACTGATAATTAGTAACTTTATTACTATTACTACTATTATTTTAATCAATTAAAGATTATAATTATTGCTATTATTCTACAATTGCTGCTATTACTATTATTGCTTTTATCATTTTATTATTTGACATTACTATAATTATTGACATTACTATAATTATTGACATTATTATAATTATTGATATTTTTATAATTATTGGCATTACTATAATTATTGATATTATAATTATTGACATAAATATAATTATTGACATTATTATAATTATTGACATTACTATAATTATTGACATTATTATAATTATTGACATTACTATAATTATTGATATTACTATAATTATTTACATTACTATAATTATTGACATTACTATAATTATTGACATTATTATAATTATTGATATTATTATAATTATTGACATTACTATAATTATTGATATTATAATTATTGACATAAATATAATTATTGACATTATTATAATTATTGACATTACTATAATTATTGACATTACTATAATTGTTGGCATTACTATAATTATTGACATTATTATAACTATTGACATTACTATAATTATTGACATTTTTATAATTATTGACATTACTATAATTATTGACATTACTATAATTATTACTACTAATTGGACGATTATTGTAACTTCTATTACTTTCCTTAATATTATTACTTTGACAAATAACCCTATACCTGAGAATTCTTCTTTCAAACTCCTCAGCTTAACATTTACAGGCAATCTGAACTGGAACAAATACATTGAGGATATTGCAGAGGCTGCTGCAAAAGTGAGTTCCCTCTATCACGTTATCTCACACCTGAGAGTATCCTATATCTTTACAAGGCCAACATTCACCCATGCATGGAGTGTTATTGCCACATCTGGGCTGATACATTTACCACTAATCTCTCCTTCTTTGATAGGATTAAAAAAAAATTTTTCAATCTAATAGGTCCCACTTTGTCAACTAAGCTCCAACCCCTGTCCCATCGCCGCAATGTTGCATCTCTCTACCCGTTTTACAAGTATTTTAATGGAATGTGCTCTGATGAACTTGTTGCACTTGTGTCCCCTTGACATACTTATCCCCGACAAAATCATTTAGCAACAAAATCACGCCCCTTCACTGTTGAGGTCCCTAAATGCCAGAAAGCTTTCTACTTTAATAGTTTCTTCTCTCGAACAGCTAGAATTTGGAATTCCCTTCCTGCTACCAGCTTTCCTGACTGTACTGATATGCAGAAATGTAATGTAAACCAACATCTTGTTAATCAAATAGTAGCCCCTTACATCCAAGTGGTGATATGCGTTGTTAGGGGTGAACGTGAGTAAAAAAAAACTATTATTGATTTTGTTGTAATGATTGCTTTTCTACTAATATTACTACTGCTATTATTGTCTTACACTTGGTATTATTTACTCACTAGGAATAATCACACAAACCATCATCAAAGATTGCTCTTTGAGAACAGCTTGTGGTGTTCCCTGGAGTTTGAGTGACAACAAGTCTCCCCAGAATTCCAGTACTCTTCACCTCCTGCTTACAATTGATTTCTCGTTGGCGGCAACCATTGGTCTTCACTGGAATTTGGTTGACAATAAGCCTCCCCAGGGTCCCAGTCCTCTTTACACTCATCCAGCGGAGGTCTGGCTAGTGCTTTCTCTCCTTGGTCTTTCCATCCTCCTTGACCCTCATTATTTCGTGTGGTGTCCGTTTATGGTGTCATTCACAAAAAAAAGGGGGGGGGGTGTTACAATTACAGTTTCCGTTTTCATGATTCCATGTGATGTTTCTTTGTGTTTTGCATCTGTAGCAGTTTCTGCATGTCCAGTTTGAGTGTAGTTTAGGTGTTGTGTTAGTCTCCACATTCAAGGGTTTTCCTTAATATTTCTGCAGTTTTCATTATTGAGATTCGTTGTATCTTTTCTGCCATTTCTCTGATTCCAATCTCTCCCATTCTTTTTTCAAAGTTTCGGTATCGTTCCTAGTGCTCCTACTATTAGCGGTGTTATCTTTACTGTCTTCATTTTCCAGATCCCTTCCAGCTCTCTGGTCAGTTCTGTGTATTTGCTCCACTTTTCTTGACCTTCACTCTGTGGTTTATTGTAGCGACAAAATCTAAAATCTTATAATTATTATTAGACGAGAACTTACTATTAAATTAATTTTTTTCACTTATTCGCTGAATAATTTCTATTATTACTGCTAATAGCCTATTGTTGATTTTACTACTAATAATAATAATATTGTTATTATAACTGTATTAGAAACAGTTAACAATAGTTATAGTATATATTACTTGTATTAATTTGACATTGCTCTCATCTTGAGTGCAATGTTCTGGTCAGATTTTCCTTCGACCTTCATCAGGCATGTTTGTTGCAGTTAATGCAACATTTTGGTCAGATTGTCCTTCGACCTTCATCAGGCATGTTGGTTTTTGTTAATGCAACATTTTGGTCGGATTGTCCTTCGATCTTCATCAGGTATGTTTATTGTAGTAAATGCAACATTTTGGTCGGATTGTCCTTCGATCTTCATCAGGTATGTTTGTTGTAGTTAATGCAACATTTTGGTCAGATTGTCCTTCGATCTTCATCAGGTATGTTTATTGTAGTTAATGCAACATTTTGGTCGGATTGTCCTTCGACCTTCATCAGGTATGTTTGTTGTAGTTAATGCAACATTTTGGTCGAATTGTCCTTCGATCTTCATCAGGTATGTTTATTGTAGTTAATGCAACATTTTGGTCGGATTGTCCTTCGACCTTCATCAGGTATGTTTGTTGTAGTTAATGCAACATTTTGGTCGGATTGTCCTTCGATCTTCATCAGGTATGTTTATTGTAGTTAATGCAACATTTTGGTCGGATTGTCCTTCGATCTTCATCAGGTATGTTTATTGTAGTTAATGCAACATTTTGGTCGGATTGTCCTTCGACCTTCATCAGGTATGTTTGTTGTAGTTAATGCAACATTTTGGTCAGATTGTCCTTCGATCTTCATCAGGTATGTTTATTGTAGTTAATGCAACATTTTGGTCGGATTGTCCTTCGACCTTCATCAGGTATGTTTGTTGTAGTTAATGCAACATTTTGGTCGAATTGTCCTTCGATCTTCATCAGGTATGTTTATTGTAGTTAATGCAACATTTTGGTCGGATTGTCCTTCGATCTTCATCAGGTATGTTTGTTGTAGTTAATGCAACATTTTGGTCGGATTGTCCTTCGATCTTCATCAGGTATGTTTATTGTAGTTAATGCAACATTTTGGTCGGATTGTCCTTCGACCTTCATCAGGTATGTTTGTTGTAGTTAATGCAACATTTTGGTCGAATTGTCCTTCGACCTTCATCAGGTATGTTTATTGTAGTTAATGCAACATTTTGGTCGGATTGTCCTTCGATCTTCATCAGGTATGTTTGTTGTAGTTAATGCAACATTTTGGTCAGATTGTCCTTCGATCTTCATCAGGTATGTTTATTGTAGTTAATGCAACATTTTGGTCGGATTGTCCTTCGATCTTCATCAGGTATGTTTATTGTAGTTAATGCAACATTTTGGTCGAATTGTCCTTCGACCTTCATCAGGTATGTTTATTGTAGTTAATGCAACATTTTGGTCGGATTGTCCTTCGACCTTCATCAGGTATGTTTGTTGTAGTTAATGCAACATTTTGGTCAGATTGTCCTTCGATCTTCATCAGGTATGTTTATTGTAGTTAATGCAACATTTTGGTCAGATTGTCCTTCGACCTTCATCAGGTATGTTTATTGTAGTTAATGCAACATTTTGGTCGGATTGTCCTTCGACCTTCATCAGGTATGTTTGTTGTAGTTAATGCAACATTTTGGTCGAATTGTCCTTCGACCTTCATCAGGTATGTTTATTGTAGTTAATGCAACATTTTGGTCGGATTGTCCTTCGATCTTCATCAGGTATGTTTGTTGTAGTTAATGCAACATTTTGGTCAGATTGTCCTTCGATCTTCATCAGGTATGTTTATTGTAGTTAATGCAACATTTTGGTCGGATTGTCCTTCGATCTTCATCAGGTATGTTTATTGTAGTTAATGCAACATTTTGGTCGGATTGTCCTTCGATCTTCATCAGGTATGTTTGTTGTAGTTAATGCAACATTTTGGTCAGATTGTCCTTCGATCTTCATCAGGTATGTTTATTGTAGTTAATGCAACATTTTGGTCGGATTGTCCTTCGATCTTCATCAGGTATGTTTGTTGTAGTTAATGCAACATTTTGGTCAGATTGTCCTTCGATCTTCATCAGGTATGTTTATTGTAGTTAATGCAACATTTTGGTCGGATTGTCCTTCGATCTTCATCAGGTATGTTTGTTGTAGTTAATGCAACATTTTGGTCAGATTGTCCTTCGATCTTCATTAGGTATGTTTATTGTAGTTAATGCAACATTTTGGTCGGATTGTCCTTCGATCTTCATCAGGTATGTTTATTGTAGTTAATGCAACATTTTGGTCGGATTGTCCTTCGATCTTCATCAGGTATGTTTGTTGTAGTTAATGCAACATTTTGGTCAGATTGTCCTTCGATCTTCATCAGGTATGTTTATTGTAGTTAATGCAACATTTTGGTCGGATTGTCCTTCGATCTTCATCAGGTATGTTTATTGTAGTTAATGCAACATTTTGGTCAGATTGTCCTTCGACCTTCATCAGGTATGTTTGTTGTAGTTAATGCAACATTTTGGTCGGATTGTCCTTCGATCTTCATCAGGTATGTTTATTGTAGTTAATGCAACATTTTGGTCAGATTGTCCTTCGATCTTCATCAGGTATGTTTGTTGTAGTTAATGCAACATTTTGGTCGGATTGTCCTTCGATCTTCATCAGGTATGTTTATTGTAGTTAATGCAACATTTTGGTCGGATTGTCCTTCGATCTTCATCAGGTATGTTTGTTGTAGTTAATGCAACATTTTGGTCAGATTGTCCTTCGATCTTCATCAGGTATGTTTATTGTAGTTAATGCAACATTTTGGTCGGATTGTCCTTCGACCTTCATCAGGTATGTTTGTTGTAGTTAATGCAACATTTTGGTCGAATTGTCCTTCGATCTTCATCAGGTATGTTTATTGTAGTTAATGCAACATTTTGGTCGGATTGTCCTTCGATCTTCATCAGGTATGTTTGTTGTAGTTAATGCAACATTTTGGTCGAATTGTCCTTCGATCTTCATCAGGTATGTTTATTGTAGTTAATGCAACATTTTGGTCGGATTGTCCTTCGACCTTCATTAGGTATGTTTGTTGTAGTTAATGCAACATTTTGGTCGGATTGTCCTTCGATCTTCATTAGGTATGTTTATTCTAGTTAATGCAACATTTTGGTCGGATTGTCCTTCGACCTTCATTAGGTATGTTTATTCTAGTTAATGCAACATTTTGGTCGGATTGTCCTTCGACCTTCATCAGGTATGTTTATTGTAGTTAATGCAACATTTTGGTCGAATTGTCCTTCGATCTTCATCAGGTATGTTTATTGTAGTTAATGCAACATTTTGGTCGGATTGTCCTTCGATCTTCATCAGGTATGTTTGTTGTAGTTAATGCAACATTTTGGTCGAATTGTCCTTCGATCTTCATCAGGTATGTTTATTGTAGTTAATGCAACATTTTGGTCGGATTGTCCTTCGACCTTCATTAGGTATGTTTATTGTAGTTAATGCAACATTTTGGTCGGATTGTCCTTCGATCTTCATCAGGTATGTTTGTTGTAGTTAATGCAACATTTTGGTCGGATTGTCCTTCGACCTTCATCAGGTATGTTTATTGTAGTTAATGCAACATTTTGGTCGGATTGTCCTTCGACCTTCATTAGGTATGTTTATTCTAGTTAATGCAACATTTTGGTCGGATTGTCCTTCGATCTTCATTAGGTATGTTTGTTGTAGTTAATGCAACATTTTGGTCGGATTGTCCTTCGATCTTCATCAGGTATGTTTGTTGTAGTTAATGCAACATTTTGGTCGGATTGTCCTTCGACCTTCATTAGGTATGTTTATTCTAGTTAATGCAACATTTTGGTCGGATTGTCCTTCGACCTTCATCAGGTATGTTTATTGTAGTTAATGCAACATTTTGGTCGGATTGTCCTTCGACCTTCATTAGGTATGTTTATTGTAGTTAATGCAAAATTTTGGTCGGATTGTCCTTCGACCTTCATTAGGTATGTTTATTGTAGTTAATGCAACATTTTGGTCGGATTGTCCTTCGATCTTCATCAGGTATGTTTGTTGTAGTTAATGCAACATTTTGGTCGGATTGTCCTTCGATCTTCATCAGGTATGTTTATTGTAGTTAATGCAACATTTTGGTCGGATTGTCCTTCGATCTTCATCAGGTATGTTTGTTGTAGTTAATGCAACATTTTGGTCGGATTGTCCTTCGACCTTCATTAGGTATGTTTATTCTAGTTAATGCAACATTTTGGTCGGATTGTCCTTCGACCTTCATTAGGTATGTTTATTGTAGTTAATGCAACATTTTGGTCGGATTGTCCTTCGATCTTCATCAGGTATGTTTGTTGTAGTTAATGCAACATTTTGGTCGGATTGTCCTTCGATCTTCATCAGGTATGTTTGTTGTAGTTAATGCAACATTTTGGTCGGATTGTCCTTCGACCTTCATTAGGTATGTTTATTGTAGTTAATGCAACATTTTGGTCGGATTGTCCTTCGATCTTCATCAGGTATGTTTGTTGTAGTTAATGCAACATTTTGGTCGGATTGTCCTTCGATCTTCATCAGGTATGTTTGTTGTAGTTAATGCAACATTTTGGTCGGATTGTCCTTCGACCTTCATTAGGTATGTTTATTGTAGTTAATGCAACATTTTGGTCGGATTGTCCTTCGATCTTCATCAGGTATGTTTGTTGTAGTTAATGCAACATTTTGGTCGGATTGTCCTTCGACCTTCATTAGGTATGTTTGTTGTAGTTAATGCAACATTTTGGTCGGATTGTCCTTCGATCTTCATTAGGTATGTTTGTTGTAGTTAATGCAACATTTTGGTCGGATTGTCCTTCGATCTTCATTAGGTATGTTTGTTGTAGTTAATGCAACATTTTGGTCGGATTGTCCTTCGATCTTCATTAGGTATGTTTATTGTAGTTAATGCAACATTTTGGTCGGATTGTCCTTCGATCTTCATCAGGTATGTTTATTGTAGTTAATGCAACATTTTGGTCGAATTGTCCTTCGATCTTCATCAGGTATGTTTATTGTAGTTAATGCAACATTTTGGTCGGATTGTCCTTCGATCTTCATCAGGTATGTTTGTTGTAGTTAATGCAACATTTTGGTCGAATTGTCCTTCGATCTTCATCAGGTATGTTTATTGTAGTTAATGCAACATTTTGGTCGGATTGTCCTTCGACCTTCATTAGGTATGTTTATTGTAGTTAATGCAACATTTTGGTCGGATTGTCCTTCGATCTTCATCAGGTATGTTTGTTGTAGTTAATGCAACATTTTGGTCGGATTGTCCTTCGACCTTCATCAGGTATGTTTATTGTAGTTAATGCAACATTTTGGTCGGATTGTCCTTCGACCTTCATTAGGTATGTTTATTCTAGTTAATGCAACATTTTGGTCGGATTGTCCTTCGATCTTCATTAGGTATGTTTGTTGTAGTTAATGCAACATTTTGGTCGGATTGTCCTTCGATCTTCATCAGGTATGTTTGTTGTAGTTAATGCAACATTTTGGTCGGATTGTCCTTCGACCTTCATTAGGTATGTTTATTCTAGTTAATGCAACATTTTGGTCGGATTGTCCTTCGACCTTCATCAGGTATGTTTATTGTAGTTAATGCAACATTTTGGTCGGATTGTCCTTCGACCTTCATTAGGTATGTTTATTGTAGTTAATGCAAAATTTTGGTCGGATTGTCCTTCGACCTTCATTAGGTATGTTTATTGTAGTTAATGCAACATTTTGGTCGGATTGTCCTTCGATCTTCATCAGGTATGTTTGTTGTAGTTAATGCAACATTTTGGTCGGATTGTCCTTCGACCTTCATTAGGTATGTTTATTGTAGTTAATGCAACATTTTGGTCGGATTGTCCTTCGACCTTCATTAGGTATGTTTATTGTAGTTAATGCAAAATTTTGGTCGGATTGTCCTTCGATCTTCATTAGGTATGTTTGTTGTAGTTAATGCAACATTTTGGTCGGATTGTCCTTCGATCTTCATCAGGTATGTTTGTTGTAGTTAATGCAACATTTTGGTCGGATTGTCCTTCGACCTTCATTAGGTATGTTTATTGTAGTTAATGCAACATTTTGGTCGGATTGTCCTTCGACCTTCATTAGGTATGTTTATTGTAGTTAATGCAAAATTTTGGTCGGATTGTCCTTCGATCTTCATTAGGTATGTTTGTTGTAGTTAATGCAACATTTTGGTCGGATTGTCCTTCGATCTTCATCAGGTATGTTTGTTGTAGTTAATGCAACATTTTGGTCGGATTGTCCTTCGATCTTCATCAGGTATGTTTGTTGTAGTTAATGCAACATTTTGGTCGGATTGTCCTTCGACCTTCATTAGGTATGTTTATTGTAGTTAATGCAACATTTTGGTCGGATTGTCCTTCGATCTTCATCAGGTATGTTTGTTGTAGTTAATGCAACATTTTGGTCGGATTGTCCTTCGACCTTCATCAGGTATGTTTATTCTAGTTAATGCAACATTTTAGTCGGATTGTCCTTCGACCTTCATTAGGTATGTTTATTCTAGTTAATGCAACATTTTGGTCGGATTGTCCTTCGACCTTCATCAGGTATGTTTATTGTAGTTAATGCAACATTTTGGTCGGATTGTCCTTCGATCTTCATTAGGTATGTTTCTTGTAGTTAATGCAACATTTTGGTCGGATTGTCCTTCGATCTTCATCAGGTATGTTTGTTGTAGTTAATGCAACATTTTGGTCGGATTGTCCTTCGACCTTCATCAGGTATGTTTATTCTAGTTAATGCAACATTTTGGTCGGATTGTCCTTCGACCTTCATCAGGTATGTTTATTGTAGTTAATGCAACATTTTGGTCGGATTGTCCTTCGACCTTCATTAGGTATGTTTATTGTAGTTAATGCAAAATTTTGGTCGGATTGTCCTTCGACCTTCATTAGGTATGTTTATTGTAGTTAATGCAACATTTTGGTCGGATTGTCCTTCGATCTTCATCAGGTATGTTTGTTGTAGTTAATGCAACATTTTGGTCGGATTGTCCTTCGACCTTCATTAGGTATGTTTATTGTAGTTAATGCAACATTTTGGTCGGATTGTCCTTCGACCTTCATTAGGTATGTTTATTGTAGTTAATGCAACATTTTGGTCGGATTGTCCTTCGATCTTCATTAGGTATGTTTGTTGTAGTTAATGCAACATTTTGGTCGGATTGTCCTTCGATCTTCATCAGGTATGTTTGTTGTAGTTAATGCAACATTTTGGTCGGATTGTCCTTCGACCTTCATTAGGTATGTTTATTCTAGTTAATGCAACATTTTGGTCGGATTGTCCTTCGACCTTCATTAGGTATGTTTATTGTAGTTAATGCAACATTTTGGTCGGATTGTCCTTCGACCTTCATTAGGTATGTTTATTGTAGTTAATGCAAAATTTTGGTCGGATTGTCCTTCGATCTTCATTAGGTATGTTTGTTGTAGTTAATGCAACATTTTGGTCGGATTGTCCTTTGATCTTCATCAGGTATGTTTGTTGTAGTTAATGCAACATTTTGGTCGGATTGTCCTTCGACCTTCATTAGGTATGTTTATTCTAGTTAATGCAACATTTTGGTCGGATTGTCCTTCGACCTTCATTAGGTATGTTTATTGTAGTTAATGCAACATTTTGGTCGGATTGTCCTTCGATCTTCATCAGGTATGTTTGTTGTAGTTAATGCAACATTTTGGTCGGATTGTCCTTCGATCTTCATCAGGTATGTTTGTTGTAGTTAATGCAACATTTTGGTCGGATTGTCCTTCGACCTTCATTAGGTATGTTTATTGTAGTTAATGCAACATTTTGGTCGGATTGTCCTTCGATCTTCATCAGGTATGTTTGTTGTAGTTAATGCAACATTTTGGTCGGATTGTCCTTCGATCTTCATCAGGTATGTTTGTTGTAGTTAATGCAACATTTTGGTCGGATTGTCCTTCGACCTTCATTAGGTATGTTTGTTGTAGTTAATGCAACATTTTGGTCGGATTGTCCTTCGATCTTCATCAGGTATGTTTGTTGTAGTTAATGCAACATTTTGGTCGGATTGTCCTTCGACCTTCATTAGGTATGTTTATTCTAGTTAATGCAACATTTTGGTCGGATTGTCCTTCGACCTTCATTAGGTATGTTTGTTGTAGTTAATGCAACATTTTGGTCGGATTGTCCTTCGACCTTCATCAGGTATGTTTATTCTAGTTAATGCAACATTTTGGTCGGATTGTCCTTCGACCTTCATTAGGTATGTTTATTCTAGTTAATGCAACATTTTGGTCGGATTGTCCTTCGACCTTCATTAGGTATGTTTATTGTAGTTAATGCAACATTTTGGTCGGATTGTCCTTCGATCTTCATCAGGTATGTTTGTTGTAGTTAATGCAACATTTTGGTCGGATTGTCCTTCGACCTTCATCAGGTATGTTTATTCTAGTTAATGCAACATTTTGGTCGGATTGTCCTTCGACCTTCATTAGGTATGTTTATTCTAGTTAATGCAACATTTTGGTCGGATTGTCCTTCGATCTTCATTAGGTATGTTTGTTGTAGTTAATGCAACATTTTGGTCGGATTGTCCTTCGATCTTCATCAGGTATGTTTGTTGTAGTTAATGCAACATTTTGGTCGGATTGTCCTTCGACCTTCATCAGGTATGTTTATTCTAGTTAATGCAACATTTTGGTCGGATTGTCCTTCGACCTTCATCAGGTATGTTTATTGTAGTTAATGCAACATTTTGGTCGGATTGTCCTTCGACCTTCATTAGGTATGTTTATTGTAGTTAATGCAAAATTTTGGTCGGATTGTCCTTCGACCTTCATTAGGTATGTTTATTGTAGTTAATGCAACATTTTGGTCGGATTGTCCTTCGATCTTCATCAGGTATGTTTGTTGTAGTTAATGCAACATTTTGGTCGGATTGTCCTTCGACCTTCATTAGGTATGTTTATTGTAGTTAATGCAACATTTTGGTCGGATTGTCCTTCGACCTTCATTAGGTATGTTTATTGTAGTTAATGCAACATTTTGGTCGGATTGTCCTTCGATCTTCATTAGGTATGTTTGTTGTAGTTAATGCAACATTTTGGTCGGATTGTCCTTCGATCTTCATCAGGTATGTTTGTTGTAGTTAATGCAACATTTTGGTCGGATTGTCCTTCGACCTTCATTAGGTATGTTTATTCTAGTTAATGCAACATTTTGGTCGGATTGTCCTTCGACCTTCATTAGGTATGTTTATTGTAGTTAATGCAACATTTTGGTCGGATTGTCCTTCGACCTTCATTAGGTATGTTTATTGTAGTTAATGCAAAATTTTGGTCGGATTGTCCTTCGATCTTCATTAGGTATGTTTGTTGTAGTTAATGCAACATTTTGGTCGGATTGTCCTTTGATCTTCATCAGGTATGTTTGTTGTAGTTAATGCAACATTTTGGTCGGATTGTCCTTCGACCTTCATTAGGTATGTTTATTCTAGTTAATGCAACATTTTGGTCGGATTGTCCTTCGACCTTCATTAGGTATGTTTATTGTAGTTAATGCAACATTTTGGTCGGATTGTCCTTCGATCTTCATCAGGTATGTTTGTTGTAGTTAATGCAACATTTTGGTCGGATTGTCCTTCGATCTTCATCAGGTATGTTTGTTGTAGTTAATGCAACATTTTGGTCGGATTGTCCTTCGACCTTCATTAGGTATGTTTATTGTAGTTAATGCAACATTTTGGTCGGATTGTCCTTCGATCTTCATCAGGTATGTTTGTTGTAGTTAATGCAACATTTTGGTCGGATTGTCCTTCGATCTTCATCAGGTATGTTTGTTGTAGTTAATGCAACATTTTGGTCGGATTGTCCTTCGACCTTCATTAGGTATGTTTGTTGTAGTTAATGCAACATTTTGGTCGGATTGTCCTTCGATCTTCATCAGGTATGTTTGTTGTAGTTAATGCAACATTTTGGTCGGATTGTCCTTCGACCTTCATTAGGTATGTTTATTCTAGTTAATGCAACATTTTGGTCGGATTGTCCTTCGACCTTCATTAGGTATGTTTATTGTAGTTAATGCAACATTTTGGTCGGATTGTCCTTCGATCTTCATCAGGTATGTTTGTTGTAGTTAATGCAACATTTTGGTCGGATTGTCCTTCGATCTTCATCAGGTATGTTTGTTGTAGTTAATGCAACATTTTGGTCGGATTGTCCTTCGACCTTCATTAGGTATGTTTATTGTAGTTAATGCAACATTTTGGTCGGATTGTCCTTCGATCTTCATCAGGTATGTTTGTTGTAGTTAATGCAACATTTTGGTCGGATTGTCCTTCGATCTTCATCAGGTATGTTTGTTGTAGTTAATGCAACATTTTGGTCGGATTGTCCTTCGACCTTCATTAGGTATGTTTGTTGTAGTTAATGCAACATTTTGGTCGGATTGTCCTTCGATCTTCATCAGGTATGTTTGTTGTAGTTAATGCAACATTTTGGTCGGATTGTCCTTCGACCTTCATTAGGTATGTTTATTCTAGTTAATGCAACATTTTGGTCGGATTGTCCTTCGACCTTCATTAGGTATGTTTATTGTAGTTAATGCAACATTTTGGTCGGATTGTCCTTCGATCTTCATCAGGTATGTTTGTTGTAGTTAATGCAACATTTTGGTCGGATTGTCCTTCGATCTTCATCAGGTATGTTTGTTGTAGTTAATGCAACATTTTGGTCGGATTGTCCTTCGACCTTCATTAGGTATGTTTATTGTAGTTAATGCAACATTTTGGTCGGATTGTCCTTCGATCTTCATCAGGTATGTTTGTTGTAGTTAATGCAACATTTTGGTCGGATTGTCCTTCGATCTTCATCAGGTATGTTTGTTGTAGTTAATGCAACATTTTGGTCGGATTGTCCTTCGACCTTCATTAGGTATGTTTATTGTAGTTAATGCAACATTTTGGTCGGATTGTCCTTCGATCTTCATCAGGTATGTTTGTTGTAGTTAATGCAACATTTTGGTCGGATTGTCCTTCGACCTTCATTAGGTATGTTTATTCTAGTTAATGCAACATTTTGGTCGGATTGTCCTTCGATCTTCATTAGGTATGTTTGTTGTAGTTAATGCAACATTTTGGTCGGATTGTCCTTCGATCTTCATCAGGTATGTTTATTGTAGTTAATGCAACATTTTGGTCGGATTGTCCTTCGACCTTCATTAGGTATGTTTATTGTAGTTAATGCAACATTTTGGTCGGATTGTCCTTCGACCTTCATTAGGTATGTTTATTCTAGTTAATGCAACATTTTGGTCGGATTGTCCTTCGACCTTCATTAGGTATGTTTATTGTAGTTAATGCAACATTTTGGTCGGATTGTCCTTCGACCTTCATTAGGTATGTTTATTCTAGTTAATGCAACATTTTGGTCGGATTGTCCTTCGACCTTCATCAGGTATGTTTATTGTAGTTAATGCAACATTTTGGTCGGATTGTCCTTCGACCTTCATCAGGTATGTTTATTGTAGTTAATGCAACATTTTGGTCGGATTGTCCTTCGACCTTCATTAGGTATGTTTATTGTAGTTAATGCAACATTTTGGTCGGATTGTCCTTCGACCTTCATCAGGTATGTTTATTGTAGTTAATGCAACATTTTGGTCGGATTGTCCTTCGATCTTCATCAGGTATGTTTGTTGTAGTTAATGCAACATTTTGGTCGGATTGTCCTTCGATCTTCATCAGGTATGTTTATTGTAGTTAATGCAACATTTTGGTCGGATTGTCCTTCGACCTTCATTAGGTATGTTTATTCTAGTTAATGCAACATTTTGGTCGGATTGTCCTTCGACCTTCATCAGGTATGTTTATTGTAGTTAATGCAACATTTTGGTCGGATTGTCCTTCGACCTTCATTAGGTATGTTTATTGTAGTTAATGCAACATTTTGGTCGGATTGTCCTTCGATCTTCATCAGGTATGTTTGTTGTAGTTAATGCAACATTTTGGTCGGATTGTCCTTCGACCTTCATCAGGTATGTTTATTGTAGTTAATGCAACATTTTGGTCGGATTGTCCTTCGACCTTCATTAGGTATGTTTGTTGTAGTTAATGCAACATTTTGGTCGGATTGTCCTTCGATCTTCATTAGGTATGTTTATTCTAGTTAATGCAACATTTTGGTCGGATTGTCCTTCGATCTTCATCAGGTATGTTTATTGTAGTTAATGCAACATTTTGGTCGGATTGTCCTTCGACCTTCATTAGGTATGTTTATTGTAGTTAATGCAACATTTTGGTCGGATTGTCCTTCGACCTTCATTAGGTATGTTTATTCTAGTTAATGCAACATTTTGGTCAGATTGTCCTTCGACCTTCATCAGGTATGTTTATTGTAGTTAATGCAACATTTTGGTCAGATTGTCCTTCGATCTTCATCAGGTATGTTTATTGTAGTTAATGCAACATTTTGGTCAGATTGTCCTTCGATCTTCATCAGGTATGTTTATTGTAGTTAATGCAACATTTTGGTCGGATTGTCCTTCGATCTTCATCAGGTATGTTTGTTGTAGTTAATGCAACATTTTGGTCGGATTGTCCTTCGACCTTCATTAGGTATGTTTATTCTAGTTAATGCAACATTTTGGTCGGATTGTCCTTCGACCTTCATCAGGTATGTTTATTGTAGTTAATGCAACATTTTGGTCGGATTGTCCTTCGACCTTCATTAGGTATGTTTGTTGTAGTTAATGCAACATTTTGGTCGGATTGTCCTTCGACCTTCATCAGGTATGTTTATTGTAGTTAATGCAACATTTTGGTCGGATTGTCCTTCGATCTTCATTAGGTATGTTTATTGTAGTTAATGCAACATTTTGGTCGGATTGTCCTTCGATCTTCATCAGGTATGTTTGTTGTAGTTAATGCAACATTTTGGTCGGATTGTCCTTCGACCTTCATCAGGTATGTTTATTGTAGTTAATGCAACATTTTGGTCGGATTGTCCTTCGACCTTCATTAGGTATGTTTGTTGTAGTTAATGCAACATTTTGGTCGGATTGTCCTTCGATCTTCATTAGGTATGTTTATTCTAGTTAATGCAACATTTTGGTCGGATTGTCCTTCGACCTTCATTAGGTATGTTTGTTGTAGTTAATGCAACATTTTGGTCGGATTGTCCTTCGATCTTCATTAGGTATGTTTATTGTAGTTAATGCAACATTTTGGTCGGATTGTCCTTCGATCTTCATTAGGTATGTTTATTCTAGTTAATGCAACATTTTGGTCGGATTGTCCTTCGATCTTCATTAGGTATGTTTATTGTAGTTAATGCAACATTTTGGTCGGATTGTCCTTCGATCTTCATTAGGTATGTTTATTGTAGTTAATGCAACATTTTGGTCGGATTGTCCTTCGATCTTCATTAGGTATGTTTATTCTAGTTAATGCAACATTTTGGTCGGATTGTCCTTCGATCTTCATCAGGTATGTTTATTGTAGTTAATGCAACATTTTGGTCGAATTGTCCTTCGATCTTCATCAGGTATGTTTATTGTAGTTAATGCAACATTTTGGTCGGATTGTCCTTCGATCTTCATCAGGTATGTTTGTTGTAGTTAATGCAACATTTTGGTCGAATTGTCCTTCGATCTTCATCAGGTATGTTTATTGTAGTTAATGCAACATTTTGGTCGGATTGTCCTTCGACCTTCATTAGGTATGTTTATTCTAGTTAATGCAACATTTTGGTCGGATTGTCCTTCGATCTTCATCAGGTATGTTTATTGTAGTTAATGCAACATTTTGGTCGAATTGTCCTTCGATCTTCATCAGGTATGTTTATTGTAGTTAATGCAACATTTTGGTCGGATTGTCCTTCGATCTTCATCAGGTATGTTTGTTGTAGTTAATGCAACATTTTGGTCGGATTGTCCTTCGACCTTCATCAGGTATGTTTATTGTAGTTAATGCAACATTTTGGTCGGATTGTCCTTCGACCTTCATTAGGTATGTTTATTCTAGTTAATGCAACATTTTGGTCGGATTGTCCTTCGATCTTCATTAGGTATGTTTGTTGTAGTTAATGCAACATTTTGGTCGGATTGTCCTTCGATCTTCATCAGGTATGTTTGTTATAGTTAATGCAACATTTTGGTCGGATTGTCCTTCGACCTTCATTAGGTATGTTTATTCTAGTTAATGCAACATTTTGGTCGGATTGTCCTTCGATCTTCATCAGGTATGTTTGTTGTAGTTAATGCAACATTTTGGTCGAATTGTCCTTCGATCTTCATTAGGTATGTTTATTCTAGTTAATGCAACATTTTGGTCGGATTGTCCTTCGATCTTCATCAGGTATGTTTGTTGTAGTTAATGCAACATTTTGGTCGAATTGTCCTTCGATCTTCATCAGGTATGTTTATTGTAGTTAATGCAACATTTTGGTCGGATTGTCCTTCGATCTTCATCAGGTATGTTTGTTATAGTTAATGCAACATTTTGGTCGAATTGTCCTTCGATCTTCATTAGGTATGTTTGTTGTAGTTAATGCAACATTTTGGTCGGATTGTCCTTCGATCTTCATCAGGTATGTTTGTTATAGTTAATGCAACATTTTGGTCGGATTGTCCTTCGACCTTCATTAGGTATGTTTATTCTAGTTAATGCAACATTTTGGTCGGATTGTCCTTCGATCTTCATCAGGTATGTTTGTTGTAGTTAATGCAACATTTTGGTCGAATTGTCCTTCGATCTTCATCAGGTATGTTTATTGTAGTTAATGCAACATTTTGGTCGGATTGTCCTTCGACCTTCATTAGGTATGTTTATTGTAGTTAATGCAACATTTTGGTCGGATTGTCCTTCGATCTTCATCAGGTATGTTTGTTGTAGTTAATGCAACATTTTGGTCGGATTGTCCTTCGACCTTCATCAGGTATGTTTATTGTAGTTAATGCAACATTTTGGTCGGATTGTCCTTCGACCTTCATTAGGTATGTTTATTCTAGTTAATGCAACATTTTGGTCGGATTGTCCTTCGATCTTCATCAGGTATGTTTGTTGTAGTTAATGCAACATTTTGGTCGGATTGTCCTTCGACCTTCATCAGGTATGTTTATTGTAGTTAATGCAACATTTTGGTCGGATTGTCCTTCGACCTTCATTAGGTATGTTTATTCTAGTTAATGCAACATTTTGGTCGGATTGTCCTTCGATCTTCATCAGGTATGTTTGTTGTAGTTAATGCAACATTTTGGTCGGATTGTCCTTCGACCTTCATCAGGTATGTTTATTGTAGTTAATGCAACATTTTGGTCGGATTGTCCTTCGACCTTCATTAGGTATGTTTGTTGTAGTTAATGCAACATTTTGGTCGGATTGTCCTTCGATCTTCATTAGGTATGTTTGTTGTAGTTAATGCAACATTTTGGTCGGATTGTCCTTCGATCTTCATCAGGTATGTTTGTTGTAGTTAATGCAACATTTTGGTCGGATTGTCCTTCGACCTTCATCAGGTATGGTTATTCTAGTTAATGCAACATTTTGGTCGGATTGTCCTTCGACCTTCATCAGGTATGTTTGTTGTAGTTAATGCAAAATTTTGGTCGGATTGTCCTTCGACCTTCATCAGGTATGTTTGTTGTAGTTAATGCAACATTTTGGTCGGATTGTCCTTCGACCTTCATTAGGTATGTTTATTCTAGTTAATGCAAAATTTTGGTCGGATTGTCCTTCGACCTTCATCAGGTATGTTTATTGTAGTTAATGCAACATTTTGGTCGGATTGTCCTTCGACCTTCATTAGGTATGTTTATTCTAGTTAATGCAACATTTTGGTCGGATTGTCCTTCGACCTTCATCAGGTATGTTTATTGTAGTTAATGCAACATTTTGGTCGGATTGTCCTTCGACCTTCATTAGGTATGTTTGTTGTAGTTAATGCAACATTTTTGTCGGGTTGTCCTTCGATCTTCATCAGGTATGTTTGTTGTAGTTAATGCAACATTTTGGTCGGATTGTCCTTCGACCTTCATCAGGTATGTTTATTCTAGTTAATGCAACATTTTGGTCGGATTGTCCTTCGACCTTCATCAGGTATGTTTGTTGTAGTTAATGCAACATTTTGGTCGGATTGTCCTTCGATCTTCATCAGGTATGTTTGTTGTAGTTAATGCAACATTTTGGTCGGATTGTCCTTCGATCTTCATCAGGTATGTTTGTTGTAGTTAATGCAACATTTTGGTCGGATTGTCCTTCGACCTTCATCAGGTATGTTTATTCTAGTTAATGCAACATTTTGGTCGGATTGTCCTTCGACCTTCATCAGGTATGTTTGTTGTAGTTAATGCAAAATTTTGGTCGGATTGTCCTTCGACCTTCATCAGGTATGTTTGTTGTAGTTAATGCAACATTTTGGTCGGATTGTCCTTCGACCTTCATTAGGTATGTTTATTCTAGTTAATGCAAAATTTTGGTCGGATTGTCCTTCGACCTTCATCAGGTATGTTTGTTGTAGTTAATGCAACATTTTGGTCGGATTGTCCTTCGACCTTCATTAGGTATGTTTATTCTAGTTAATGCAACATTTTGGTCGGATTGTCCTTCGACCTTCATCAGGTATGTTTGTTGTAGTTAATGCAAAATTTTGGTCGGATTGTCCTTCGACCTTCATCAGGTATGTTTGTTGTAGTTAATGCAACATTTTGGTCGGATTGTCCTTCGACCTTCATTAGGTATGTTTATTCTAGTTAATGCAAAATTTTGGTCGGATTGTCCTTCGACCTTCATCAGGTATGTTTGTTGTAGTTAATGCAACATTTTGGTCGGATTGTCCTTCGACCTTCATTAGGTATGTTTATTCTAGTTAATGCAACATTTTGGTCGGATTGTCCTTCGACCTTCATCAGGTATGTTTGTTGTAGTTAATGCAACATTTTGGTCGGATTGTCCTTCGACCTTCATTAGGTATGTTTATTCTAGTTAATGCAAAATTTTGGTCGGATTGTCCTTCGACCTTCATTAGGTATGTTTATTCTAGTTAATGCAAAATTTTGGTCGGATTGTCCTTCGACCTTCATCAGGTATGTTTGTTGTAGTTAATGCAACATTTTGGTCGGATTGTCCTTCGACCTTCATCAGGTATGTTTGTTGTAGTTAATGCAACATTTTGGTCGGATTGTCCTTCGACCTTCATTAGGTATGTTTATTCTAGTTAATGCAAAATTTTGGTCGGATTGTCCTTCGACCTTCATCAGGTATGTTTGTTGTAGTTAATGCAACATTTTGGTCGGATTGTCCTTCGACCTTCATTAGGTATGTTTATTCTAGTTAATGCAAAATTTTGGTCGGATTGTCCTTCGACCTTCATCAGGTATGTTTGTTGTAGTTAATGCAACATTTTGGTCGGATTGTCCTTCGACCTTCATTAGGTATGTTTATTCTAGTTAATGCAAAATTTTGGTCGGATTGTCCTTCGACCTTCATCAGGTATGTTTGTTGTAGTTAATGCAACATTTTGGTCGGATTGTCCTTCGACCTTCATTAGGTATGTTTATTCTAGTTAATGCAACATTTTGGTCGGATTGTCCTTCGACCTTCATCAGGTATGTTTGTTGTAGTTAATGCAACATTTTGGTCGGATTGTCCTTCGACCTTCATCAGGTATGTTTGTTGTAGTTAATGCAACATTTTGGTCGGATTGTCCTTCGACCTTCATTAGGTATGTTTATTCTAGTTAATGCAAAATTTTGGTCGGATTGTCCTTCGACCTTCATCAGGTATGTTTGTTGTAGTTAATGCAACATTTTGGTCGGATTGTCCTTCGACCTTCATTAGGTATGTTTATTCTAGTTAATGCAACATTTTGGTCGGATTGTCCTTCGACCTTCATCAGGTATGTTTGTTGTAGTTAATGCAACATTTTGGTCGGATTGTCCTTCGACCTTCATTAGGTATGTTTATTCTAGTTAATGCAAAATTTTGGTCGGATTGTCCTTCGACCTTCATCAGGTATGTTTGTTGTAGTTAATGCAACATTTTGGTCGGATTGTCCTTCGACCTTCATTAGGTATGTTTATTCTAGTTAATGCAACATTTTGGTCGGATTGTCCTTCGACCTTCATCAGGTATGTTTGTTGTAGTTAATGCAACATTTTGGTCGGATTGTCCTTCGACCTTCATCAGGTATGTTTATTCTAGTTAATGCAAAATTTTGGTCGGATTGTCCTTCGATCTTCATCAGGTATGTTTATTCTAGTTAATGCAACATTTTGGTCGGATTGTCCTTCGACCTTCATCAGGTATGTTTGTTGTAGTTAATGCAAAATTTTGGTCGGATTGTCCTTCGATCTTCATCAGGTATGTTTATTCTAGTTAATGCAAAATTTTGGTCGGATTGTCCTTCGATCTTCATCAGGTATGTTTATTCTAGTTAATGCAAAATTTTGGTCGGATTGTCCTTCGACCTTCATCAGGTATGTTTGTTGTAGTTAATGCAAAATTTTGGTCGGATTGTCCTTCGACCTTCATCAGGTATGTTTGTTGTAGTTAATGCAACATTTTGGTCGGATTGTCCTTCGATCTTCATCAGGTATGTTTATTCTAGTTAATGCAACATTTTGGTCGGATTGTCCTTCGACCTTCATCAGGTATGTTTGTTGTAGTTAATGCAACATTTTGGTCGGATTGTCCTTCGACCTTCATCAGGTATGTTTATTCTAGTTAATGCAACATTTTGGTCGGATTGTCCTTCGACCTTCATCAGGTATGTTTGTTGTAGTTAATGCAAAATTTTGGTCGGATTGTCCTTCGATCTTCATCAGGTATGTTTATTCTAGTTAATGCAACATTTTGGTCGGATTGTCCTTCGACCTTCATCAGGTATGTTTGTTGTAGTTAATGCAAAATTTTGGTCGGATTGTCCTTCGACCTTCATCAGGTATGTTTGTTGTAGTTAATGCAAAATTTTGGTCGGATTGTCCTTCGACCTTCATCAGGTATGTTTGTTGTAGTTAATGCAAAATTTTGGTCGGATTGTCCTTCGACCTTCATCAGGTATGTTTGTTGTAGTTAATGCAAAATTTTGGTCGGATTGTCCTTCGACCTTCATCAGGTATGTTTGTTGTAGTTAATGCAAAATTTTGGTCGGATTGTCCTTCGACCTTCATCAGGTATGTTTATTCTAGTTAATGCAACATTTTGGTCGGATTGTCCTTCGACCTTCATCAGGTATGTTTGTTGTAGTTAATGCAAAATTTTGGTCGGATTGTCCTTCGACCTTCATCAGGTATGTTTGTTGTAGTTAATGCAAAATTTTGGTCGGATTGTCCTTCGACCTTCATCAGGTATGTTTGTTGTAGTTAATGCAACATTTTGGTCGGATTGTCCTTCGACCTTCATCAGGTATGTTTATTGTAGTTAATGCAACATTTTGGTCGGATTGTCCTTCGATCTTCATCAGGTATGTTTATTGTAGTTAATGCAACATTTTGGTCGGATTGTCCTTCGACCGTCATCAGGTATGTTTGTTGTAGTTAATGCAAAATTTTGGTCGGATTGTCCTTCGATCTTCATCAGGTATGTTTATTGTAGTTAATGCAAAATTTTGGTCGGATTGTCCTTCGACCTTCATCAGGTATGTTTGTTGTAGTTAATGCAAAATTTTGGTCGGATTGTCCTTCGACCTTCATCAGGTATGTTTGTTGTAGTTAATGCAAAATTTTGGTCGGATTGTCCTTCGACCTTCATCAGGTATGTTTGTTGTAGTTAATGCAACATTTTGGTCGGATTGTCCTTCGACCTTCATCAGGTATGTTTATTGTAGTTAATGCAACATTTTGGTCGGATTGTCCTTCGATCTTCATCAGGTATGTTTATTGTAGTTAATGCAACATTTTGGTCGGATTGTCCTTCGACCTTCATCAGGTATGTTTGTTGTAGTTAATGCAAAATTTTGGTCGGATTGTCCTTCGATCTTCATCAGGTATGTTTATTGTAGTTAATGCAACATTTTGGTCGGATTGTCCTTCGATCTTCATCACGTATGTTTGTTGTAGTTAATGCAACATTTTGGTCGGATTGTCCTTCAACCTTCATCAGGTATGTTTATTGTAGTTAATGCAACATTTTGGTCGGATTGTCCTTCGACCTTCATCAGGTATGTTTATTGTAGTTAATGCAACATTTTGGTCGGATTGTCCTTCAACCTTCATCAGGCATGTTGGTTTTTGTTAATGCAACATTTTGGCTGGATTGTCTGTCGACCTTCATTAGGCATGTTCGTTGTTATTAATCAACATTTTGATTGGATTATCCTTCGACATTCATCAGGCATGTTCGTTGTTATTAATGCAACATTTTGGTCAGATTGTCCTTCGACCTTCTTCAAGCATGTTGGTTTTTTCCAAACTTCAAGGCCAGTAGCACAGTGGATAGAGACATTGTATTTCTATGGTTCGAGGTGAGTATTGTGTATTGATAGCGGTTTCAATACGACCCAAAACCAGCTAGAGGATTAATTGGTCAAAACAGGGTGAGACGGCAACAACTATGGAAGGCAGTAATTACTGAAGATACAGTTGAAGATTCAGCATTCCTATCCAGTCGCGGTTAACTGATGCGTTCCCCAGTGCTCTCAGGCCAAAAACAGACGCGAAACAACTTGTAGAAAAATAAATGTCTTTATTCCTTTTTTTCAAAATGCTGCAACTACTAAAATCAATTGTTCGCGTGTAGCAACGAGAAACTTAGTGACGACGTGGAATAGAGAGGTCGGCGGTTGACGGTGATCGGTGGACAATCGAGCAGTGTCCCAACAGTGTCTGGTTTTTCTCCTTCTGCCTCTGACAAGCTATCTGCTTTGTTTATATCAGTCTCGAGTTCCCCGATGCATCTGCAATGTCAACGACTTTAACCTGTGACCTCATGAACGAGTACATCCGGCCTCCGCTACCATTGATAATCTGACACATGCAGGTGTTTCCGCACAATGCACTGTGCGACATAACAACCTGACGAAGGCCGGAGGAACAGTTGGCCGAAACGTTGTTAAAACAACAACTAAAAAAAAAAGATGAGGATAATAGTTTGTAAATAGATAAATAAAAAATACAAATTACTCATCTCAAAAGAATTATAATGATTAAATAAAACAACCGACATGCCTGATGAAGGTCAGGACAAACCGACCGAAACGTTGCATGAATAACACTCATGAGATGAGAACAATAGTCCGATCAATATAAGTAATATAAACTATCAACCCTCATCTCAAAAATTTAGAATTTTAATATTTATAATATATTGTTGAATGTTGAATAATTTTTATTGTTACTATTGCTTCTACTATTATCATTGCTATTATTGTTGATTTGTTTTGCTATTATTACTAATAACAGGGCTCTATAGACAAATTTATCTTTAGTTGACCTTATGGCCTCGGTTTTTATGAAAACGGATTAGGGGTGAGAAAGATGCCATAGAGGTTACAACAAAGCATACATGAAATGAACAACGTTGGAAGTGTGTAGATTCTGACTCCATATAATTAAAGACAGACGAATGTTGAAGATTGAGAACCGACTTTATTTACTACCAACAACTTGTATTAGGAGAGGCAAAGTGTTCGTAGGATGGAATGTGATTTAACGAAGAATGGATTGTCCGATGGAGATATTTGACAGTTTGTATTACGGTGAAATGTTTGTAGAATGTTTGCAGGTATGTACGATTTAACCAGGAATGAATGTTCGTAAAATGTTTGTAGGTATGTATGAATTGACAAGGAATGAAGGTTCGTAAAATGTAACTTATCTTTTGGACGATGGAGATGGTTAGGGTAGGTCGGTCATTCTGCTGTTGGTGATGCGTGTCCAGGCTTGTAACTGGAAAGCGGGTGACTTCTTTCATCAGCAGCTAGCAGCCCGGCGTCTTCGTCTTCTTTTTTCCTCCTCTCTCCTGGTTCCCTAAAAACCCTCGTTTTATAGTGGCAAACTGGCTCCCAGTGATTGTGATATTTGAGGTGTTTATTTTGGGCGCGGAGCTCTGCCATTGGTCGATAATTATTTTGTGGTTATCTTATTTTTTTCTTCCGAAGCGGAAGCGATGTGTGGAGCCATGTGCAAAAGACGATTTTTCATTTTGTCTCTCATGGTGGATGCGTTAACATCTGGTTCGCTGCTAATTCTCATCATGTTCCCACAACCTTTGACAACTAAATATTTTCGTTTACTCGCCAAATAGAAAAGTTACTAGCCAAACCTACATGATTTTTAGAATATGACATCTTCGTTCTATGACAATTATGTACATAATAAAGTTTTTTTGTATATTT
This sequence comes from Euprymna scolopes, assembly GCF_053919585.1. Classification (NCBI taxonomy): domain Eukaryota; kingdom Metazoa; phylum Mollusca; class Cephalopoda; order Sepiida; family Sepiolidae; genus Euprymna; species Euprymna scolopes. The sequence goes on along the minus strand of NC_136518.1, from coordinate 12,871,602 downwards.
TAATAAGTGTAATTCAACAATACAACAAATTTTATGTTGATACTTGAAGGTATAAACATTCTAATTTTTGCAGATATTTTTTAAACACTCTTCGTAAAAAAAGAGTATATTGTTCTATTAAACTTTTATTGTTTAAATAATTTAACTTCGTTTTATTTAAAAAAAAAAAAAGTTGAAAAGATATTTTTCTCTTAGTAGTTAGCTTTGGAAAACTGTCAGTGAAAGAAATACAATCGCTAAAAAATAAGCGTTTCATTATTTCTAGTCGCGACTTTGAAAAATCACTTGCAAATGCGACTGTTTCACTCGCAATGTACAGTCCCGTAATACTATTATATTTGTAGTACTATTACTATTGTTGAATGAATTATAATGTCTATTATTATCATCATCATTATTATTATTACAAGTTCTTTTTAGTAATATTAATGTTTTTATTACTAATATCACCACCACCACCACCACCACTACTACTACTACTACTACTACTACTACTACTACTAATAATAATAATAATAATGGGAGTTTTCACACGGGTCATCATCAAAAAAGATTTGCGCCTAAATATAACGCAGGTCCTATAAACAAAGCTTCTTTTTTCTAGAACTGCCCACCTGCGGAACTGTCTGCCCAAGTCTTCCAAATTTCCAGTCGTTACCACCTCTTTCGATAACCTTTGCAACAGCCGTTTACCATTGATTTCTTATTGGTGATGACAATGGACCGTCATTGGTATTCAGGTGACAATAAGCTTCCCCAAGGTTTCAACCTTTTTGCACTGTGTAGTTGAGGTGTAGTTAGTACTTTCTCTCCTTGGCCTTTCCATCCTTCTTGACCTTCCTCGATTATTTGGTGTGGCGCCAGTTTATGGTGACACTACAATTTCTTTTTGGTGGGGGGAGTTAATTTACAATTATACAGTTTTAGTTTTCATGATGCCATGTGTTTTGTATTTTTTGCGTTTTACATCTATAGCAGTTTTTGTATGTCCGGTTTTGTATTTTTTGCGTTTTATATCTATAGCAGTTTTTGTATGTCCGGTTTTGTATTTTTTGCGTTTTACATCTATAGCAGTTTTTGTATGTCCGGTTTTGTATTTTTTGCATTTTACATCTATAGCAGTTTTTGTATGTCCGGTTTTGTATTTTTTGCGTTTTACATCTATAGCAGTTTTTGTATGTCCGGTTTTGTATTTTTTGCGTTTTACATCTATAGCAATTTTTGTATGTCCGGTTTTGTATTTTTTGCGTTTTACATCTGTTGTGGTTGCAAGGTTGAACAATAATTAGTAAGGAAATACAATGAAGACGCAAACAACAAGATAACACAATAATAAGTGTATTAAAGAAAAGGTATATTTACAATATGTATAAATGACGGTGTCGAGTCAGAGAGTCTTGGTGGGAGGACATGTATGCTCTTCGGCGTCACTTCTGGTGGCATTTGAGTAAGACACACCAAGGCCAACCTAGGCTTGCCATTTATAGTGTTATGTTATTCGCATATGCAAATAAGTGGTTGCCACCACAACATCTATAGCAGTTTTTGTATGTCCGGTTTGCGGCTGTGGCTCATACAAGAGGTATTCGTCTCCGCATTCAAGGGTTTTTCTTTTAATATTTCAGCCGACTTCATTATTGTCATCTTCTTCTTCTTCTTCTTCCTCTTCTCCTTCTTCTTCCTCTTCTTCTTCTTCTTCTTCTTCCCATCCTCCTTCTCCTTATCGTCATCATCATTATTATTTTACTCACTAGGAGTAGTCACACAAGCCATCATCAAAGATTGCTATTTGAGAACAACTTGTGGTGTTCCCTGGAGTCTGAGTGACAACAAGTGTCCCCAGACCTCTAGTACTCTCCACCTCTTTCGATAACCTTTGCAAAAGAATCTGTATTATCACAACAGTTGCTTACCATTGATTACTCGCTGGTAACAACCATTGGTCTTCACTGGCAATAAGTCTCCTCAAGATCCCAGTCATCTAGTGGAGGCCTGGCTAGTGCTTTCTTTCCTCGGTCTTTCCATCCTCCTTAACCCTGATTATTTGGTGTGGTGCCCATTCATGATTACACTCACAAAAAAAAAAAAAAAAAAAAAAAAAAAGAGGGGTCCCGTATCTTGCAATTCTACAGTTTCAATTTTCATGATTCCATGTGATGTCCATTATTATTATTGGCTCACAAGGAGCTTTCACACAGGTCTTCAGAGACCTTTCCCTGAAAACAGCCTGTGGTATTCCCTGGAAGCTGAGTGACAACAAGTCTCCCTAGGTTTCAAGCACTCTCCACCTCTTTCGATAATATTTGCAAATAAATTTGCATTATCGCAACAGCTGCTTGCCATTGATTTCTCGTTGGCAGCAGCTATTGGTCTTTGCTGAGATTCGAGTGGCAATAAGCCTCCTCAAGGTCCCAGTTCTCTTCGCACTTATTCGGCTGAGGTCTGGTCAGTTCATCGGTCTTTCCTTCCTCCTTGACTCTACTTGATTATTTGGTCTCGCTCTTTTAGAGGTGGGGGCAATGATGTGGCAATGGGGGTAAGGTTGGGTTAGAGAACTTAAAGATATGTGGTTTCAGTGTTCTTGGTTCCATGTAGTGTTTCATGTTTTGCCTTTGCAGCAGTTTGTCTGACCCGCACTTGTTGCTCCTGTGTGTTAGTTTCCACATTCAAGGGTTTTCTTAATATTTCAGCTGTTTTCATGATTGTTCTTCGTTGTATTTTTCCAATCATTCCTTTGATTCCAATTTCTCCCATTATTTTTTCGAAGTTTTTGGGGATTGTTCCTAGTGCTCCTATTATTATAGGTATTATTTTGATTTTCTTCATCTTCCATATCAGTTTCAGCTCTCTGGCTAGCTCTGTGTATTTGCTCCGTTTCTCCTTTTCTTTGATATTCACCCTGTGGTCAGCTGGAACAGCAAAGTCTACGATTCGACAGGATTTTTCATTCTTGTTAATTATTACGACATCTGGTCTTCTTGCTTGGATGGGTTTATCCGTCTATATGTCCATGTCCCATAGAATTTTGTGGTTCTCGTTTTCGAGTGCTGTTGCAGGTTTATGCTTGTACCATTTGTCTGTATGCTCGAAATGCAGTCGTTATTTATTATTATTATTATTATTATTATTATTATTATTATTATCTTATTATTATTATTATGGGCTCACAAGGAGCTTTCATACAGGTCATCAAAGATCTCATTGTGGTGTTCCCTGGAAGCTGAGTGACAACAAGTCTCCCCAGATTGTTATTATTATTATTATTATTATTATTATTATTATTATTATTATTACTGAATTTACGGGGCTTGTTAATATAGAGTCGGTAAGTCCAGTTTTTAAATATGTCCTTGTAACTAAAAATATTACCTCCTAAATTGTCGTGTCGAAAATAGTAATATATCTAAATATCACGAAATGTTATCAAGTAGAAAAACTGCTACTGTGTTTTAAGTAAAAAAAATAAGTTTATCGCTATGGGCTGGAATGTTAGCCGCCATTAAAACATGGTCAACATTTTATCTCTTGAGTTATATCCCTTATATTCGAAATCTTATCGTTTATATTTAAACATCTCCGAAAATGCAATTTTACCCCCATTTTTCGTAAAAATTACTTTCAACTATAAATAATTTTCTATTCGATGAATTTTCGTAATATTTGGATATATTACTATTTTCGACATGACAATTATTAAGTAATATCATTTTTGCTTAAAAAGGACATATTAAAAAAAAAATCGAGCTGTCGACCATCTTAACAAGCACCGAATTTTCTTTTATACTAGCCGACCGCCCGGCCACCCGGCATTGCCCGTCGTAGAATACGCTTAAATATATTTTGATTAATGCAGATTTCTTATTTTATTATATTATATTGGACCCAATATATAGTAATAATTTAAAAAGTTAACAAAAAAATAAATAAATAAATGACTCGACCAGTCGACCACTACCAAGAATCGAAACTAAAACGTTTATCTTACGATTTGCTTTTTCCTTTGACGTTAATGATTGAGTTATGAAGACATGCTTACTGCAAGGCTAAAAATTAAAACCTGACCCAATAGCTATTACGTTACGCATGCATATGACACATGCCGTCGTTCGTTCGCCTTTCACACGCGTATGGCAAATTCCATTTTTTAAAGTTTCATACCTTTGCAGCGATTTTCCGGCTAAAACCCAAATATAAAGTTTAGCATGAGTTCGAATACCCTATATATTAAGTTTCATGTCTGTACACCAAAAGCTGACAGAGGAGTTTGGTAGGATTTTTTTAAAACAAATATATATACGCATACATAAATATATATAGAAAGTGGTTTGCGTTTAAACTTTTTACGCAAGTATAAATCATGTAGAATATCTGCATGAATATAATTACACGTAATAGTTAACTGAAAATGATCATCCCATAAGAAAACTGAAGAAAACAATAAGGAATTAATTAAAATGAATTTTAAAAAGAATATGCAAATTAGCTAGATCTTTTGCAGATGAATGCAATTCCACGGTCTATATATAATAATGTTGTACTTTTGTTTTTAATAGAGAAAAAAAAGCTGCTTTTCTTTCCTTTTTTGGTCTTTTTTTTTCGGGGGGGGGTATCTCCGTTTAATGGAGGAGAAATCCTTCGTGACTGTTACAAGGTAACAGTGTTACTTTATTTTAGTCACTATTCAGAGTGGCCCTTTTTGGGGAGCTGCTGGGCTGGGCTCCCCCTCTTAAAAACCGACCTTGTGTCTAACTCTGCCCTCGTGAGGAGGTAAGTAAACCAAAAAATAGAATAAATAAAAATGAATAGAAAAAAAAAGAGCTTTTAATATGAATATCAAGATACAAAAAAAAAACAACAAATTTATAGGAGTATAGATAGATTGTTATAGTCTTACTACTACTACTACTACTACTACTACTACTCCTTGAATGAATGATGCACACGCGCGCACTAGCGTATTGTCGTTCGCTCACGCGTGTTGCTGTTGAATTCGCGTCGGTTGCGCCGGGGAAAGGAAAACCTTTTAAAAAAAAATCCTGTTGAAAAGCGAAAACATTTGACCACGTTCATCTGTTTTACACGAGGACGCAACATACTCGACACATTTGGAGCGCTGGCTTTTTACAGAGCTTTATTTATATAGACATGTATATATACGCACGCATGTAGGCATTTTAAGTCATCTGAGACAGAGAGAGAGAGAGAGAGAGAGAGAGAGAGAGAGAGAGAAAGAAGAAAAAGAAGACGAGAAACAACTTTCATAAAAATCTAAAAAGCGAAAAAAAAAATTGTTTTTATTTATATTAAAAAGTAAAAACAAAACTAGAGAGAAACCACACGCATATCAAGCGTGTCACGATCTCTACTACTTACTTACTGTGTGTGTGTGTGTGTTTACTGTAAATAAATATACATTTGATAAGAGGCTTCCTTTCATACTCGAGAGACAGTGGATAATCCCTGTGAGGGTTCCTGCGCATGGAGTTTATAATGAAGCACGGATTGCGCGATCCCTAACCGCGCTCCTGAACCGGCGCTGCCTGCTGGAGTCCAGGACGATTGGAAACAAATTATCTACCTATCGCCGTATAGATGCATATGTAGATAAAGATATATATATATATATATATATATATATATGTATGTAAACGTTCGGATTAAAAAAAAAAACAAAACAAACAAACACCAACGAAGTACGCAACAAGGAAATAGCAAACTTTACCCCCCCTTTTTTTGAGGAGCGTATTTTTTTATTTTTTATTTTTGTTTCGTTTTAATAATTGTTTTAACGCTGCTCAATACACGAGTAGAACTTAGTCATATAAAAAAATACTTATCGCAAATTGGCCGCAAACAAACCGTTTGTGTTTCATTCCATCGAAGAAATTCGTCAGGCTAATTGAAGAATAGTATTATTAAAAAATATTTTTAAGAAAAAAACTTTCAAATATATATGATACTTTTTTAATTATTTAATAAAATAAAAGAAATTTATTTTGGTTCATTTTTGGAAAAACAAGACAAAGAAAATAAAATATTACTTAAAATTATTATTTTTTTAAAAAAAATATATAACTAAATATTAAAAAAAAAAAAAAATGTCGGCAGAAAAAAAGAAAATTACAAAAATCACATCAAGCAGCCCCGGGGAAATTACCTTTGGAAAATTACTAACCGGTAACAAGGTAAATAATATTTTTTCTCTCTTTTTTAAATGTTCATTGATGGAGTGACGTTTCAGTCAGCCACGCTTTTTCCTTTGTCAGTAAAATGTTGCGTTTTACGCATGTTCGTGTTTTGACTCACATTTTGAAAAAAAAAAAAAAAAAAAAAAAAAAATTTCCTGCATTTCTTTAATTTTTCTTTTTTTTTGTTTTGTTTTTTAAATCTTGGGTTTTTATTACTGTACACATAGATTCGAAAAAGTTGTCCAAAAACAAATATATAACAAATAAATGTTATCAAAGGCAAAATAAGTTACTTTTCTACATAACTGGATACTTTTTCTTAGTTTTTATTTAATGTAGCATTTTATTCAGCTCGAA
>NC_136518.1:12842557-12860057 GCF_053919585.1 Euprymna scolopes | reverse complement strand
CCGGTGAATATTACCGTCTAAACAGAAATACTATTTGTATCAAATAACTTTTTAAAAGTTAGACCCGTTGAATTGTCAGATGTTTTTTATTCATAACAAAATAAATAAATAAATAAAAACGTATTTTCTTATATACAATTAATTAAACTTTATATTCATTTTTTTTTTGTGTTTAAATTGAAGATACTTGTGTGTTTCTGCCACCGTGCTGAAATAATAACGTTATTATTTTGAAAGCCATTCTTAACATGAGCAGGGGAGGGTGTTTTGTAACTATTCTATGCTTCCACCTAACAATTAAAAAAAAAGAAGATATTGTAAAGTTTAAAAAAAAAACTATTTAAAAATAACGTGGTGGCAACAGTGTACAAGCATCGATTTGAATATTTTGAATTTTTTTCCGACGCTAAACTAGGATATTACTATGATATTCATTTTCAGCATACTCGAAAACCAATAAAAGTCGTTATCGAGTTTGAAAGAAAGTAAAAATTTACGTTTATCCCTTTTTTAAACGGGAATAATCACCAGTCAAGTGAGAGAGATGGTCACAAATTGGATGTTCAATTTAGTAGAACGTTATAATTGAAGACTGATCCCAGACGATGAGTTATAAAAAAAAAAAAAAAAAAAGTCCACCATGTAAAAATCTTCCAAAACTTTCAATCGGGTTAATTGAGGATATGCTAAACATTTTAATACTTTCTATTCGACAATGTAAACGCTTCCAAATCCCTTTCAAAGTTCTAATGGCCACAAAAGAATTAATATTTTTTCGGCACTTCTGACTGGATATATTTTTTGTGTTTTTATTCAATGTAACATGTTTATTCAGCTCGAAAAACATAGTGTTTACCGATGTATTCGAAAATTCAAGATGGCGTCCGTCTCACACCCTCTTTAACACCGTAAGTATGGAAAAAGGTGTTATAAATAAAAAACTATACAAAATACTATTAAAAACCCGCCGAATATATGTCAACTTATGTCACGGTAACATATATTGAGCGAGTTTTTAACAGTATTTTATCCGGTTTTTTTATTTATAGCATCTTATCCCACACTTACCGTGTTAAAGAGAGAATAAGACGCCATCTTGAATGTTCCAATACATCGGTAAACACTATGGTTTTCGAGCTGAATAAACATGTTACATTGAATAAAAACACGAAAAATATATCCAGTTTGGTAGAAAAGTAACTTATCTTGCCTTTGATAACATTTATTTGTTATATATTTGTTTTTTTGACAACTTTTTCGAATCTATGTGTACAGCAATACGAACCCTGAAACGTTTATAGAGGTTTAAAGAATTTTTGGTACTTGATGAGGAATGTGGACCGGCGCAAACGTTTGCTTTCCACGATCCGCTCCCTTAGCAGACATGCGCAGAAGGTTTTCAGTGGTTTATTTATTTAGTGTTGATTCCAATTTGTACTTGACGTAATTCAACGGCTAGTTGAATTACGTCAAGTACAAATTGAAATCAACAGCTAATTTATGTCGGACTTATATCTAAACTAAATTTCTTTAACTTTTTTCGTGCGCTATTTTATCTCATTTCTCAACTACATTTCTTTCACTTTTTTTTTTTTTAAATCGAGCGTGTTTTCTGTTCTGACTTTTTTTTTTCTTTGAGTAAATTTCATTTATACTTTTATTTTGTGCTTGTTTTTATTTTATTTGTTCATTTTAAATTTATTTTTATTTTGAAAACCTTCTGCGCATGTCTAAGGGAGCGGATCGTGGAAAGCAAACGTTTGCGCATGGATCCACAATCCTCATTAAGTGCCGAATTTCTTTTTCACTTAAGATTGTATCAAAATTTAAAAACATGAAACATTTATAGAGGTTTAAGAATTTTTTGTTTTTTTACACAGATAGTTTTTTTTTTTCCACAGTAAGATTGTATAAACATATATCGAAATATAATTTTTGTTTGTCAATGTAGCAAAATAGAATTTTAAAAACATGAAACATTTATAGAGGTTTAAGAATAATTTTTCTTTTTACGGAAAGATTATATAAAAATGTGGCAAAATATAATTTTAGTTTCCACGCACTTTTAAAAAAAGAAGAGTTACCGACCCCTGTTCTTTGGCTGACATGTGACATCTATCGGCGGTTCAGGAAACTACAATACACACATTCGCCTCATGTCACTGACATGAAGAAGTGCCATTTTTTGTTTTAACTAAGAAAGTAAAAATTTACGATTCTTAGCGATTTTACTACTAAACACGAGGCTGATTTTTAACTTGGACATTTCGATTTGAGATCTTCTCCTTAGTTATTTAATCGGATTTCATCATAGCCGACGAAAACACTACGACTCACTAGTAAATTTGGATTCTTTTTAATAAAAAGTAACGAGTATCATACAGACTTATTTTTTAATAAAGTAACGAGTATCATACATTTTTTATTAAAGTAACGAGTATCATACATTTTTTATTAAAGTAACGAGTATCATACATTTTTTATTAAAGTAACGAGTATCATACATTTTTTAATAAAGTAACGAGTATCATACATTTGAATAAAGTAACGAGTATCATACATTTTTTTTAATAAAGTAACGAGTATCATACATTTTTTAATAAAGTAACGAGTATCATACATTTTTAATAAAGTAACGACTATCATACATTTTTTAATAAAGTAACGAGTATCATACATTTTTAATAAAGTAACAAGAAAGTAACGAGTATCATACATTTTTTTAATAAAGTAACGAGTATCATACATTTTTTAAATAAAGTAACGAGTATCATACATTTTTTAATAAAGTAACGAGTATCATACATTTTTTAATAAAGTAACGAGTATCATACATTTGAATAAAGTAACGACTATCATACATTTTTTAATAAAGTAACGAGTATCATACATTTTTAATAAAGTAACGACTATCATACATTTTTTAATAAAGTAACGAGTATCATACATTTTTTAATAAAGTAACGAGTATCATACATTTTTTAATAAAGTAACGAGTATCATACATTTGAATAAAGTAACGAGTATCATACATTTTTTTTAATAAAGTAACGAGTATCATACATTTTTTAATAAAGTAACGAGTATCATACATTTTTAATAAAGTAACGACTATCATACATTTTTTAATAAAGTAACGAGTATCATACATTTTTAATAAAGTAACAAGAAAGTAACGAGTATCATACATTTTTTTAATAAAGTAACGAGTATCATACATTTTTAATAAAGTAACGAGTATCATACATTTTTTAATAAAGTAACGAGTATCATACATTTTTTAATAAAGTAACGAGTATCATACATTTTTTAATAAAGTAACGACTATCATACATTTGAATAAAGTAACGAGTATCATACATTTTTAATAAAGTAACGAGTATCATACATTTTTAATAAAGTAACGACTATCCTACATTTTTTTTAATAAAGTAACGACTATCATACATTTTTTAATAAAGTAACGAGTATCATACATTTTTTTAATAAAGTAACGAGTATCATACATTTTTTTAATAAAGTAACGAGTATCATACATTTTTTTAATAAAGTAACGAGTATCATACATTTTTTTAATAAAGTAACGAGTATCATACATTTGAATAAAGTAACGAGTATCATACATTTTTTAATAAAGTAACGAGTATCATACATTTTTAATAAAGTAACGAGTATCATACATTTTTTAATAAAGTAACGAGTATCATACATTTTTTAATAGAGTACTGACTATCATACATTTTTTTAATAAAGTAACGAGTATCATACATTTTTTTAATAAAGTAACGAGTATCATACATTTTTTTAATAAAGTAACGAGTATCATACATTTTTTTAATAAAGTAACGAGTATCATACATTTGAATAAAGTAACGAGTATCATACATTTTTTTAATAAAGTAACGAGTATCGTACATTTTTAATAAAGTAACGAGTATCATACATTTTTTATAAAGTAAAGACTATCATACATTTTTTAATAAAGTAACGAGTATCATACATTTTTTAATAAAGTAACGAGTATCATACATTTTTTAATAAAGTAACGAGTATCATACATTTGAATAAAGTAACGACTATCATACATTTGAATAAAGTAACGAGTATCATACATTTTTTTAATAAAGTAACGAGTATCGTACATTTTTAATAAAGTAACGAGTATCATACATTTTTTATAAAGTAAAGACTATCATACATTTTTTAATAAAGTAACGACTATCATACATTTTTTAATAAAGTAACGAGTATCATATATTTTTTAATAAAGTAACGACTATCATACATTTTTAATAAAGTAACGAGTATCATACATTTTTTTAATAAAGTAACGACTATCATACATTTTTTTAATAAAGTAACGACTATCATACATTTTTTAATAAAGTAACGACTATCATACATTTTTTTAATAAAGTAACGAGTATCATACATTTTTTTAATAAAGTAACGAGTATCATACATTTTTTTAATAAAGTAACGAGTATCATACATTTTTAATAAAGTAACGAGTATCATACATTTTTTAATAAAGTAACGAGTATCATACATTTTTTAATAAAGTAACGAGTATCATACATTTTTAATAAAGTAACGAGTATCATACATTTTTAATAAAGTAACGAGTATCATACATTTTTTTAATAAAGTAACGAGTATCATACATTTTTTTAATAAAGTAACGAGTATCATACATTTTTAATAAAGTAACGAGTATCATACATTTTTTAATAAAGTAACGACTATCATACATTTGAATAAAGTAACGAGTATCATACATTTTTTAATAAAGTAACGAGTATCATACATTTTTTAATAAAGTAACGAGTATCATACATTTTTTTAATAAAGTAACGAGTATCATACATTTTTAATAAAGTAACGAGTATCATACATTTTTTAATAAAGTAACGACTATCATACATTTGAATAAAGTAACGAGTATCATACATTTTTTTAATAAAGTAACGAGTATCATACATTTTTAATAAAGTAACGAGTATCATACATTTTTTAATAAAGTAACGACTATCATACATTTGAATAAAGTAACGAGTATCATACATTTTTTTAATAAAGTAACGAGTATCATACATTTTTTTAATAAAGTAACGAGTATCATACATTTTTAATAAAGTAACGAGTATCATACATTTTTAATAAAGTAACGACTATCATACATTTGAATAAAGTAACGAGTATCATACATTTTTTAATAAAGTAACGAGTATCATACATTTTTTAATAAAGTAACGACTATCATACATTTGAATAAAGTAACGAGTATCATACATTTTTTTAATAAAGTAACGAGTATCATACATTTTTTAATAAAGTAACGACTATCATACATTTGAATAAAGTAACGAGTATCATACATTTTTTAATAAAGTAACGAGTATCATACATTTTTTAATAAAGTAACGAGTATCATACATTTTTAATAAAGTAACGAGTATCATACATTTTTAATAAAGTAACGAGTATCATACATTTTTTTAATAAAGTAACGAGTATCATACATTTTTTTAATAAAGTAACGAGTATCATACATTTTTAATAAAGTAACGAGTATCATACATTTTTAATAAAGTAACGACTATCCTACATTTTTTTTAATAAAGTAACGACTATCATACATTTTTTAATAAAGTAACGACTATCATACATTTTTTTAATAAAGTAACGAGTATCATACATTTTTTTAATAAAGTAACGAGTATCATACATTTTTTTAATAAAGTAACGACTATCATACATTTTTTAATAAAGTAACGAGTATCATACATTTTTTTAATAAAGTAACGAGTATCATACATTTTTTTAATAAAGTAACGAGTATCATACATTTTTTTAATAAAGTAACGAGTATCATACATTTTTTTAATAAAGTAACGAGTATCATACATTTTTTTAATAAAGTAACGAGTATCATACATTTTTTTAATAAAGTAACGAGTATCATACATTTTTTAATAAAGTAACGAGTATCATACATTTTTTAATAAAGTAACGAGTATCATACATTTTTTTAATAAAGTAACGAGTATCATACATTTGAATAAAGTAACGAGTATCATACATTTTTTTAATAAAGTAACGAGTATCATACATTTTTTTAATAAAGTAACAACTATCATACATTTTTTTAATAAAGTAACGAGTATCATACATTTTTAATAAAGTAACGACTATCATACATTTTTTTAATAAAGTAACGAGTATCATACATTTTTAATAAAGTAACGAGTATCATACATTTTTTATAAAGTAAAGACTATCATACATTTTTTAATAAAGTAACGACTATCATACATTTTTTAATAAAGTAACGAGTATCATATATTTTTTAATAAAGTAACGAGTATCATATATTTTTTAATAAAGTAACGACTATCATACATTTTTAATAAAGTAACGAGTATCATACATTTTTTTAATAAAGTAACGACTATCATACATTTTTTTAATAAAGTAACGACTATCATACATTTTTTAATAAAGTAACGACTATCATACATTTTTTTAATAAAGTAACGAGTATCATACATTTTTTAATAAAGTAACGAGTATCATACATTTTTTTAATAAAGTAACGAGTATCATACATTTTTTTAATAAAGTAACGAGTATCATACAGACTTTTCTTTATTTTCTTGACCATAAGTGCCAAGCCGAATAATCACCGATAACTATCATAAAAAAAATCGGTCAATGTTTAGAATTTTCCCAACTTCAAAAAACACTTTACAATGACGACTTTTATAGGTTTTCGGGGATGCTGAAAACGAATATAAAGTGGCGCAGAGAAATAGTTTTCATGATATAAAAAAAATTACTTTTTCAAAAGTGGAGGATCTCCTTTCTATATAAATTTAACGTAAAATAAGCACCCATTTTCTGGCCATGTAGTAAGGGGGCATTTGGGGGGGGGGTAAAAGTTGTTTTTTTTTTTGTTTTTTTTTTTTGGTGCTAGTGCACTTATTGATCCGCGATATTTTTTAAATAGTATTTTCAAATTTAATTAAAGTTTTATGATATCTGTTATTATTAAATTGTAAGGTATAAAGTACAGAATATGTACAAAACACCCTTCCCTCCCCATGTTAAGAACGGCTTTCTAAATAATGTTATTATTTCAGCACGGATTAATAAGTGCACTGCAGCAGTGCAGCACTGCACTAGTATCTTTTCTGCTTTCATCTGTCAATAAAAACATGAGATCATTAAAGAACAAAAATAAAGAAAAATCTGTATACATATATGTGTAATTGCTTATGTTATCTGTGTGAGCCATTTCTGTACACGCAAACGCGCGTATATTTTATCGCAAACAAGTAGTCTTCCGGATATTAAGCAATGTAATTCTTTATGTTATTAGCGGCGGCCATTTCTGTACGCGCAAGCGCGTGGAGAAATGCCCCCCCCACTGATAACATAAAGAATTACATTGTTTAATATCCAGAAAGCTACTTGTTTGCGGCAAATTTAAATGCGATATTCGTTTTTAGCATACCTGAAAACCTATAAAAGTCGTAATGTTAAAGATGATTGTGAAGGTGGAAAGTAAGTAAAAATTTATCAATATGACTTTCAGGCAGCCCCCCCCCCCCAAAAAAAAAAGCTGCCACTAGGTGGCCAACAAGTGGGTACCCACTTTTACGTTAAATTTATATAAAAACAAAGTGGTCACAACTTTTTGAAAAAGTTATTTCTTCATATCATGAAAACTATTTCTCTGTGCTACTTTTAAAGTATATATTAGTTTTCAGCAACCCCCCCCCCCCCGAAAATCTGTAAGTCGTCATTGTGAAGTTTTTTTTGTTTTTTTTTTGAATTGGAAAGATTCTAGACTTTGACCGAAAAATTATGTAAGTCATGTGGAAATAGAAATAAACACAGAAAATGGAAATAAACGCACAAAATAGAAATAAACGCACAAAATAGAAATAAACACACACAGACACACGAGAAGGGTTCATTAATTTTATTGAGATAACTCCACTTTAGCCTGAATCTCGGAATGCAGACCGCATTGTTTTTTTTGTTTTTTTTTTAGGGGGGTATTTAAAAAGAGAATGTGTTTTTCTTGTAGATTACCACATTTAGATGGCCAGTGTAAAAAAAGAAAAAAACAATGTTTAATTTTTTTTCGATTGTCTTCATTCTAAAATCTAATTTTATAACTGGCGTAACTGAAACCACTCCTTCTGAACGTAGAATGCCTATTTTTCACTGAAATTAGAAGCATCAATTACATCGGATACAAATTGTCCATTTTTACAATGAAGTAGTAGTGGTAGTAGTAGTAGTAGTAGTAGTAGTAATGATAGTAGATAACCATGACAAATAAGACCCTACCTAAGAATTCTTCTTTCACACTCCTCGGCTTAACATTCACGGGCAATATGAACTGAAACAAATACATTTGAGGACATTGCAAAGGCTGCTGCAAAGAAGATGGGTTCCCTCTATCGTACTAGAAGACTAGTCACCCCTAAGAGTATCCTGTATCTCTGCAAGGCCACCATTCGTCCATGCATGGAGTATTGTTGCCACATCTGGGCTGATGCATCTACCACTAGTCTCTCCCTCTTGGATAGGGTCCAAAAAAGAGTTTTCAATCTAATAGGTTCCACTTTGTCAAATAAGCTCCAACCCCTGTCCCATCGCCGCAATGTTGCATCTCTGTGCCTGTTTTACAAATATTTTTATGGAATGTGTTCTGATGAACTTGTTGCACTTGTGCCCCCTTGAAGTACATATCCCCGACAAAACCCACTTAGGAACAAAATAACACCCCTTCACTGTTCAGATCCCTAAAAGTCAGAAAGCTTTCTACTCTAATAGTTTCTTCTCTCGAACAGCTAGAATTTGGAATTCCCTTCCTGCTACCAGCTTCCTGACTGTACTGATATGCAGAAGTTTAAATGTAATGTAAACCAACGTCTTGTTAATCTTTCCTAGGCATGGTTCCAAACAGTAGCCCCTTACGTCCAAGTGGCGATATGCCTTGTTAGACGTGAACGTGATTAAAAAAAAAAAAAAAAAGATGTAATAATGATAATAGGGTGCTAATAGCGGGGAACGGAGAGGGGACAGGGATTGGTTCACACATACAAGTGGTACTCACCCTATATTTTTTTAGTTTCGTCTTTTTTTTTTTTTTTGGTCAATTATTATCGAATTGATACTAGTCTACCAGATTATAAAAGAAAAACTGAAAAAAAAAATCAATATTTACATATTGTAGGAGGTGATCGGTTTCTAATGCAACGTTCTACTAAATCGATCAGCCATTTTAGAACCACTCGTGTTTTGCCTGGACGATTTTTCTTAAATGTAATTTTTTCTTTTGTTAATATGCATTGTTCAAGTTTCGTCACCCGACATTTACAATCTAAGGGCAAAAATGTGAGCTACAGTACCAACTAGAGATTTACCTTTAGGAGCATTCGGGTCTGTATTCTGTATTGTTTTCACTGGTCGCCATGTTTGTTTTCGAAAAACAAATCTTCCAGGCAACTTGAAGATAACCATGAATATGAATATAAAATAATCGTAGAAAGCGAAATTAAAAAAAAAAAAGAAAGAAAGAAAGAAAGCCAAACTACATAAAAAAGGCTAAATTCGGGAAATTTAGCCTCAAATGTAGAATGGTTCTAAAATGGTTGATTGATGTAGTAGCAACCCTTACAAATATTTAAATATTGGCTTTTTCTTCATTTTTTTTTTTTTTTTTTTTTTGATAATCTGGTAGATAAGTGTTCATTCGATAACAATCCACTATCTACGGTATGTGTGAAACTGGTAGGATAAGCCAACAATATGCCATAGTTAAAACCTTAACTTATTTATATATCAGTAACGTAAAATAATGTTTATACTAGCGGGATCTGTGGAAATTCCACAGGGGACTCATTCATGTACAATATATTGATGTTGGCATTCTGTAGATGTCCAGCGTAACTGGAGACGCGCCTATATTATTTTAGTTCTTTTGTTAAAACTGCAAAAGTATTTATTTAAGCTAGCAGGAGCACCCGGCATAGCCCGGTCGTAAAATACGCTTAAATATATTTTAATTCTTGCAGATTTTGTATATATTATCATAGAGTTAGTGTTCTATTGATTTTTATATATTATAAAGTTGTGATTTCAAAAATAAAAACATATATCCATATATGGCTTGGGTGCATCAGCTTGAACCGAAGCCAAAACCAAAACTTATGAATATATATATATATATATATATATATATATATATATATATATATATATATATATATATATATATATATATATATATATATATATAACTTGCGTTCCTTCAGCTATAATCAAAACAGAAACCAAAACTTGGGAAGAATTCTTGATAAAATTATTTATAAAAAAATAGATGACTTAAGTGCCATCAGCTATAATTGAAACCAAAACTTATGAATATATATATATATATATATATATATATATATATATATATATATATATATAACTTGAGTCCCTTCAGCTATAATCAAAACCGAAACCAAAACTTATGAAGTAAAATTATTTAGTACAAAAAATGGAAGTCCATAACAATTAAATGACAGTCACTTGGATGTGAACGTGACACACAAAATAAAAACACATACGATATCCTATTAATATATAGATAATAATCTGTAACTTTTGCATTGAATGAGGACACACTAATGGAAATACGAAGTACAATAAAATACAAATGGTGGAACGGACCAAGAAACCCCTCCTCCTCACTGGAATCCCACGCATAGAATCTCTAGATGTAAAAGGCCTGCAAAACTCAGCCACAAGAAAGATGGAACCCAAGATCTATGAAACTGCACAACTTAAGGAGAATGAAGCAGCTGAAGTAGAAAACATCATACAACTTATGGACGAAGAAAAAAAAACAAAGCTCTCATCTGCAAGGAACCAAGAGCGGAAGAAATTAAAAGCAGAAACGACAGACTTAAAAAATTTAATTTACGCGTGAAGCTTAAAGCAGAAAAAAAAGACTGTGAAATAAATTGGACCAACAAAACTTGGATGGGATGTGAGGCTGAAAATCCATCTGCAAGGAACCAAGAGCGGAAGAAATTAAAAGCAGAAACAAAGAAGATGAACAAGCTCATCCCATACATCCCAACAGATGTTATTATAGACTTAAAAAATTTAATTTACGCCCGTACCAAGACGGTAAGCGTGAAGCTTAAAGCAGAAAAAAAAAGACTGAAATGAATTGGACCAACAAAACTTGGATGGGATGTGAGGCTGAAAATCCAGGTCAACAAATTTAAACAAGAAGTCAAGGCAATAAACAAGATTAAAGTGACTAGAAAAGGATGGAAAAGTAGAAATGTGACTAGCAGGGTGAGGCTTAACAAGAAACAGGAAGAATTAAAGCAAAAAATAGCAAAAGAAGGAAGAGATGAAGACGATACATATACAAATCAGAACATTGCAAACAAAACAGGATCTTTGAAAACAATGAAGATCAGTTCTATCAAAGTGAGAATAGAACAACCGAACCTCACAGAAACAAAAACTCCACCGGAGGCAGGATCATAATAGAAATGCCGTCTGGCGTCACAGAAAATCGAAGAAGGGACAGAGAATGAAATCAGCAAGGAAACCCTTAAGACCACCTTACGAAAAATGGCAAACTGGAGAGTACCAGGTCGCAACAAAATACATGCCTATTGGTTTAAAAAATTCGCAACACTACATGAAAGACTAGTTCAGAACCTGAAAAGATGTATCCACGAAGCACACATGCCAGAATGAATTACCAAAAGTAAAACTTCTTTGATGCAAAAAGATGCAGAAAAAGAAATCATCCCCAACAACTACAGACATATTACATGTTTACCTACAATGTGGAAAATACCAGCAGCACAACTGAGGGAACAAATTTATCCTTCCCTTCATAATTGCAGACTTCTTCCCGAGGAACAGAAAAGATTCCAAAAAGATAAAAAGAGGAACATGACTTATTCTACATAGACCAAAGGATCCTGAAGGAGGCAAAAAGTAGAAAAAAAGAACCTAGCCATGGCATGGATAGATTACAAGGAAACGTATGACAGGATCCTGTAAGCATGGATAATAGAATGCCTGAGAATGTACAAAATACCAAGCAAGATAATCAATTTGATTGAAAATGCAATTAGAACATGGAGACTTGAAGAGACAGCTGATGGACAATCCATAACTGAGATTAAAATACAACGAAGTATCTTCCAAGGTGATTCCCTATTGCTGTTCATCATAGCCATGATACCTCTGAACAATATACTAAGAAAATGCCAAACCAGATATAAGTTCACTAATACAGATGAAAGAAGGAATAACCTAATGTACATGGATGACCTGAAACTTTTTGCGAGAACCGAGAAGAAATTTGAGATGCTAATAAACACAACCAGAATCTTCAGCCAGGATATCCAAATGGAATTTGGTATGGAAATTGTGCACGGTTGACCATGAGAAGGGGAAAACTGGAAGCAAAGGAAGGTATGATACTACTCAACCAGAGATGGGAGCAATAGGTGAACATGATAGCTACGAATATTTGGGATTTCTGAAAACAGACGCCATAAAAACAACAGAAGTGAAAGAGAAAATTGAAAAAGAATATCTCAGAAGAACAAGAAAACGCCTCAAAACTATATAATAGAAACCTAAGTAAAGCTATAAACACATAGACAGTATCACTAGTAAAATACTCTGGACCGTTTATAGGTTGGACCAAAGAAAAACTGAGGCATCTTGACCAGAAAACCAGGAAACTCATGACTATACACAATGCACTACACCCAAAGGATGATACTGACCAACTATGTGAAAAGGAAAGACAGAGGAAAAGGTTTGTATAAAAGACCGTTAAAAATGGCACAAAAAAAAAAAGATTTAGAAAACTATATAATGCAGAACAGTGAAAGGATAATTGCAGCAAAAGACACTGAAAAAAGAAACAGGACAGAAACAGAAGAAACAAAGGATAAGACAAGAAAAGAAAAAAATGGGAAGAGAAACGGCTACACGGATGATGAGAAAAGATGAGACTAATAAAAACACTTGGACATGGCTATAAAAAGGAAACTTAAACAGAGACACTGAATCCCTAATAACAGCCGTACAAAATAACACAATTAGAACCAACCACGTCAAAGCAAGGATCTACAAGACACAAGAAAACAGCAAATGCAGACTTTGCGGACAAAGAGATGCAACAATAAACCATATAATAAGTGAATGCAGTAAACTAGCCCACAAAGAATATAAAAATAAACGTAATTGAGTGGGAAAGGCAGTACACTGGGAATTGTGGCAAATAACTGAATCTTGAACATCCAGACAACTGGTACAAGCACAAACCGGCAGCAGTACTTGAAAATGAAAGTCACAAGATCTTATAGGACATGGATATACAAATGGATAAACCCATCCAAGCAACGAAACCGGATATCATACTAGTTAACAAGAAGGAAAAGTCCTGCCAGATGGTAGATTTTGCCGTCCCAACAGCCACAGAGTGAAAGTGAAAAAGACGGAGAAGCGGAGCAAATACACTGAACTGGCCAAATAGCTCAAAGGGATCTGGAAGATTAAAAATGTCAAGATAACACCACTAATAGTAAGAGCACTAGGAACAATACCGAAAAACTTTGAAAAAAGAATGGGAGAGATTGGAATCAAAGGGATGAATGATGAGATACAACGGATAACAATAATGAAAACTGCTGAAATATTAAGGAAAACCCTTGAATGTGGAGACTAAGATACGGGAGCTACAAGCGCAAGCCGGACATACGGAAACTGCTACAGATGAAAGACACAAAGGAACATTACATGGAATCATGAAAACTGAAACTGTATAATAGTAAGTTAACTCCCATGCCTTCTCTCCCCCACTCCCTCCTTTTTGTGTGTGTGACCATAAACTGATGCCACACCAAATAATCAAGGAGGATGGAAAGACCGAGGAAAGAAAGCACTAGCTAGACCTTCACCCAAATTCCAGTGAAAAACAATGGTCGCCGCCAACAAGAAATCAATGGTAAGCGGTTGTAGCAATAATGCAAATTCATCTGCAAAGATTATTCAAAGAGGTGGAGAATACTGGAAATCTGAAGAAACTTGTTGTCACTCAGATTCCAGAGCATACCTCAAGTTGTTCTCAAAGAGAAATTTTTGATGATGGCATGTGTGACTACTCCTCGCAATTAAATAATAACGATTAGTAATGGGACGATTCAGATACAATTACCGATTCCAATACAATTCCCGATTCCGAATCTTTATAAATCTCTAATTATTTATTATAAAGTTGTTATTTTTTCCGATTACCGTAAAAACACACGTTAAGTTTGCAGATATATTCTGAAATGTGAAGATGCACTTGTGGGAGGTGATCTATAGATTTTAGTTTGATTGGTCGTTTAAAATCAATAAAAATTTATTATTTTATGATTGCTACCAGCTGTAGATGCTTTTGTTTCAAATAGAATCTAATAAAAAAAAGAGATAATTAATGGAATCGTTTTGGCATCGGAAAATAGATACAAATTTTTCCGATTCCGATACCCCAAAATTCCGATTTTTCCGATTCTGATTAATCGTCCCAACACTAATAATAATGGCAGTAGTAATGCTATTTTTTTTACACTTCTTTAAATAAATTTTTTTTTTTGTATTAATATTTGTGTTATCACTAGGGTTATGAAAACAGCATGTTCTTTTCATTGTTTTGACTCTCGAGTATATATCTGTCGATGTCTTATATGCTTTTATATAGAGTGATGTGGTTCTCGGTTGATTGAACAATGAAAAGAATATTCTGTTGTCATAGCCCTATTTATCACGAACGAAAAGAACATTTTTTTACTAGGAATTAAAATATTTCTATATGGTTTCGTATTTCGTTTCATGTTGAGTGACTTCCGTTCCGTATGTACATCAACTATATATATTTCAGCCGTTTTGATTTGAGGAATTTTTTGTTAGAGATTGCCACAAGCACAGGGATAAAATACTGTTGTGGAGCTTAGCAGATAGTGTGGGATTTAGGTCAGAAATTCTTCTTGCATCATCATCATCATCATCATCATCATCATCATCACCATCACCATCATCATTATAATAATATGATAGGGTGTTATTTAATTAATTGGAATTCTTTTCTTTCTTTTTTTTTATATGGTAGTCACCACTTATCAAGGCCAGAAAGCCACTCGGGGATAAGGGTTATTGCGTGTGTAGTAATCAATGGGACAATATCGTAGTAATCGTTAGTAATGGAGATTTGATAAAGTGTCTTACTTAAGGGGGTGGTTTATCAGGAATTTGCGTATGTTGTACTTGAAGACATCCAAGTTGTAGTCAGGGGGGGGGGGAACAGGCAAACGGAAGAGAGTTCCACAGGCGTGCAGTTCTAAGAAAGAAGCTTTATTCATGGAATCTACGTTTTGATTTAGGTACAGATAAAGAGTGGGGAAAATTATTGACAGTGGTTTCAGTTAGACGGGTGTTTTTTGTGAAAGATTGGCGAGGGGGGACCAGAGATTGGAGCTCAGACGAGCACTCGCCATAGAAATAACGATAAAACACAGACAGGCTCGCAACGTCTCTTAGATGAGTAATTTGTATTATTTATCCATTTATTTATTGCGGACTATCATCCTCATCTTTTAGTTGTTGTTTCACCCTTGTCAGGTGATTCACGACGGGACAGGAACTCTGAATCTCCTAACTGCATCCTCAGCAATTACTGCCTTCCATAGTTGTTGTTCGTCTCACCAACGTTTTTGGCCAACTAAGCATCTGGCCGGCTTTTGGGTAGAATTGAAACTGTTAATGCTCACTTGGAACTGCAGAGATTCAACGTCTCTATCCACTATGCCACGAGCCCCGAAGGGGGATCAAGGTTGAATTTTTTGGTTTTATAAATTCACGTTCATTTATTATCTGATCTTCCGTTATCGGGTCTCTACCGAATGGTATATATTATTTTAATTGGAATTCATTATTAAGATAAGTAATTTGTATTATTTATTCATTTATTTATTGCGGACTATTATCCTCAGCTTTTTGTTGCTGTTTCACAAAGTTGACGTAGTGGATAGAAACGTTGAAAAGTCTCAGGTGAGCATTGTCTGCAGATAGCGGTTTCAATCCTATCCAAAAGTGGCCAGAGATTAAATTGGCCCAAAACGTGGTGGGACGACAACAACTATGGAAGGCAGTAATTGCTGAGGATGCAGTTAGAAGATTCGGAGTTCCTATTCATTTGGATATTTTACCCTTCACCAGACCATCCATTCTCGAGTGTCTAAGGTCTCTCTGTAAAGGGGTTTGCCAGAACAATCTGGCATGAGGATACTTTTTCCATAGAAGTAAACCCTGACCAAATATTCAAAATCACATAGTATTCGCAGCCCAAATAAGATCTCCTCACTACGGCTACCCCACAGCTTTTCCGAGGAATGGTGCACCTTCTCCAAGTGATATTACCTCAAGTAATAGCACGAAGCTGGATACTCCACCAGACTAGATAAATTCTTGTCTTGGAATCCAGTAAGACCAAGAGATCAACATGAAAGATATACTACAACGTATAAAAATGGTTAATTGGGGAGAGGAAAATTATGTTCTCAATTCTTTACTAACTCAGTGCTTGAGAGATAAAGAACTTAAATGGAACATTCGAATATCTATGTATCTCATATAGAGTTCAAGTGTTAACCCCTGGGTGTGGGCCCCTTGATTTCTGAGAACTTCGACTGAAGTAAAATAAAGCATAAAATCACCTTTTCCTTCACCCTATTCCCTCTGCTTCACTATTTTTTACCAAGTAAGATCTATGGTTTACTTGTAGTTTCATTAAATACTTTTGCAAGCAAAATCCGATCCTTCATTTTGTATATATGTGTGTATATATATATATATATATATATATATATATATATATATATATATATATATATATAGCAAATAAAAATAGTTAATAAAACATGTTAAAAAACACTTTGAAAAAGAGTTAAAAACATTTAATTTGAAAAGGAAACACTAAATAAGTGGATAGTCCAGTTTTTTTATTTTATATATATATATATATATATATATATATATATATATATATATTTGCTATTGTATATTGTGTTAATGTTATTAATTACAGGCCTTCGTGCATTTTTCGAAAATAGGCGCTAAAATTAAGTTGAAAGAAAAAAAAAAAACTGGTACTTGTGTACTTTTCCACCGTGCTGAAATAATAACGTTATTATTTTGAAAGCCATTCTTAACATTGGGAGGGGCAGGGTGTTTTGTAACTATTCTGTGCTTCCACCTAACAATTTAATAAAAAGGAGATATCGTGAAGCTTGAAAAAACTATTTAAAAGTAGCGCGGTCACAAAAGTGCACAAGTACCAAAAATCTTTTAACAATTAAAATTATTTCACGTTGTAGTTGAATTTGCTATTTTAAAATTGCCAATA
>NC_136518.1:12792557-12837557 GCF_053919585.1 Euprymna scolopes | reverse complement strand
TACCATTTTTTGATATATATATATATATATATATATATATATAATTTCCCCCAAACCTCTGGTCTTGATGTAGGAGAAACTAAAACTTGCTGCAATGGTTTCAAATGATCTGAAATAGCAGCAAGAGGAGACTTGATTCCAAATATTTCTCATGTTATATCTCCCCTCTTTTGGAAATAGGGTACGATTAAGAATATCTCCAGTATCAAATAATCTTTAAAAACTATAAAATTTACTTTATGCATGAGAACCAAAGAGGGGAGATATAACATATGAGAATTATTTTTTTTTGTCAGCGTTCCTCTGCTTTCCTGTACCTTCTTTGGTTTCCAGGAGATTATTTATATTTATTTTATCTAGTTGGAGAAGTTTTAAACTTGAACAGGTTTAATAGGTTTAATGCTAAATCAAAAACTTTCCAGATGTAGAAATTCAAATACATTTAATTTTTTTTTATTATTCAAACAAAACGTATTAGACATCAATTAAAGAGAGCAGAAAAGCGCATCTTCGGTTTACTTTCCGCAACCTCATAATTCTTGCTTCCCTTATCATGTCTTTATATTCCATGGGCGATGTTTTCTGACAAAGGGGGAAGAATTGCTGTTTTCTGGGTCAGAATTTATCCATCTAACATTTATTGTTTGTTATTTTTTAAACTTAAAAAGTACTTTTTTTTTTTTAAGCTCCTTTCCTCAACTGGTTTCATGCCTTCCTTAAGGCGATTTCCATTAAAAAAATCAATAAATATTCCTCAATTTCAGTTTCTTGGATAGATTTAAAGGGTTTTTATGTTTCATAATATGGACGCAACCTCTGAATCAAAAAATTCAAATGTTTCAGATTTGCATTGAATTTGATCTGTAGTCATAAGAGACACTAATGAAGCAATATTCCCTGGATGTCAGTTTCTCCTTAAGACCTCTTAAGCTTAAGCCTTAAATTTGAAACATTTCCTAGAAGAAAAAGTCGTAATGGATTTTTATCAAAAATTGGATTAAGTATTCTAGGTGTAAGGCTTAGTAGCTTATATCTTGATTTTAATATTGAAGGTAATGCAAAACTGGTTTGTTCAGAGAATTCATTTTTACTTGTTCTTTTATTTTTTTTATGTTGATCGGTTCAATTTTTTCTGCGTAGAGAAAATCCATGATGCATCTGTGCTTCTGACGCATGTCCATGACAGGGGTTGCTTTCTTAAAGTAGTAGTAGTAGTAGAAGTAGTATCGTATGGGTTAGACTTGTATACCACTATTTTTTAGCCAGTCTGAGAGATTGTCTTCAGATAGATGGGTTGTCGCATAGTCTACTTCCAGTCGTGTGAATAGACAATATAAGATCACATGGTCTGTGTACTGGAGGGCTTCTTTGGATTTTAGGCAGATTGTGGAATTTGTCACCAACTGTGTTTGTTTACTGCAGTCCTGCAGTGTTTTGTTCTGATCCGGTTTGCGGCTACCCACTTTATGTATCGATGTCGATGCATCCGTTCAGGCTCGAAAGACAAAGGATACCCTCTGTAGGGGCAGCTGCGCATGTAATTGTGAGGCAAGAGTTGTGCAATCTCCAACCACACCTCTCCTGAATTGGCACTGTTTGGGTCCAGTGGCAAGAAGCAGTCCAGGACGACTGGAAACAATGCCGAGATAAGCGGAGAGCACATACAGTACCTGGAAGTCCCAAATGGTCATCCATTTAGTACTGACCAGGTTCAACGTTGCTTAACTTCAGTGATCTAGCGGGAACTCATGTGTCGACGTAATTATGCCTACCCACTACTTCTCACTATTTGTAGCAAAACCTGGAAGGCGAAAAGTTGGGTCTTCTTAGAGTCTCACACTTTTTTTTAACTCAAAACATTGAAGAGTTACAAAACAGGAGTGGTAACATTAAAACGAGTGATCTTTTTTTTTTGTGCTCCAGAGCTTGTTTTTCTACATAGTTGCCACTATTTTCAATGCATTTTTGCCAGAAATTTCATGAAGCACCTCTGCTTCTGACGCACGTCCATGACAGGAGTCTTACGCTGTCAATATCTGCAACAGAGAGTTGAAACTCTCAGCTCATAAATGCATAAGTTCAGTCATCATAACAATGCAGTTTGCAATCCCCTCTGATTTATACTGGCAGAATAAAAAAAGTAGGAGGCATTACTTTTGGAATGCTCCTCGTCGATATCATTGGGGACTTCCAAATGCGATTACTAAAATGGGGTCATGTTATTTAACCTACTAACCTCATCGGATTACGTTGCATGTTGAATTTGCTTTTAAAAAGTATCCGTTCTTATAAATATAGGATTAGCCAATAAGATTTTTTAAGGCTTAAAAATAAATGAAAGAATAAGTTAATTTAAGCTGTAAAAATCCCTTCATTATTTTATGCATAATAGGTAAGACTACCCGGTGTTGCCCGGGTATCCTATAAACAATTATGGTTTCTTCTTGAGTCAACACCCCAAGCTAAGATCTGCACAAATGTATAAATACCATTCCAATCCGTATACATTTGAATGTAAGTTCAAACTTGCACTAAAATTTATACGGGCGATTTTTTTTTTTGTCTCAATAAGTCATTGCTTATCAAAGCTTAAAGGCGACTCAAGCATAAGGATTAATGAGTTTGTTAGGTGGGAAGATTGGGTGAAACATCACCAGGAGGATTGAGGGTATTCAGTTTTCTCCTACTGCAAAAACTGTGAACTCAGGGTCAGAGAGTAAGATTGAGAAGTTAGTGCCCCTGAGGAGGAGAACTCTGACCTGCAAAATGTGCCTGGTATCACCCGTTGGTATTACCCGGTAATGGTGCCTCAGGCAATTAGCAATAAACTAACCCCTTCTTAAAAAGAGAAGGCAAGGCTTGGGAAGGTGGACTTTTTTAAAACTTCTCGGGAACAGTGCTGTCAACAGGGACCAAGTCATTACAGGAATGGTCTAATCTCAGTTGATTTGGAGATTGCGGGGGGGGGGGGGGGAGAAAAATCCAGAGAGTTGAAACTGGGCAAAATTTGATTAAGAGAATTCTTCAACCAGAATTTTGTTAACATTGAGTTTGAAAGCCACCATGTTATAGTCAGCTGGGAAGCAACCCCATGGTATTGTATTTCACAGAAGAGTAATTCGTGAAAATAAACTTCTCTTATGGAAGTTTTGATTAGTTTTAATACACAACGGAAGAAGTGAAAATTAATTATATAAATATCATACTATACAATACTATCAGGCCGCCCGGTGTTGCCCAGTCGTAAAATAATCATAAATATTGTATTTTAATTCATGCAGATTTATTATTCATTATTATAGAGCGAATGCTATATTGATTATTATCCAAGATATAGTAATGATTTCAAAAATTATAAAAATAAATATGACTTGGGTACCATCTGCTAGAATCAAAACCAGAACGCTTAGCACTTCGTTATTTATCTCTGCAGCATTGTAACTGTCTGAGCTACCAACAGATGGATACGAAAGGTTAAAAATTAATTGACTTTGAGCTATGAATGTTTAATTTTGCGCATGTGCAAAAATAACAGCAGGATTAATGTTTTATTTGACTTATCCTGCCAAGGTCAACTGTTTTGTTTTCAATTTTGACCTCTTAGCAACAACTTTTGGGGGCTAAAAAACAAATTGAAACTGTGCTACAGATCCAAATACCCGATATATCAACTTTTAACACTGTAGACCAAATATTCAAAGAGGAGTTTGGTAGAGACTTTATGCATACACACCGATAAGGTCATTTTATAAATATTTTTGTGTGCTAGAACGTTTTCATTCTTAAATTTTATGCAATTATGCATAATGTAGAAACTATGCATAAAAAGAATTCAACATAATAGTGAAATGAAACCCAGCATCTAAAAAAAGAACCATAAAAATGAATAATTAATACTCGATTTTCAAAGGAACATGCAAATTAGTTAATCTTCATGTATTTGTGTAGTTGCTCACATATCCGTAACTGAGTATATTAAGAAGTCTGTTTTAATAATTTTTAAATAGAAAAAGTATCTGGCCTATTTTTGACTTTTAGATTTATTGTACAAACATTAAGTGTAACTTTTGCACATGAATGAAGTATACAAATAAGATCAGAGTGTAGTATTTGTTTTTATGTTAATTTGTCCTTAGTCAATGGATGGGGAAACCCTTCTATGCTAAGGCAATTTTTATTTTTACCTACTTCCAGATTGCCCATTTTTGGGGAGCTGGTTTCCCCCATATTAAAAACGACCTTGTGTCACATTTTGCTTTCGTGAGGAAGCAAATAAATACTAATAGAAAAAGAAAGCTCTTAATATCAATGTTTGAGAATTTTGCTGAGAATCTTAGTAATGTGAGTGCTGAACATGGTGAGTGATTCCATCAGGATATTTCATTGTACTTACTTGTACTTGAAACGACATTCACCCTGGAGGAGTTGAGTCGGCTTCATGAAGATGCACATCTCGTATCGCTGCGGCCCAAGCCCGGCGATCGGAGGCAAGATCCCGAGTGAGCAACAGCCAGTCACATCTCCAACGAGACAGGCCATAGATGAGCGGGCCCGAAATAAGCTCAGCGTCGGCTTTGATAGTCCCGAGCCACGTTCTTAGCTGGCCACCGACACGTTTTTTCCAGCCGGGTAGAGGACGTGGGGAGATAGCCTCGTGGATAAAGACCCCTGCATCACAGCGAGAGGCATGGCCGAACCATCGAAGGCGTCGGGCCCGCAGTAGGTCAGTAATTGCCTGGAGATTGCAGCGACGCCGGACTTCTTTGTTGGCGACGAAATCCAAGGGATGGACATGGAGAATGCGGCGGAGATTGTAGTGGTCGAAAACTTCTACGCGTCGCAGATCCGCTTTCCGTATGGGCCAGGTCTCACATCCATACAAAAGTATTGAGCGGACGAGGGCCTCAATACTCAATATTTCATTGATGGAAAAATGTTTTAAAGGAAAATGGAACTCTGGCATGTTGGCAGTCTACAACGGGAATATAAAAAGAGAGGATGACACTCTCAACACAAGACGGTTAAAGATCACCAAGCTTTGTTAAACTGACAATTGTTTTTCATTCATAACCAATCATGATAAAATTGTAACGTTGCCGTTAAAAACAAAGGAAAGAAATAAATAAAAATCCTGGTCGGCATTTTTTTCTTTTTTAAACAAAATCATTTATTACGATTACTCTTGGCACCACTTAAAAATGTCTCTCACTGCCACATGTTCTTTTTACTTAGCACGCATTTCTCCTTCCTCTGACCGCATGCCAGTCACAGCCGAACCATTCTCATCTTTGACTTCACACGTCCATTCTCTTCGACGTCCACTTTGGTTCTGCTGAATATGTGATGTATTTTTTTTTCTATCTTCAGACGCCAGTTCGCACCCACTTTTTCATAGTTTGCAATTTTACAGCTGCTGATATTTTTCACCACGCTCATATGCACTGTTTTACAAAATATGATTTATAGTAAATGAAAACGGTGTCTAATCTTCAAAAATTAAAGTCAGATTTAGTATCATGGTATTTTTCTTACACCAAAACAGATCTTATGTGGTATGTAATTTTTTTTAACCTGAAATTTGTTTCCCATTGTCATTAGACATAGGAACACGAAATTTGTTGCACAGTGTTATTAGACATAAGAACCTGATATTTTTTGTACAATGTTATTAGACATAGGAGTGTTATTAGACATAAGAACCTGAAATTTGTTGAACAGTGTTATTAGACATAGGAACCTGATATTTTTTGTACAATGTTATTAGACATAGGAACCTGAAATTTGTTGAACAGTGTTATTAGAAATAAGAACCTGAAATTTGTTGAACAGTGTTATTAGACATAGGAACCTGATATTTTTTGTACAATGTTATTAGACATAGGAACCTGAAATTTGTTGAACAGTGTTATTAGACATAAGAACCTGAAATTTGTTGAACAGTGTTATTAGACATAGGAACCTGATATTTTTTGTACAATGTTATTAGACATAGGAACCTGAAATTTGTTGAACAGTGTTATTAGACATAAGAACCTGAAATTTGTTGAACAGTGTTATTAGACATAGGAACCTGATATTTTTTGTACAATGTTATTAGACATAGGAACCTGAAATTTGTTGAACAGTGTTATTAGACATAAGAACTTGAAATTTGTTGAACAGTGTTATTAGACATAAGAACCTGAAATTTGTTGAACAGTGTTATTAGACATAGGAACCTGATATTTTTTGTACAGTGTTATTAGACATAGGAACCTGAAATTTGTTGAACAGTGTTATTAGACATAAGAACCTGAAATTTGTTGAACAGTGTTATTAGACATAGGAACCTGATATTTTTTGTACAATGTTATTAGACATAGGAACCTGAAATTTGTTGAACAGTGTTATTAGACATAAGAACCTGAAATTTGTTGAACAGTGTTATTAGACATAGGAACCTGAAATTTGTTGAACAGTGTTATTAGACATAGGAACCTGAAATTTGTTGAACAGTGTTATTAGACATAAGAACCTGAAATTTGTTGAACAGTGTTATTAGACATAGGAACCTGAAATTTGTTGAACAGTGTTATTAGACATAGGAACCTGATATTTTTTGTACAATGTTATTAGACATAGGAACCTGAAATTTGTTGAACAGTGTTATTAGACATAGGAACCTGAAATTTGTTGAACAGTGTTATTAGACATAGGAACCTGATATTTTTTGTACAATGTTGTTAGACATAGGAACCTGAAATTTGTTGAACAGTGTTATTAGACATAAGAACCTGAAATTTGTTGAACAGTGTTATTAGACATAGGAACCTGATATTTTTTGTACAATGTTATTAGACATAGGAACCTGAAATTTGTTGAACAGTGTTATTAGACATAAGAACCTGAAATTTGTTGAACAGTGTTATTAGACATAGGAACCTGATATTTTTTGTACAATGTTATTAGACATAGGAACCTGAAATTTGTTGAACAGTGTTATTAGACATAAGAACTTGAAATTTGTTGAACAGTGTTATTAGACATAAGAACCTGAAATTTGTTGAACAGTGTTATTAGACATAGGAACCTGATATTTTTTGTACAGTGTTATTAGACATAGGAACCTGAAATTTGTTGAACAGTGTTATTAGACATAAGAACCTGAAATTTGTTGAACAGTGTTATTAGACATAGGAACCTGATATTTTTTGTACAATGTTATTAGACATAGGAACCTGAAATTTGTTGAACAGTGTTATTAGACATAAGAACCTGAAATTTGTTGAACAGTGTTATTAGACATAGGAACCTGAAATTTGTTGAACAGTGTTATTAGACATAGGAACCTGAAATTTGTTGAACAGTGTTATTAGACATAAGAACCTGAAATTTGTTGAAC
This sequence comes from Euprymna scolopes, assembly GCF_053919585.1. Classification (NCBI taxonomy): domain Eukaryota; kingdom Metazoa; phylum Mollusca; class Cephalopoda; order Sepiida; family Sepiolidae; genus Euprymna; species Euprymna scolopes. The sequence goes on along the minus strand of NC_136518.1, from coordinate 12,830,176 downwards.
AGTGTTATTAGACATAGGAACCTGAAATTTGTTGAACAGTGTTATTAGACATAGGAACCTGATATTTTTTGTACAATGTTATTAGACATAGGAACCTGAAATTTGTTGAACAGTGTTATTAGACATAGGAACCTGAAATTTGTTGAACAGTGTTATTAGACATAGGAACCTGATATTTTTTGTACAATGTTGTTAGACATAGGAACCTGAAATTTGTTGAACAGTGTTATTAGACATAAGAACCTGAAATTTGTTGAACAGTGTTATTAGACATAGGAACCTGATATTTTTTGTACAATGTTATTAGACATAGGAACCTGAAATTTGTTGAACAGTGTTATTAGACATAAGAACCTGAAATTTGTTGAACAGTGTTATTAGACATAGGAACCTGATATTTTTTGTACAATGTTATTAGACATAGGAACCTGAAATTTGTTGAACAGTGTTATTAGACATAAGAACTTGAAATTTGTTGAACAGTGTTATTAGACATAGGAACCTGAAATTTGTTGAACAGTGTTATTAGACATAAGAACCTGAAATTTGTTGAACAGTGTTATTAGACATAGGAACCTGAAATTTGTTGAACAGTGTTATTAGACATAAGAACCTGAAATTTGTTGAACAGTGTTATTAGACATAGGAACCTGATATTTTTTGTACAATGTTATTAGACATAGGAACCTGAAATTTGTTGAACAGTGTTATTAGACATAAGAACCTGAAATTTGTTGAACAGTGTTATTAGACATAGGAACCTGAAATTTGTTGAACAGTGTTATTAGACATAGGAACCTGAAATTTGTTGAACAGTGTTATTAGACATAGGAACCTGAAATTTGTTGAACAGTGTTATTAGACATAAGAACCTGAAATTTGTTGAACAGTGTTATTAGACATAGGAACCTGAAATTTGTTGAACAGTGTTATTAGACATAGGAACCTGAAATTTGTTGAACAGTGTTATTAGACATAAGAACCTGAAATTTGTTGAACAGTGTTATTAGACATAGGAACCTGAAATTTGTTGAACAGTGTTATTAGACCTTGTCTAAAAAAAATCTTAAATAAGATTTATAACAGCATGAATACCTGGCGTTACAGACAGTCAGTGTTGGGCAGAATCTAGTGATGTCCTGTTGATGCATGGGACCAGCTTCTTCGATTGTGTATCCCCCAAAGATTCGCATATAAGCCTTAGTTCTAAGAAATTTTATGAGAAAAATATATATGATTGAAGCCCCCCCCCCCACTCCCACGGATCAACTGTTTTGGATACCCGGGACCACCACCTCATCACCCCTTCTTTCCTGCATTCATTTTACTCAGTTCAAACGATGTTAACTTTGGATTTTCATTATTTTGCAAATGAACCAAGCAGACGGAAAGCTCAAATCCACAGATCCATGAATTTCGGTCAATTTCCAAGCAATTTTCATCATCGGATTAAAAAGAACAATCGGGGGGGGGGTTATAAATCATCTAGTCACTCGCAATATGAGTTAATCTAAATAAATAAATTTTTGGAAATAGAAGCGAAAGAAACGGGATATTTTATTTCTGAATAAAAATAGGTGCACTTAGTTCAATTCTCAATGTGGGCGACCGGAAAATAAAATTGCGAATTACTTAGGATCTCTATCCAGTCATGGCTGACAGAACGAGAGCATGCTACCCCTGTAAAGTAAATATAGGGTTCCGTTTAAAATTCCGTCCACATTCCCGAGTTCGACAGAAAGAATCCAGAGTTTGACAAGATACACCCGAAGAAGTTACTTCGACCGAAACGTTGTGAAAATGACACTCAAGATGAGAACAGTAGTCCGATGAATCCAAATAATAAGGATGTTTTTTTGTTTCTTTCTTTCAGATGTGTCCATGCATCTCTAGACGAAGTTCTGTCCGTCAATTAATCTTATGTTTTAATTTGCATTAAGTCTGTAAACGTGTTGACTTAATGAACACATGCACATCTCCCCCCCCCTCTCTCTCTCTTTTCCTCAGCTTCTTTTATTTTCCTTTCGTTTTATTTTGGACTACTTACCCTTTCTCTTTTTCTATCCCTATTTATTTTACGGGTTTCTTCCCCACCCCCACCCCCCATCTATTCTCTTTCTTTCTTTCTTTCTCGTTCACAATTTATCCTTCTACTTTTGTCCCCTCTCCGTATTAGTTTACAGTTTTCCATTTCTCTCTCTCTCGGTGTCAGTTTATTTTCTCTCCACTTTTTCTTTCTGTCCCCCCCCCCGCCCTCCGGCATCGTCCCACTCTCCCTCTCTTCCTCGAACGTTTAACAGAAAACACCATTCTTCAAGCCTATTATCGAATTCCGGCAGCCTTATCTATACCGAACTGACCACTCGGCACGTGTCAAATGTCACGCGCCCTTCTCGAACACAACTGCGTTCTCGGTCATGTCTTGACACGTTTCCTTTCTTGAATTGAGGACAGGATTCGCCGCTATTTTCCTTCTCCTCATAATTTAAATTAGGGTTTAAAAAAAAATAATGATAATACTAGCGGGACCTGTGGAAATTCCACTGGGGAATGCAATATGAATGATGCAAGATGTTGGCATTCAGCGTAGATAGAGACGCTCTGGTATTATTGTACCTATTTACTATGCCTCCCCACGGGACAGAGTTAGACACCAGGGTCGTTTTTTAACGTGGAGAAAAGGTACAAAAATAAAAATTGTCTCAGTCGTGAAGGATTTCTCCTCCACCGTAAGAGAACAAGAAATGGAAGTGCAGCATCTGAAGAACAGATACTACACTTTGATCTTGACCAAATTGTAGTTATTTTATTAAAACTGCAAAAGTATTTATCCAAGCTAGCAGGGACGCCCGGCGTAGCCAGGTCGTAAAATACGCTTAAATATATTTTAATTTTTGCAGATTTCGTATGTATTATTATAGAGTTAATGTTCTATCGATTTTTATGTATTATAAAGTTTCGATTTAAAAAATAAAAAAAATATATCTATATGGCTCGGGTTATCGGCTTGAATCGAAACCGAATTCCAAACTTACTTTAATTGTGTGTGTGTATATATATATATATATATATATATATATATATATATATATATATATATATATATATATTAATTACTTGAGGAGTCATTTCGAGTTTATATTTATTTTATTTTAAGCATTTAAACACAAGAAATACACGATTTGAATAGGTAAACATTGTTTAAAAACTAACATGGCCGATATGAAGTGTCTACAAGGTGGCCATATTAGTTTTTTTTAACGCAATGTTTACGTATTTAAATCGTATATTTACGACAACCTACTTCTATAAATATAAAAGCGAAAATGTATGTATGTGTGTGTGTTCGCTTTTTCTGTATGTCTACAAAAGGTTTTTTTTTTTTTTCGGAGAAGCGGTCGGTCGCTTCACAACTTTTTAAAACTTGTTATATCACATATAAATCGTAATATCTCACAATTAACAACGAAGCTCGCCTGTCTATTTAATTTGCTCGATTTCGGGAAGATAAATATTCAACATTTGTCGCTCGCCGCATGTGGGTTAGTCTTTTTCCTATAACATCTTGGGAAAATAAAAATAAAAAAAGCGTTCCGCAGTAAATGAATACTATCCCGCAGTCAAACTTGACCTCATTAAGTCATTAAAACGGGCACCTGCCAAATCCAAGTAATTAAATAAATTCAAACGTGTTTCCGTTAGCATATCGCGGTGGGGCAATGGTTGGTGTCGCACTTTTTTTTCACACTTTAATTTACAACTTTGCCTCAACTGTTCGGGTTCGATCCTCATACTTACTTTTTTTTTCTACCCCCCCCCCCGGAGTTTCCACACACACCTCCAAACACTCGGGCAACGCCAGGTACCCCTGGCTAGTCATATATAAAAAGTAAGTTGAGATGAATACAATCAACACAATCTTAATATCAGTTACAAGAATTAAAACACAACAAAATTTGATGTACGGTCGTTTCTAAAACGATTTGGAATATACCCTTTTGTATTATAATTTAGATGATTCCAAAACTTCCTTTCTTCCTCGTTTTTAATAATATCACAAATCAAGCATAAAAATCATCACATTTTAGTATAATTTCAGAAAACATATTTCTGATTTTGATAAAAGAAAAAAATAGAAATTCTTATTTTTATAAATTTATACAACTGTTACAGTTACAAACAAATGTAGGAAATATTTTACATCAGGTGGGAATTTTTAACTAACATGTTCGATGCTCTCTGTTGAAGGCAAGAAATGAAACAATCACAAAACAATAAACCCTACCTTGTAAAATTCAAGACAAACTTTATTGTTACACAGGATATTATTGCAAAATAGTGCGTCCATCTTGCGTGCAATGTGGTGGTTGGTGGGTTGTTTTTGTTTTACGGCATATCAACCCTTTTCGGGTTATTTAATGCCGAATCCAAAGATTTTGTAGAAAAATTTTTTTTTATAGAATATATTTGTTGTTTTCACGTCGGTTTCTATTTAACCCATAGTTGGGACCCTAACAGGTACTACCACTCTGGGTCAGAGTGGACCTGGGAGTAATGGTAATTAAAGGGTGGCTCCACACTCCCCAAAGCCCACAAGCTGGGGTCTCACCACTGGATATAGTTTAAGGTCATATCCAGGACCCCCATTGAGGGACTTTTACCCTCTGCAGGGGAGGGGGGGGGCAGTCGGCGTATTCTAATGCCCCACCGACAGGGCCCCAATGTGGTGGAGCTGATAGGTTGCTTCAATGAAGTGGTAGTTTTAGTCCTTTTGCAATCCGCATGCTGTTGTAGTTTGTTGCAGAGAAGGATGAATTTAGTCATGTTCTATTGGACCTCATGGCCATAAAAAATTAATAGCAACGCAAACAGGCTGCATACTGAAGATGAAAAGTTCACAATGATAAGAAAGGTCAGCAATGCGGTTGGGGACATTCCGTCTTATACGTAAGCCTAATTCGTAGGCTTTTTTTTTTTTTTTACAAATATGTTCTATACTGCATCCGCGGCTGAGATCCGAAGCATAGAAGACACTAATGTTAGCGCCCAAATCTCCTTCCTAGAAGACGTAATATAAAAAGGAGTCCCTTACCCTTCTCCTTCGCTGATCTGGAATGAACTAAAGTAACTGAAAAGGAAATAGAAATTGGCGCCAAAGGCACGTGACATGTCTGGTTAGATTCGAGCGATCAACTCGGTCGATACAATGGCAGTTAGGGCTTGTATTACGACTGTATGATTTCTTACACAGACAAAGGAAAGAAAGAGATAAAAATCCATGTCGCCATTTTATTTTATTTTTAATAAAAGTTTTTAATATCGTTTCTTTCCTGTTTTGCTTGACACCACTTTAGTCTCTCACCATCGTCCATCTCGCCCGGTGTACACTTTTCTTCTTCCTTCGACCACATGCTGGCTACAGCCAACTCATTCTCACCCTCGACTTTTTACGCGCCCATTTTCTTTGACATCAACTTTTCTTCTTCCACCGACCGCATGTCAGCCCATTCTTGTCCTCGACTTTACACGTTTATTTTCGTCGACCCCGCACTTTTCTTGTCTGACCACGTGGTGCATTTTTCTTCTTTTTTTCTTTTACTTCTGGTGCACACTTCCTAATTTGCATATGCACATTTTTTGGCTACTGCTGCTGCTTCTAATCTCTTCGCGAGCCAGCCATCCTTTGCTGCTGCTGATATTTTCCCACGCGCTCATATGCACTATGTTACGCGCTCTATAATATCTATAAGGATAAAAATATACATAATATAATAAAGATGTCCACGTATACTTCTAGAATAGTAATTTCAAGGTTATGAGGGTTTTTTTAAGCATAAAAACGATGTTGCTTTTTTTATATATTTTAATATTTTATTTTTGTTTCAAGCGCTCCTCCGCTCTTTATCACAAACAAGTAGCAGAATAAAAATGAAAGACATTGCAAAAAAACTGGAATTTTGTATTTTGAGCTGCGTTCATTCCTTGCAAACAATGTTCGAATGAGTTCACGTGAATTATTTTTACCGTATATATATATATATATATATATATATATATATATATATATATATATATATATATATATATATATATTCAATGTCTTCAATTTTTATTTCGCTACTATTTTATGATCAAGAGCGGAGGACCGCTTGAAATATAAAAATTGAAATATCTATAATATAAATCTCACCTGTCTGTTTAAATGTATGTCTGCCTAACACTTTCGTCAGAGGCAACGGATTTTCATGAAATTGGTATCATTTTGAAGCTCGACGTCTAGGACGACAAATATTGAAAAATTGGCCAAAAACATTAATTCCTTCACCCTCAACTGGCAGGAAGGTTCGATTTTTTGCGAGCCATTTTTGCAAGTCATCGTATCGGTTGGATTGACTTTGCCTAATTCTAATTTTAACGTCCCGAACTTCCAGTCGCGTCACGGAATAGCGGTAAGATGTCAGATTTTCTTTACCTTTCTTTTCCGCCTTCCCGTCACGGGTTCAAGCCTGCCTGCCTACTACCATTTTTTTTTTTTTTTTTTTTTTTTTTAGTCAACACACGCCGCCACATACCCGGGCAACGCCGGGAGCCAAAGCTAGTTAAATATAACGAAAACAACATCGTTTTTATGCTTCAAAAAACCCTCACAACCTTGAGATACCGTATATAGTGTTTTCAATATGAAATAAAGTAGAATAAATAAAATAATAAAACTTTATATCATCAGAACAATAAGGATAGTAAAAAGGGGAAATTAAGAAAAAAAAACATCTTTAGGCCATGTTATATTTTCGATTGTAAAAATATATACATATAATCTAATATATAAACGGCTATATGTCTGTCTGTCGGTCTATTTGTTTGCTGTCTCCATATTTTGAAACTCTATCTCCTCAGAAGCTAAATGTCGCAGAGCGACGGTAGGGGCCTCAAATCATTGTGTGTGTGTGTGTGTGTGTGTGTGTGTGTGTGTGTGTGTGTGTGTGTGTGTGTGTGTGTGTGTGTATATTGTTTTTAAAATATAATTATCCACTGACACGTGTTATATATTTAAAAACTATATATGCCGCTCCCCATTTGGTGGTAAGAAATTGGTAAAAGGGAAAATTATTCCTAACTTGCATTTAGGTAAAAATGAACTTTCGTATAAATAATTGAATTCATTCAAAACGTATCGCAAAAACAAAAACAAATAAATAACACCCCCTCTCATATATATATATATATATATATATATATATATATATATATATATATATATAGAAAAAGGTTGTTCATCTATATATATTAATATATATATATTAATATATATATATTAATATATATATATATTAATGTATATATATATTAATGTATATATATATATTAATGTGTATGTATATATATATTAATGTATATATATATATTAATATATATATATTAATATATATATATATTATATATATATACATTAATATATATATATATTAATATATATATATACATTAATATATATATATATTAATATATATATTAATATATATATACATGAATATATATATATATATATTAATATATATATATATATTAATATATATATATTAATATATATATATATATATATATATATTAATATATATACATATATATATTAATATATATATATTAATATATATACATATATTAATATATATATATATTAATATATATATATATTAATATATATATATTAATATATATATATATATATATATATATATTAATATATATATATTAATATATATATATATATATATATATATATATATATATATATATATATATAAAGGTTGTTCATCTATCAGTCCATGTATCCATTATCAGCCATATTTCGATTACCATATTCCTTGGTCTGCCAGTATTTACGATGCCGCTTTTGTTTCCTTTCTTGCAAGATTTTAAATTCCATCCCACTTTTGAAGGAATGCATATCCGGCGTGTCTCAATTATTTGTCACAGCCGCATGCAAATTCCTCCGGTTTAACAGTTCCGTGCTCCATCAATCCCCTCGGATTTTTCTCCTTCTTTCTTCACTAGCTTATCTTGCGTTCGTCCGCCATTTTGCATCTCCACCACCATCACCACCGCCGTCTAGTCTCCCTCATCGGTCCGGTTATAATCTCCGTATCGCACCTTCTCGAATCTCAGTGCGCCGTCCCCTAAGGTCTCTTCATCTCTCTCTCTCTCTCTCTCTCCCTCTCTCTCTCTCTCTCTCTCTCTCTCTCTCCCCATCCATCCCGTTTCAGGGTCTCAGGGTCGGGCCTCTTAATCCTCTCGCCGCCCCCTTTCTCCTCCCGCAATCTAGTCAAGGCTGCCAGCCTCTTCATCAGCATCACCATCTGCGCTTGTCCACAGCGTCCTTTGGCGGGTATCTCTTGCTTTCTTTATCTACCCTTATTATTTGAATCTACCCCGACCACCATCTGTCGGGGTTTTTTTTTGTTCCCCACTCCCGACTTCATCAACTCATATCTGCTTTATTACTTATTCTTTCAATGTCTAAAGAAAACGCACGAATCTATCTATCTATCTATCTATCTATCTATCTATCTATCTATCTATCTATCTATCTATCTATCTAATACTAGCAAGGAGATCCGACGTTGCCCAGAACTGAATAATGATCAACAAAAATTTCACACTCCTATATTTTCATTGTCATCGAAATCCGTGAAATCGCCCGGGATGAAGCTTCACATGCCTCCATGCAGTAACTTAGTTCAAAATATATATTATTCTACATTGCACTCTAGAGAACCTACTGTTTCTTTTATAAAATTATTTTAGATAAATTTCTTTCCAGTTAACGAAAAAGAAAAAAGAAAAAAAAACATTAAGAAATTTACGTGCGGGTTTTGAACCTACAGACCACGTCATGCAACCCTCCCCCCCCCCAAAAAAAAACATGGTGTCAACTTGCCCACAGTAGAATTTTCATGGCCCATTGTTCTTTCATTTTGCTAAGCGACGACATGAAAAAAATGGCTTTCCTGATGATAGATAATTTAAATTACGGTATCGATTATCGGTAATTATCAGGAGTATTCTAAGACAAAACTTAACTAAGATCACTCTCCCAGGCTCACAACCAGAATTTTTATCAAAAATCCGAGAATGTTACATTTCCTCCCTAGGGTAGTTGTAACGTCATGCAAAATTTCAGAAAAGTGTAATTGACAATTTGGGGAACGAACGGACGATGGTGAATTCTAAGGTCCAAATCCGACTAAGTCGTTGGACCAATAATTAAAAACAATTTTTTTGGACCTTAGAATTCACCCTCATCCGTTCGTCTGTTCGTTCCCAAAATTGTCAATTGTCCGATCATGATCCGATGTTGCTCATGATAGAGAAACGTTGGAAATTGTAAAATATTAAATTACAATGACACCTATAACTTTAAATACTTTTATTTAATTTGTGAAAGCTGAGGAAGTACATTATTTTTAGCACAGAAAATTATTAATTGTAATTTTTTTTTTACTTGGGGGTCTCCAGGCCACTCGAGGATGAGGGTTAAAGAATGCAAGGTGGTTGTGAAGTAATGATTAATGGTGCAAGTTGGGTAGAATTTGATTATTTATGAGGAATTTGTTTACATTAGATTTGAAGGCTTCCATGTTGTATTTAGCCGGGAAGCACACCAGCGGAACAATGTTCCAAAGGCAGGAAGTTCTGGTAAAGAAGCTTTGTTCATGGAATCTGTGTTTACAGATATGGAGTGTTTCATTGTTATACAACTTATCAACGTCAAACTGAACCTACGCACACACACACACACACACACACACACACACACACACACACACACACACACACACACACACACACATATATATGTTTGCATAGGTATATATACGTTTATATCTATATATATAATTATTTTTTTACTATAATAATTATTAAATACCTACAGACACTAGTGTTTCATCCTTTCGGGAATCTTCAGTGCAGGGTGTCACGATTAATACCAGTCGAACGATTCGAACCCCGCATCACGAGACATCTCTGGCTCGGTTTAGCGAAGACCTAATCCATTCGGCTACCATTAACCGCGTGAAATAACGTCGAATTTAAACATTTTAATTTTAAATGTTCATTTACGTCAGTCAGAGAGTGATCTAATCGTTATACGATGATCTATGCATAAGAGCTAAGTTGACCGACTTTTATATATATATATATATATATATATGTGTGTGTGTGTGTGCATGTGTATATATATATATATATATATATATATATATATATATACGTATATATAACTATGCAAACATATATACATGTATGTATGTATGTATATATATATATATATATATATGTGTGTGTGTGTGTGTGTATATATATATATATATATATATATATATATATATATATATATATGACGAGATTATTTACGGGCGCCACTCCCGTGAGTTGATCAGTAGAACTGCTGACTGTCAACGCGATGGCTCTAGGGTCAATCCTTGGCTCGGGAGAGGTGCTAGTCTAGCGGCACTGATGAGTTGTGATCCAACAAAACAGGATTGTATGTCGATGACTACAAATATTTTAAGCCCCCCCCTCCTTGTGTAGAGCACTGTCGTAAATAATCTCACCTGCTACTTAATTGGCTGAAAAATGCGACGCTCGGTCTTTGTTTATAAACGAAGCGGTTAGAGCACTGTACAAGTGGTGAACGGATGTTTGTTTGAAAAGACATTTGGCGAGATTATTTACCAAGGGTCAATCCTCGGCTTGGGAGCGGTGCTAGTCTAGCGGCACTGATGAGTTGTGATACAACGAAACAGTGTAGTATGTCGATGACTACAAATATATATATTGAAAAGAACTTTAACTTCGCTTCTCGTCAGTCATGGCATATTTTCTCTCCTCAAAATTTGAAAATGGTCTTGAACCTTTTTAATCTTTGTATTTTAATTCTTCTTGCCTGATGAGATCAAATATGATTCAAACGGTCTGCACATCGCAGCAAGATATGACTGTATTTACATAAAGAATAATAAAAAAAAATGATTTGCTCTCTTTGATTGACCACTATCAACGACTCTTGTTGAAATTCAATTATTCTTAATTTTTGGATATCTTTCTATCTGATAACTTTTTTCGTATGGGCACTTATATTGATAGTACACATATCAAACTCTAGTCTCCTTCAAAGTAATTTCCTCCGGCTGTAATGCACTTGTTGTACCGTTCCAACAACTTGTGAAAGGCCCCATGGAAATCCTCTTGTGTGAGTGTTTCAGTGACTCTTGTCACACCTCTTTCATCTTCTCAATTATCTCATAATGACAGCCTCTTAGGTTTTCCTTGAGCTTAGGGAATGACCAAAAGTCACAGGGAGCAAGGTCTGGACAATAAGGAGGGTGAGGAACTGTCTTGATGCTCATCTTGGTCAAATAGTGTGTGACAAGGATGGAGTTGTGGACTGGTGCATTCTCCTGGTGGAAATGCCACTAACCCTATTTGAAGAGGTCTGGCCTCTTCCAAACGGAATCTCTGAACTCCGTTAAAGCCTGAAGATAGTATTCCTTGTTGACTGCTCGTCCAGTGGGAGCCCAGTGCATGTAGATCATACTCGTGTTGTCAAAAAAACAAAAAAAACAGTGATCATCATAAGTTTCTGTGTTGATTTGCTCTGTCTTACCTTCTTGGGTCTGAGAGAACTAGCATGCTTTCCCTGGAAATTTTGTCTCTTGGTCTCTGGGTCATAGCAGTAGATTTAGCTTTCATAGCAGGTCACCAGAGCATCAAGAAATGCAGGATGTGAATTGATCAGTTCGACCATCTCCCTGCTATCATGAGAGCTTTCTTTCTTTCTGATATATATATATATATATATATATATATATATATATATATTTGTTTATTGTGTTTTGAGAAAGAATTCCAACAAAGTGCTCGATTACAAAGAAAAGCCTTTTCGATATGAGAGCTTAATATTTATTTATTTAAAATTGTACAGAAGGTCAGAGAAACATTGGTACCGTCGGTTTCAAGCCTAACATAAGGGGGACCAGTTAATGGTAAATCGTAAATAATGTTAGGTTCTCGTCAGCCATGTTGTTTTCCGACCTGTACAATTTTAAATAAATAAATATATATATATATATAAATATATATACTCTACATCTGTATTAAGCACTTCTGAAAGAAAAACATTGGTTCTTAGTTCATGTGAACAATATACTTAAACACATACACACAACTTGAATGTCTACTAGACACTATCCTCGAGTGTCTAAGGTCTCTCTGTACAGGGGTTTGTCAGAAAAATCTGGCATGAGGATACTTTTTCCATAGAAGTAAATCCTGACCAAATATTCAAAATTACATTTCGTATTTGCAGCCCACATAACATCTCCTCACTACGGCTACACCACAGCTTTTCCGAGGAATGGTGCACCTTCTCCAAGTGATATTACCTCAAGTAATAGCACGAAGCTGGATACTCCACCAGACTAGATAAATTCTTGTCCTGGAATCCAGCGAGACCATGAAACCAACATGAAAGATATACTACAACGTATAAAAATGGTTAATTAGGGAGAGGAAAATTATGTTCTCAATTTCTTTACTAACTCAGTTTTTGAGAGATAAAGAACTTTAATGGAACATTCGAATATCTATGTATCTCATATAGAGTTCAAGTATTAGCCCCAGGTCGTGGGCCCCTTGATTTCTGAGAACTTCGACTGTAGTAAAATAAAACAAAAAAGAGATATAATTAGCGGGAGTACCCGGCGTTGCCCAAGTGTGTTGAGTAAGGAAGCCCCCTCCAAAAAAGTAGTAGAATTGGGTGGAGAGAGGTGTTGAAAAAAAAAAGTGGTAGTAGGCAGGCAGGCTCGAACCCGTAACACGAAGAAGGAAAAGAAGGTTGAAAAAAAAAATGTGCGTCCATGGCAAAACTGGAAGTCACAAACATTTAAATTAAGGTTAGTCACTCGAAAGGAGACGGTGACTTGCAAAGATGTCGGCAGAAAAACCGACCCCTCCTCGTAGGAAACTGGTGAGTTGAGGGTGAAGGAATTAATGTTTTTAGCAAATTTTTCGATATTTGTCGTCTGAGATGTTGAACTTCAAAATGATACCGATCTCATGAAGATCCATCACATGTGTTGAAAGTTTTTGGCAGACATACTAACACATACATACACATACAAATTTTGCCCTTTATATATATAGAGATATAGAGAGAGTGGGTTTAAAAATGTACTCACACTTCAACTGCTATTAGCATTGTCTGAACAATAATGCTAATCAATTTGAACTTTTGCGAAGACGATTCTTCAATTACTCGTACATTTGTCTTCTATATTAAAACTGAGACAAATAAACAGAAACACTAAGCAATACCTATGTTTATTCATAAATATCGCTCCTTTATATCAACAAACGTAATTATCAAATCATAAATATTATGACTATCCTAACAGACTAAACGAAAATCCCAATAGAAAGAAATTAAAATCTAAAAATCAAAATTGAATGACAACGTCCCTTGTCAAAAAAACGAATTCTAGACAAAGCTTACTCAAACTATAAGACAGAACACACATCATACAAGCCAATACAAAGAAACACACACGCACACACACACACACACACACACTGGCGAACACACGCACACAGAATACTTTTTTTTTTTTTTTTACACAGTGATCACCACTTATCAAGGCCCGGAAGCCACTCAGGGATAAGGGTTATTGCAAGTACATTACGTTAGTGTGGAGATTTGATGAAGTGTTTATAGGGGCGGTTCATTAGGAATTTGTTAACATTGGACTTGAAGACATCCAAGTTGTAGTCCGGTGGGAAGCAGGCAGACGGAACAGAATTCCACAGGCGTGCAGTTCTAAGAAAGAAGCTTTGTTCATGGAATCCGCGTTTTGATTTAGGCACAGGTATATGAACAAGCACTAATGCTCCCCACACCTCCACACAAGTAAGAAAAAGAAATAAAGAAAGGGGGAAAAAGTAAATAAGTAAAAAGCAAAGCACAACAACATTCAATGACCCCAACAAACAAGGGAAGGGGAGAAACTCATAATTCAGTTTTATCAATATTAAATAGTATATTGCTTTAAAATGACTTAATTTTACATAGATAATATTTATATTTTATATTGAATAAAGTTCAGTTTCAGTATTAATCGAACTGTGTTCCTTTTCTTTTTAAAAATGTTTTATTGCTCTTTATCGAATGGCCCTGATATAGTACCTGACAGTCTGATAAATCTTACCTACATTGCCTGCTGCCATTTTTTAGTTAACAGGCCTTCTTCTTACTCTCGGTGGCCATGGTACTGCCCCCAATAAACAAGGGAAGGGGAGAAATGCAGCCATGAAAACATTTAGAAATCTTCCCACTTCTGGGAAACATCTATCATCAAAATGGTCAGCAAAAACGCTGTTCTACATTTTTAATTATTTCACAAACTTTCTGAAGAGGACACTGTAAAAAACATGAGAACGTCCAAAACGCATTAAAATCATTATAAAACTATTATATCCATGACTTAAAAAAATTATTTAATTGCAAAAACTTCTGACAGACGCGTCGGAACGTGACGAAACCTGTATCCTTATAAACCTCAATCTTTCGGACAACAAATATCGAAAAATTGACGAAAAACATTAATTCCTTCACCTTCAACTCGACAGTTTTCTACAAGGATGGGGTCGTTTTTTTTCGCTGATATTGTCGCAAGTCATCGTCTCCTTTCGATTGACTAGCCTTAATTTCAGCGTTCGCGACTTCTGCTCGCGCCATGGAGACATCGGCTAAGATATCATGTTTTTTTTTTTGTTTTTTTTTTACCTTTTTTTTTGTTCCTTTGCATTATAGGTTCACCACTTTCTATTTTTATTTTTTTTAAACCTCTCTCCACCTGGGCTGCTTACTGTTGTTTTGATCCCTCCTCCACTACTACCACTCCCCCCCCGGGATTCCTTACTGCACCATCTACACACACCTGGGGAACACCGGCACCCCCTACTACCACTTCTTTTTTGTAATACCCTCCACCCGTCCGGGTTCCTTGTCTCCACACCTGGGCAACTCTTTGGCGTTACGGATTCGTTCGAGCCTGCCTGCCTACTACAACTTTTTTTGTTGTTGTAAACAACACCTCTTTCCACCCGGACTGTCCACTGTTATTTGGACCCCCCCCCCTCTTCTACCACTTTTTTTTTCTTTTTCAGGGTTCCTTACTGCACCACCTACACACACCTGGGCAACGCCGGGCACCCCCGCTGGTTTTATATAAATATATGAATATACAATCGTTATGAAAAACTGGACATTTTAAACTGTTCAGCGCCCATTCTTTGCGCCATGTTGGTCCACGCAATGTTTCTCGGTGGAATGGCTAAGGCCACCATTGTCTTTATTAAAGTAAACGTATGTCCGCTTATCACATCGTGAATTGCAGTTGATTCTTGCTGTAAATGATTCTTGCAGTAAAGTTTAATGCGAAAATAAAACACTTTCTCACTCTTAACACACACACACACACACACACACACACACACACACACACACACACACACACACACACACACAATTATTTATAATTATTTTTATTTATATAGACAAATATCACTATGTTGCTACACCGATCATGCTAACACTGAACATGTTTCAGACAAGTGGTCGATCTGGACCAATAAGTCTTCGTCAGGCGACGTAATAAAGTTAATATTCCACTGAGGAAACCTGGCCCTCAATTTTGAGAATTGAAAAAATTTTTAAAAAATAAAATAAAACGTTTACATCTAAGAGGAAGGAGTTGAGGGTTAAGTGACATTTATGACACGACACATTGAAATCGAAAGCAGAAAGAAACGGCAAAGCTTAAGAGGAGAAAAAAGAAAGGAAAAAACAAAAAAAAAGAAGGGAGGAGCGGTGTGGTTATAACGTTATAAGATGTGGAAGGGGGGGATGAACCTAGTTGAGTTGTTTAAGAAAGAGGGGAGGGGAGGGGAGGGTGTCGAAACGAGAAATTTATTCTGAACGAAATATAGATTGAAAAGTTAGTTAGAAAGAGATTAGATAGACACACATATATGTATACATAGAACTTACATCTAAATATATATTCACATGCAAATACGCATTTATACACTAACAAACGCATACACACACAAACATACATATGCGTATATATATGCATACATAGAAATACAGTACAACCCCGGTATAAGAGACCAAAATATAAGAAAAACTGATATAAGAGAGATTTTAATTAATTGAAATTACAATCCGGGTTTCTTATATCCGGGTTACACTGTACATTAACACAGGCTCAAATTTGGGACCAGAGAAAATCTATGTTATACCTGTTTTTCTTATATTCGGGTCTCTTATATCCGGGGTTTCACTGTATTTCTATATATGCATATATATGCGCACATGAACCGCCCCCCCCCAAGTAATGACACCTTACCAATTCTCCAATACTATTACTACGCTATCCCTTTGATTACTGTTCACACAATAACCCTTATCCCTGAGTGGCCATTGGGCCTTGATAAGTGGTGAACTCCATGTAAAAAAAAAAAAATATGTATGTTTGTGTGTGTGTGTGTGTGTGCGTTTGTTAATGTATAACTGCGTATTTGCATGTGTGTGTATATATTTAGATGTAAGTTCTTTTCATTTTCTTCCTTTGAAGATTGTAATGCTGGGTACGGGGCAACCAAACCAGCTGCCAACATTGCCCTGATTTTTATTGAAACCAACCGAGAGCTCTTTTTAGTATCCTCGCTGTTCCCTTAAGTGTAATTATCTTGATCTCTTTTGCACTTGGTTCGCCAGGAATATTAGTTAGGTAGGACTTCAGGTTCTTCTTCATAAGGCCTGTGGAACCTATAATAACTGGTATGATTGATATCTCCCTAAAGTTCCCTAATATTCCAGTTTCTTTTCGTATCATACATGAGACTTGTGTCTACCGTATCTCTTTCTAACTTCTCTTTTCAGCATACATATGCATCGTTCGGTACAAATTTCTTATTTTGACACCCCCTCCCCTCTTTCTTAGATAACCCAAACTTTTCAATTACATTTATAATAACATTTCTTGGCCTTCGGGACAAGATCAAAGTGTAGTATCTGTTCCTGCAGATGCTGCACTTGGGATGGTTTGTACCAGTCAATGGAGGGGAGGCCCTCTATACTGGGACAATTATTATTTTTGGTAACCAGAGTGCCCCCTTTTTGTCTACTTTTGGGGGAGCTGGTTTTTGCCTCACATTGGAAGCGGCCTTGTGCCTAATTTGCTCAGTGGGGGAGCAAATAAATACCATCTGTTCCGGCAGATGCTGCACTTAGGATGGTTTGTACCAGTCAATGGAGGGGAGGCCCTCTATGCTGGGACAGTTGTTATTTTTGGTAGCCGGAGTGCCCCCTTTTTGCCTGCTTTTGGGGGAGCTGGTTTTTGCCTCACATTGGAGGCGGCCTTGTGCCTGGTTTGCTCAGTGGGGGAGCGAATAGGTGCCATCTGTTCCGGCAGGTGCTGCAGGCTATGACTGGCTATGACTAGCTATGACTAGCAAAGACCGGATGTGGGGGCAACCCCACATGCCTGACCATTAACCAGCTCCCATTTCCCACCTCTCGGGAGCTGGTCCCCTTTTTCCCTTCCCCCTCCCTTCACTCCTCACATTAAAAATCGGCCTTGTGCCTAATTTGCTCGGTGGGGGAGCAAATAAATACCATCTGTTCCGGCAGATGCTGCACTTAAGATAATTTGTACCAGTCAATGGAGGGGAAACCCTCTATACTGGGACAATTATTATTTTTGGTAACCAGAGTGCCCCCTTTTTGCCTACTTTTAGGGGAGCTGGTTTTTACCTCACATTAAAAACGGCCTTGTGCCTAATTTGCTCAGTGGGGGAGCAAATAAATACCATCTGTTCCGGCAGATGCTGCACTTAAGATAATTTGTACCAGTCAATGGAGGGGAAACCCTCTATACTGGGACAATTATTATTTTTGGTAACCAGAGTGCCCTCTTTTTGCCTACTTTTAGGGGAGCTGGTTTTTACCCCACATTAAAAACGGCCTTGTGCCTAATTTGCTCAGTGGGGGAGCAAATAAATACCATCTGTTCCGACAGATGCTGCAAGCTATGACTAGCAAAGACCAGATGTGGGGGCAACCCCACATGCCTGACCTTTAACCAGCTCCCATTTCCCACCTCTCGGGAGCTGGTCCCCTTTTTCCCTTCCCCCTCCCTTCACTCCTCACATTAAAAATCGGCCTTGTGCCTAATTTGCTCGGTGGGGGAGCAAATAAATACCATCTGTTCTTCAGATGCTGCACTTCTATTTCTTGTTCTCTTTCGGTGGAGGAGAAATCCTTCACGACTGAGACAATTTTTATTTTTGTACCTTTTCTCCACGTTAAAAAACGACCCTGGTGTCTAACTCTGTCCCGTGGGGAGGCATAGTAAATAAGTACATTTCACTCTTTTGTGTATTCCAATCCTTTTTGTTTAGAAGCGCAATGTATGTGAAATATAACAGCTCATATATATATATATATATATATATATATATATATATATATATATATATATAATGGCTGAGCTCCATTCTATGCCCCACCCCTCGCCAAACTTTCACAAGAAACACCCGTCTAGCAGAAAACACTATCATTAATTTCCCCCCACTTTATCTGTGCCTAAACCTAAACGAAGATTCCATGAGCAAAGCTTCTTTCTTAGAACTGCACGCCTATGGAATTGTCTTCCGTTTTTCTGCTTTCCAGCTGACTACAATATGGTTGCCTTCAAGTCTAACGTAAACAAGTTTTGGATGAGCCGTTCCATATAAGTTAACAAATGTACCGAATCTCCATTACTAACAGTTACTATATTGTCCAATTTCTACTGTACACTCTTTAGCCTTATCCTCGAGTGGCCTCTTGACTTTGATAAGTGGTAATGCCTATGTAAAATAAATATATATATATATATATTTAGTAAAACTGGTATTTAATAAAAACCTGAAGAGAGTGCTCAATACTATTGCAGAGCAAATATGTGTTTTATTTTTTATTACCGTTTTATCTGTTTGGTTACATATGTTTCGGATATTGGACCATGTTTATGATCCAATAGCTTTTCTGTAAGGTCTAACGAGGCTGTTGGATTGTAAACATGGTCCAACATCCGAAACATATTTAACCAAACAGATAAAACGGTAATAAAAAAATAAAACATATATATATATATATATATATATATATATATATATATAATAACAGTATAGTTACATTCCAAGATCCAAATTATTTATTTTTCATGCAAAACAGCTCCTCCAGCATGTTTTAATATCGATACATTTTTTTTACATATCCGTTTCGTTATGCAGAAACAAATGATTATCATGCCAATATCATCTCTTTTCATGCATATACTCTTCAGAAAAAATAGAAATTGTTTGCTGAGATAGAAAAATAACGTATGAAAATATAATGCTGCAAGAAGAAAAAAGTTTCTAGAAGACTCAACATCGTGTGTTTGTTCTGGCAGCCATCTTTGTTCATGTTCAGAAAATAGTTGTATATCCTGGACCAATTCGTTGTGTACCCTCTTAACGACGGACGTCGTCGAAAGAGAGCCGTGGATTTTTTTGTATAGTAAAAAAAAAAAAAAAACAATAAAACGATTCTGCACCAAATATATATTAACAAAAAAAAAACAGTACAGTTCTTATAATTCTTTCAGAGTCCTGAAGGAAGCGATGTGTTATTATGCTAAGAATATGGTCGAAGGCATCAGCTTGTAACCTTGTGGAGTGTCGGTCTCTGGGTATCTGAAGAAATGTGTCAAGTCAAGAGCCAACTCTGCTTTGACTGTGTTCCTCTCTGCGCATCTCTTCTCCAAGAAATGCCTGCGCATTCTCCTTTTGTCCATCTGACTTGTTGATATATATATAAACAATTATATCGCCCTCTGAACATCACGCGGATATTATTTCTTTTTTGTCTCAGTCCATAATCTAAATTATCATTTACAAAAATAACACAATGGCTCGCTTCAAAGATCTGATCGAACTCAAATAAACAGTTAGTAAATACAGTTTTTGTTAACCTTTAACACACAGAGTTCTCAGGTTTCTTAAATAAACAACTTGATACCAAGTGGTTTCGCCTTTCTTCCTAACGGGGGGGGGGCATCAACCTACCCACACCCTTACTTCGTTACATATATATATATATATCCTTTTCAAATTAAATATGTTTTTAACTCTTTTTCAGTGTTTTTAACATGTTTTATTAACTATTTGCTCTTATATGTATATGTATATATAATGGAGTGTTCTGAAGAGGAAATCTGAAGTAAGAAAATGTTTACCATTCAGATAGGGAGTAGTCAGCTCAAAGAGGTAGTGGTGAGAGCCATCCAGTAGCCAATCTGATGTCTAGTAACAGGTTATCTACCCACACCTTCTAGTCATTTCGTCGATGGATCTTGAAATGTCTGGCCCAATCTTGTGCCTATTTCTATTTATAGAATGCAACGGTTATCAAAAGAGGCTGTATGTATGCTCAGTGACATTCACCCTACATGGGTTAAACCGGTTTCCTCCAAAGGAGGGAGTATCAAGAGGGTGTTAAATTCACAAGCGTAGGATTCTATGAATCTGGGATGACTTATTGTCATCCAGACACCAGGGCAAACCACTTTTTATTGGCACCTGAATTTTCTTTGGCAAGTTCAGCACACGATTGGTGGTAATCTGCGGAAATCTAGGAAGTTGATTGCAAAAGTGTGAACAATCTGAAATGTTGACCACAAAGACACCAGGTACAAAGCTTGTGTGATGAGTAAAAATCAGTTTATGCCAGAAAAGATAAAAGTCACCGCCACCGCCACCACCACCATCATCATCATCATCATCATCATCATCATCATCATCATCATCATCATCGGTCTAAAGTCCATTTTTACATGCTCATATATGTTAGATGGCTTTTAAAAATTGACTTTTAAATAAACCTTTCTCTGGCCAGGTCTTTATTTATCCTTCTGTTGCTCAAAAAATCCATCCTTATCACCCCCCCCCATGTTTTCCTTGGCTTTCCTTTGCCAACTGGTACTGCTACTTCAACATTTCTTCATCTACTAACCCAAGAACTCTTATCCATTCTTACAATGTGACCATACCATCGAAGTCTCCTGTTCTGTATACATCTCCTTATACTCTTTAGAATTAATCTTCTGATGCCATGGGAACTAAGCTTGTCTTTAAGACACGCATTACTCATCCATTGTATAATCTTCCTCTATTCCTCCTTGTTGTATTTTCTCCTTTTCCTTTCTATCTCTCTCTTTTCTCCCTCTTTTTCTCTTACTCTATTTTCCTACCCTCTCTATATATCTCCATCTTTCCATCTTCTTCCATAGCTCTTTGTAATCTTCTCTCTTTCTCTTCCATTCATCTCCGTCTGTCTGTCTGTTTGTCTGTCTGTCTGTCTCTCTCTCCCATTCATCCCCCGTCTCTCTCTCTCTCTCTCTCTCTCTCTCTCTCTCTCTCTCTCTCAGCCCAAAGTTTGAGGAAACTTATTACTGTTTTCAGGCTGGGATAAAAAAATAGCATCTGTTATGCCCTCAGTCAGAGGAGAAATCTTTTTAGACTGAGGTTCCCAATCTCTCCTCTCTTCCCAATCTCCCTTTTCCCCATCTTTCTCAAGTTGCCTTTCTTTTTCTTATTTTGACTTTTCTCTCTTTCTTCCACTCTTTCTTCTATCCTCCCTCCCTCTCACCCCCCTCTCATTCTCTCTCACTTTCTCTCTCATCTTCCCCCTCTCATTCTCTCTCATCTTCCCCATCACTCTTGCCCCCACCCTTTCTCTTCCCTAATCAGTTCAGGAACACATTTTCAGAAATCTGAGTAACTTCCTATCCTCATTCACAAATACTTACTTCACAATGCTCCTGTCACGAGGGAGTGGCATGGCCCCATTGTACCCCTTCCAGTCACACATGACATTCTCTCACAAAACTCAACAAAACAATTGTGCATTATTTAGCTAGTTTCATTCCGAATTCAGAAATAAGAATTAATTCTGAATGCGGTCTGTAATCGCCAGCCAGTGTCAGTTCACCATCTATAATCTCACCTGTTTGTTTAAATGTATGTATGTCTGCCTAAAACTTTCGACAGAAGCGACGAATTTTCACGAGATCGGTATCGTTTCGAAGCCGACCCTTCGGACGACAAATATCGAAAAATTTGCTAAAACATTAATGCCTTCACCCTCAACTGGGCACTTTTCTACAGGGAGGGGTCGGTTTTTTCACCGATATTTTCGAATGTCATCCTCTCTTTTCGATTAACTAGCCTTAATTTAAATATTCATCACTTCCAGTTTGGCGATGGGTGCAACGGCAGAGACCACATATTTTTTTTTTTTGTTTTGCACGTTCTTTTCCTCCTTCGTGATATGGGTTCGAGCCTGCCTGTCTACTACCACTTTTTTTTTGCTCAACACACACTTCCAAACACCTGGGCAACGCCAGGCACCCAGGCTAGTTACTTAGGAGATCCACCCTCCCAGGCCTTGCCATACGGCTTTTGGATGGGGCAAGTTTATCGCTTGTTATCTGAGGCGTCTCTACCAGGGAATGCCAATGGGGATGCTAAGGTAGTTTTTGCTAGGCCAGAGTGCACTCCCTTCAGAGGCGTTGGTTAGACATCGCCACTTTCTGACCTTGTGTCACCTCATGCTGAGGTGAGCAGCATGAAAATATCAACATAGATATTCGAATGTTCCACTGCAGTTCTCCTCTCAAACCTCTCTAAACAATGAGGTATTTTGACAATGTGTATGTGCATATGTCTGTATGATGCAGGTGTGTCGGTAACGAGCATGCGTTGTATGCACACATGCACATAGTCACGATAGCTCACCTTAGAAATATAGTAGTTAATTTAAATTACGAAGTAATCTTAAAAGTTTCAGCGCCCTCCATTCTTTTTGAAAAGACATCTGTCAACTTTTTATCAACAAACTATTCTTAAGTTCTTTTTACTCACAAAACATGATAATAGAGGAGCCAGCGTATCTGTAATCTGAGTATATGTCTGTATGTGTGTGTGTGTGTGTGTGTGTGTGTGTGTGGTCACGAATAGGTTCCTGTGTGGTTGACTATTTTAAAAAACTGATTACATATAATGATAGAAGATGTATCGAGACACAGGAATGGGTATGTTTGATCTGGCAGAATGATGGTTCATTAAAATTGTGGGGTCTGCGTTCGCGCCTGGTCCCCAAAATACAGAAATAAAAAATTTAAAAATTAAAAACAAACGTTTACAAGGGTTTTTGATATAGATGTACATAAGAATACTTTGATAAGTATGTTTCAACTTTAATAGGGATGCTATAATAAAATTGTGGGGTTTGCGTTTGCGCCTGGCCTCCATAGAATGGAAATAGGCACAAATTTTAATAAAGACTTTTCATATCTATCTGCGTAAGTATACTTTGATAATTATGTTTCAGTTCGAAGAAATATGGTATAATAAAATTATTGGGTGTTCGTTCGCACCTGACTTCCATAGAATGGAATTACGTCACAAAGTTTAACAAGGTTTTTTAATATAGATCCACAGAATATAAGTGTTTCAATGTGAACAGGTATGGTATAATAAATTATGGGGTTTATCTATTTCATTTTTACTTTCATCATATTTTGCTTTGGTTTTGATACCCCCAAATTCGAAGCTATCTCTTTACAACCCTTCCTTTTCATAAGCTACCATACTTTCATAAATCATCAGAGTCCATTTTCTGTAGGCCTTTTTTTGAACCCAGTCAACGACCAGGTACTTTTACTAGCATATATATATATATATATATATATATATATATATATATATATATGAGTCCTAAAGTGTGTTGATGTGTGTGTGTATATATAGTTAGTGTGTGTACAAAAAGTGTGTGAGTGTGTTAGTGTGTGTATATATATATATATATATATATATATAGTGTGTTGGTGTGTGTGTGTAGGTATATATATATACATATATATATATATATATAGTGTGTTGGTGTGTGTGTGTAGGTATATATATATATATATATATATATATATATATATATATAGGGCTCGTATTGTACCAAAAGTAAAGTCTTTTTTTTTTTTAAATAAAGTTGAAAAGCGATGAAGATGGAAGTTGTACCATTAAAACGAGCAAATGTATTTTTCTACCTAGTCACAACCATTCTCAGTGCACTTTTGCCAGTGATGAGCGATGGCTGTGTATGGGCGTCCGGAGCGTGCTTTGTCATACGAGGATCATTCCAAAAGTAAAGCCTCTTATTTTTTTTATAATCCAAGAAATGTAAAATCTATTAAAGTGGGAGTGGTACGATTAAAACGAGTGACCTTTTGTGCTCCAAAATTTCTTTTTCTACATAGTCACCATCATTCTCAATGCACTTTTGCCAGACATACCGTCAATATTTCCAACATAGACGAAACTTTCAGGCCATGAGCGCATAAGTTTAGTTATAACAATGCAATTTGCAATCTCCTCAGATCCGTTCGGGTAGAATAAAAAAAATAGGAGGTATTACTTTTGGAACGTCCTTTGTATGTATGCATATATGCATTTATATGCATGTATATGTATGTATGTGTGTATATATATATGTATTTATATGTACGTATATATGTGTATTTATGTGTGTATATATTGATATCTGTGTGTCTGTATGTGTATATAAATGTATTTATATGTATATATATATGTGTGTCTGTATGTATTTATATATATATATATGTATGTGTGTGTGTGTCTGTATATGTGTATATATATTTACTTATATTTATTAGTATATATGTGTGTGTGTATCTATGTTTCTATATGTGTTTATATGTATATATAAGTATATATATATGTGTGTGTCTGTATGTGTATATATGTGTTTATATGTATATATATGTGAGTGTGTGTATATATATATATATGTGTGTGTGTGTATATATTTTTATTTTTAAAATATAATTATCCACTGACACGTGTTTCGTCGTCCACGACTCATCAGAGGGGCTAAATCTACATTCAGTCACTCTGATGAGTCGTGGACAACGAAATACATGTCAGTGGATAATTATATTTTAAAAATAAAAATAATATATATGCCACTCCCCATTTAGGGGGTACCAGATTGGTCAAAGGGAAAATTATTTCCTATCACGCATTTAGGTAAAATTGCACTTTCGTATAAATACTTGAATTCATTCAAGAAAGTATCGCTAACAAAAACAAATAAAAAACATATATATATATATATATATATATATAAAATGTACTATTTCATCATCAGACAAGAATTTGTGGCATATCATTGAAAAAGCAAAACAGCACATTTACCGACAAAGCCAAATGAAGAAGAATACCTTTTCTTTTGTTTGGCACAAGGCCATTTAATCTATGTACAAAACTGGCACGGAGATAAATGTTTCATTTTCTTTGCCAGCAAGACTATCTTTTATTCTAACTTGAATCGTGCAATAAATGATTAATTTAAAAGAAAATTTTATTTTTCAGGTTTGCAACCCTTATTTAAAACAACTAGCGGTAATTTTTAAAATGCTGACATGAAATCTGTGCATTTAATGATGAAAACTTACTTTGGAACTCTCATAGCCTGTCACGCATGAAGCAACCAAAATGTGCCATTGCTTTTGGTCGGCACCGTCCCTCCAGCTTCTGTCCGTTGTGATCAAATCTCTCTCAACTGTTTGATTCCACTTAACTTTTGGTTTCTTATTCTTTTCCCGTCAGGGGTCAACTAAAGACCTTAGTTAGCAATTCTCTCTTGAGCAAATTTTAAGGAATGTCCAAGCCAGCCTAGATGTCATTTGCGGATCATAGTCAATACAAGTTGTTGGTTAATGTGATCTTTGATTTCCTGGTTTACAATTCAATCATTCAATTTGATATCCTGAATCTTTCTAAGGAATTTGGAATCAAACGTGTGTAACTTCCTCTCTTGACTCTTTATAAAGATGCCAAGTTTCACTGATCTCATCATCTCTCACAGACTTCCTGCCTGCCTTGAATCTCTTAAGCTACTCAAAAACTGATGCTCGATTCATGCAAGATGCTCCAAAAGCAGTCTTGGGTATTCCATACGTTTCTGTGGCATTTTTTCCAAGTTTAAAACAATTTTATTGCATATCGTTCTTCTAAAATGTCCACCCGTCCAGATTACATTTTTGAAATTCACCAGTTGTGACAATCTGGCTTTAGTAGGGTGTATTCCAGTTCCTGCTGTAGCTGTTCATTTGAACTTTAAATCATAAAAATTGGTCAGTCATCTCATAAGATGTATAGCAATAACATGTTGAATTTTCAAGAGTCTACGACCATTTTAAACAAGTTTAATAATGAGAAAACAAAATAAGAAATAGAATGACATTATTACATCCTGGGCAACACCAGGAAGGTGCAGTTAGTTTAAAATGATACAGTGGAAACCTAGGATACAGTGGCCCCAGGATATGGCACAATTACGTTGACACACCGGTTCTTTCCAGGTTAAGCAATATCGAGCCTGGCCAGTACCATATGGGTGACCATTTGGGAAGGCAAGGTGCTGTAGGTACAGCGTGGTAAAATACCAGGTTGGGAAACTGGTGCTGTCTATCCTTCTCTCGAGGGTAGATCGGACTCTCTTAAGCCGTGGTAAGCACCCTGTCTAGTGATGGCGTCACAATAAAAAATACCCTTGATAGCCCTGGCGAAGCATCAAGTATTCAGTTATGGACAAGATTCGAATTACACTACAAACGTGTAGTGAGTTCAATCTCAGCTGTAGCCACATGTTAGGTTTTACGGTTCCGGGATACGTTTTTTTTCAGGTTACGATGTGGAATACGATATACACTATTTTCAATTGGAATTCATTATTGAGATGAGTATTATTTGTTAATTTATTCATTGTTGACTATTATCCTCATCTTTTCTTAGTTGTTGCTTTACGATGTTTCAGCCAACTATTCCTCCGAATCTTCTAACTGCATTCTCAGCAATTATTGCCATCCATAGTTGTTGTCATCTCACCACGTTTTTTGGCCAAGTAAGCCTCTGGCCAGCTTTGGGTAGGATTGAAACCGCTATCTTCAGACAATTCTCACCTGGAACCAAAGAGATTCAACGTCTCTATCCACTGTGCCACAGGCCCCCGAAGGAATACAATGTTTTTCCAGACCCTGATTATGGTAGTTGCCCTGCGTTACGGTGTTATTTATAATGTTATTTGATTATATACATGTGTATTATATACTGTACTGTATTTTGTTACTAATTTTTAATATGTACGGTATAAAATTTTGCTTAGGTTCCGATATATGGCTATTTCACCTTATGATCCCAACCCCGGAACAGATTAATGCCCTATCCCGGGGTTCTACTGCATAGATTTACATTGTCTCTTGGAGAAATAAAAGTAATATTTGTTTAGGACAATGTGAACAAAACGTAGCTGTTATTAAACCTTAATTTATGTCAGAGGATAAATTTTTTGTTTTTCCAGATTTTTCAGAACTGATTAAATGCTACTGAGGCTTTTCCCATCCCGTACTGCAACTCATTAATATTATCTTTCTCATCTAGTAATTATACATGCAATAAGACTAGATGTCTAGTTTATCAGCATTTAATCGCGAATTCCGCCTTAAAAGTTCCAAATACAATAATACAACTGCCACAGGTTATCTGAGATAGTCATGATATAAGATATTACATGTACAAAATGTCCGACTAGTGGTTATATAAGTGAGACAAAATTACATCTTAGGTTTCTTACCCACATATGTAAGAAAAGAGACAGAAACAAAATGTATTATAAAACTTAGTACACAAACAAGTCTGAAATCCGACATCTCTTGAATCTGTATATTAATATCATGGTACCTTTAACATACGTACGTACATGTGTCAGAGTTTCCAGATTATAAATTATTCGATCGGGAGATCCTATTTATTAAAAGGAGGATAGAAGGTGATAACTAGGGCTAGGACAACAGCATATTCTTTTCATTGTTTTGACTTTCAGGTGTGTATCTGTTGATATCTTATATGCTTTTATATAGAGTGATGTGGTTCTCGATTGATTAACTGTGTCTAACTGTGCCGGATATATACTCGAGAGTCAAAACAATGATAAGAATATTCTGTTGTCATAGCCCTAGTGATAACATACTACAGACATTAAATTAGTATATTGATACAATAATTTAATGTTTGTAGTATCTTATCACTTTCTATCATCCTTTTTAATAAATAGGATCTCCCGATCATCGAAGACGCAATGTAAAAAAAAAAAAAATTGAAGTTGCTTTTGGGCCATATATAAAACTGAAATATACCTTTTTGGTCTTCTGGCTAGGATCTGTCTGTCTAAAGATAGTATAATGTGGGGTTTCCGTTTGTGTTGTGCATCCATACAATAAGGATATTGGAGATAACTCGTAATAACCAGATATATTTTGACACTACATTAAACAGATTATTTGGATAAATACTTTTACAGTTTTAACAAAAGGGCTACTACGGGGTTTCCATTCATGCCGATCGTCTACAGAATGCCCAGCAGCAATATATTGCATATGAAAGATGCTGTTGTGGAATTACCACAGGTTCTGCTAGTTTGTATAAATATTTTACAAATTCTGCAGAATTTTTGTTTTGGAATGAAACTGTGTTGACTGAAGAAATCAGTTGCTTTTAACAGGTAAATCACGGCGAGATGAACACACACACACACACACACTTTCAGGTTATTTTTTAAGACAATAGTTTTATTTTCCAATCGGCAGAGAGATTTTGTGTGAACTTTCTTTAATGTAAAGATGTTTCATAAAGTTGAAAATACCAGTTTCTTTCAACAATTTCAATTTCATTTAGTGTCTTATTATTTTGGATGAAGAGCAGAGGACCCCTCGAAATATCAAAATTACAACATCTATAATTTTCCATGTTTTTTTGCTAATTTGCCTTTTATTCTTCTATAATTTTACCTGTTCATATTTGACTTTTAATTGAAATATTCTATTGTTCACGTCAATTTAAAAGAAATAACTTCTATTTGAGAAAAAGAAAGTCTGCACAATGGAAAATTATTTAAATGTAACTTTAGGACATTAATGCAACACAAATACAACAGGAACACAATGAACTAGTTAATATTTAGTAACATAGCCCTTCTGCAATTTGACAGCCTACAATCTTTTGGGAATTCTTTGAATTCAGCAATACTCTGTGGAAAAGGCAACCCACTTTTCTTGTCCAAAGTTCTTCTAGATTTGAAATTTTATCATTGCGTAGCTGTTGCTTGATGTAATGCCATACGTTTTTGATAAGTTTAAGATCTGGAGATTGTGCAGGCCAATCCAAACATGGAATATCATGCTCTTCCAGGAACCTCTTGACATTGCCAGCTGTGTGAATGGGAGTATTATCCTGCATGAAGATGGGATTATCATCCAAATTCCGACCAAAGTAGGGTAGAAAATGCTCAGTCAACATATTAATGTACTTGGTCGAATTAATTTGACCTTGCAAGTGAACTATAGGCCCTGGACAATTGGTACTAATAATGCCCCACATCAAAACTGAACCTCCACCACCTTGCAGCGTTGAAACTGAGCACCTAGGATTAAAGTCTTTGTCTTTCCTCCGACGGACGTACTGCCTACCATCACTGTCTAGCCTATTGAACTTGCTTTCGTTGCTAAAAAGCATTTTTGACCAATATGAAGAGTTATGATCTTCATTGCATCTGACGAAGTCCAGACGGCACTTTCTCTTCTTTACAGAAATCATTGGCTTGCGTCTTTCAACATATCCTCGCAAATTAAATTCCTTTAATCTGTTCTTGACAGTAGAAAGAAAACACTTTTCAACAAGATTGCACTGTTGTTGGATTTGGGGAGCCGTTAAAAATCTGTTTCTTAGGCTGCGGATCTTGATAGCATTGTCTTCCTTGTTAGAAGTAACTCAAGTATGACCAGATTTAGGGGCATCATGAACACTGCCGGGGTTTTGGTGCTTTTGCACAGTCTCTCATACCGTTTTCTCATCACATTTAAATCTGTGTCCGATTTCTCAATTGGATAAACCGGAAAAGTGGAGATTAATGAACTACTGATGATCACTAAGAGAAAGTCGTGGCATATGGACTTAATGTTACATTGTATAAATAACCTGGAACAACAACAATTACGGTTAGAGATGCTTTGTTGCCTGCTGGTGGATATTTTAAACTGATTTAGGGGTGATAATTTAAGCTGGTTTTAAGTGAATTTGTTACTGCGGACTTTCTTTTTGCCTCCTCAATTTGAAGTTATTTTTTTAAATTGATGTGAACACTAGAATATTTAAATTAAAAATCTTATATGAACAGGTAAAATTATAGAGGAATAAAAGGCGAATCAAATTAGGTATAGATTGTTTAAACAGTTGCATTAAATTTAGCTTAAATTTGCAGTTAATGAAAAAATTACAAGTGCGGACTTTCTTTCGCCGGCACTTTACATGCATACATAGATTTAAACAGACAGGTGAGATTTATATTATAGATGATAAACTCCCTTGTTCAATGCATGACGGCCATAAATTCATCCTATTTTACTCTGCTTTCAATGTTTGTGCTACAAGGTCAGCCCTGTTCACACAAAACAAGCTGCATGACTCACAAGTTACAGTTTGAGCAGGTACACTTCCGATTCACGCTCTACACAGATTGATTTGATTAAAAATTAGACGTCTAATTTATCAGCATATAATTTATCAGACAAAGCAAACGAGATTCCCAAACAGCCAAACATTTCAATCGAACAGGCGATACACTCTATAGCATGCCTAATACTACCAACAGGCTTTAGCTTTATCCTTCCAGACCTAGCACCAAATCACTAAAACTTCCTGTTTGGTAATTCGATCACTCCATTTGAACCCTAGAATCTCTCTAAGGCTAAAACTTTTGTTGTCCTTTAATTATGGATTCTATCTTTACAGCCACATTTTTCCTGTAATAGTCACAATATAATATAATGCATGTATAAAATGTTTGACTAATGGTTACATCGGTGAGACCAAATTTGCTCTTAGGTTTAGATTTAACAACCACAAACTTGTTATGTAGACAAAACAAAGACTCCCAAATAGCCAAATATTTCAATCAAACATCGTATAACCTATAGCAAAACTAACGCTACTCGCAGGCTTTCTTCGTCCTGACATTCTTCCAAACCTACTTTTGGTCACTAAAACCTCTTGTTTCTTTTAATAGCCAATTAAAGAATAATTACGTCAGTAAAATGATGAAAACGATAATTTTATTCAATGTGACCGACCAATAAAATCTTTTATATGGATGTGTTCATACAAAAGTTAAGCGACTTTGAACCTGGCCAGCACCAGATGGGTGACCATCCTGGAAATGCTAGGCAGTGTATGCATTCAGGTAAGTAGGTTTATCTACTTCAGAGAGATGAAGTTTCAGGTCACCCTTGAGCAAGGTGTAGCACCTTTTAGCCTCCCTCTGATATTTAGGGAGGGTTGCCATACGGTGAGATAGGGTAGGGTTCCTCAACTGTGATGAAGTTTCAGGTCACCCTCGAGCAAGCTATAGCACCTTTTAGCCTCCCTCTGATATTTGGTAGGGTTGCCATACAGTGGGTGGGTGGAATGGATGGAGTTCCTCAACTGTGATGAAGTTTCAGGTCACCCTTGAGCAAGGTGTAACACCTTTTAGCCTCTCTCTGATATTCGGGAAGGTTGCCATACAGTGGGTGGGTGGAATGGATGGAGTTCCTCAACTGTGATGAAGTTTCAGGTCACCCTTGAGCAAGGTGTAACACCTTTTAGCCTCTCTCTGATATTCGGGAGGGTTGCCATACAGTGGGTGGGTGGAATGGATGGAGTTCCTCAACTGTGATGAAGTTTCAGGTCACCCTTGAGCAAGGTGTAACACCTTTTAGCCTCTCTCTGATATTCGGGAGGGTTGCCATACAGTGGGTGGGTGGAATGGATGGAGTTCCTCAACTGTGATGAAGTTTCAGGTCACCCTTGAGCAAGGTGTAACACCTTTTAGCCTCTCTCTGATATTCGGGAGGGTTGCCATACAGTGGGTGGGTGGAATGGATGGAGTTCCTCAACTGTGATGAAGTTTCAGGTCACCCTTGAGCAAGGTGTAACACCTTTTAGCCTCTCTCTGATATTCGGGAGGGTTGCCATACAGTGGGTGGGTGGGGTAGATGGAGTTCCTTGACTGCGATAAAGATAATACATTGAGAAAAGGTAGGCTCTGTTGGAAACCAAACCGAATAGAGGGACACCATGTGGCACTCTTCTAATTTGTCTATGAGCCAGACCAGAAGTAGTAAGGCTTAGAAAACTGTCATGAAAAAAAAAACCATGGACACGAATGGGTTAAACACGTATCTTCCTTTCAGATGATTCATTAATTCTAGATTAGTTATTTGTAGATTTTGCTGACTGCCCACAGATAATGGGTTTTAAAAAAAATCTTTTATCGTAGCAACTTTTCATAAGCTGCGATAAAAACGGCACGTCAGAATTGTTTGACAGATTGAATTCACTTCGGAGATGCATTCGAAAGACATGGCACCAATAATCTGCGCTAGACAAAAGATTATTTCTCCAAATCTATATTCTTATTTTAAACTGGCTAAACCTACCTGGCGTTGCCCGGGATGCAATTTTATTATTCTTAGGAATGAGAAAACAAAAATGAAAAAGAAATGAGATTCTAGTTGTAACGGAAATTGTATAAATCCGCCATCATGCAGAGCAGTGAGCCATGGGCGCCAAACACTTCTGACTTTCAACAGCTTCAATGTAATGTACATGCCATGATAAGATGGATGTACGACAGAAATCTTTGGAAGAAAATCTCTTAAGCTGTGCTCTAGTAGAAGGTATTGGTGGGATTTTGGATGCCTTGCTTGCTCTTTTCTTTTTTTTTCTTTCTTTTTGTATACATGGTAGTCACCACTTATCAAGGCCCGGAAGCCACTCGGGGATAAAGGTTATTGCGTGTACAGAAATCAACGGGATAATATCATAGCAATCGCTAGTAATGGAGATTTGATAAATTGTCTTACTTAAGGGGGCGGTTTATCAGGAATTTGTTTACGTTAGATTTGAAGACATCCAAGTTGTAGTCAGGTGGGAAACAGGAGAAGAGAGTTCCACAGGTGGGCACGTCTAAGAAAGAAGCTTTATTCATGAAATCTACGTTTTGATTGAGGCATAGATAAAGAGTGGGGAAAATTATTGACAGTGGTTTCAGCTAGACGAGCGTTTTTCTTGAAAGAGTGGCGAGGGGGGGGACCAGAGAATGGAGCTCAGACGAGCACTTCCCATGGAAATAACGATAAAACAAAGACAGGCTCGCAACGTCTCTTCTGTGGGAGAGGTTTCAGGGAAGAGAAAAGGGCATTCCCCACTAAGCTACGAAGTCTATTTTGTACATCTGCATCTTAGGTCGACTGGCTATGTACAGCCTATCATCTCGGTAATGTGCTTGGGTAGTTTAGGCAAAAGGGTATGCGAAAGACCAAGGAAAACTCTGTTTGAGTCCATACGAAGTGACTTGACCGCTTATAACATGATTAGTATCAACCTATAGATTGGACTGCATTGAGAACAGGCGTAAGACGTTATCCGGTGTTGCTCAACCTAGAGTTGCAATGCCTTGAATATCAAAACCAGATAATGATGAAGGGAGATGATTCATATTATAGAAGACAACAAAATTCTAGTCTACATGGAAACATTTTTTTTTACAAGGTCGTCACCACTTATCAAGGCTCGAGGGCCACTCAAGGATAAGGGTTAATGAATCTAAGGTGGTAGTGTAGTAATCGTTAATGGTGTAAGTTGGGTAAAACTTGGTTATTTTAGAGGACAGCTTAACAAGAATTATATTGGACTACGATATTGTAATCAGCTGGGATGCAGACCAGTGGAATAGTGTTCCACAAGCAGGTAGTTCTAGGAAAGAAGCCTTGTTCATGTAATCTGTCTTTAGATTTAGGCACAGACGGAATAGGGAAAATTGTTGATAGTGGTTGTTGTAATGTAGTGGTGTTGCACAGAAGTGAAGTTCTTGGAAAGAAACCCTGTTCATGGAAATTGTTTTTGATGTTAAGCAAATGGGGGGGGAGAGAAGAAAGGTTCTTTGCAGTTGTGACAATAAAACAAGTTCTTGTTATGAAAATGTTACTGGAAGGAACCAAAGATTGAAATTCGGTTGATACCTTTCATAATAGAGCAGAGAAAGACTACTAACGTATATTTTGTGAGATCACCTCCCCCCACTAGATTGTGAAATATAGTGGGGGGGGGGAATGATCTCACAAAATATACGTTACTAGTCTTTCTCTGCTCTATTGTTATTTATTATATTGTTATCACAAGTGCTATATAAGTGCTTATACTGATAATTACGTAAGCATGAAACAGTAGGGTCCGTATGTATAAAAATTGTCAATACTTATTTTAAAATGTTATAAATTATAAAGCCCCCTTTTAGAAATTAAAGTTGAGCCCTATTAAGAGAATTAAGAAAAAAGCGGTCAACTTTAGCAAAAACATATGATTCTGACTTCCTGTCATACTCTGTTGACTGTCTACTGTGATTGCCCGCCGATATGGCATTTGTAGGTACTTAATTTCCTTCCATCCATGTGTTGGTTGCTGATAGCCTGGAGGAAAGATGCTAGCCTACAAAGTCAAGAGTGGCTTTGTGACTGGGTTTGTGTTATATATTCGGGGGTGTCATAAAGGAGATTTTGTCAAGGAGATTCGTGTACGTGATCGTCTAGTTTCTAATGGTTTTATTTTTGATGTCTTCGTGGGTGTGTGTTTGTGTGCATGCATTTCTTAACATACCTTTATTCATGTGTCGTCGGTTGTTCCTCTGGTTTTCATTGTCTCTTGGAGGGGAGCTGGCCTGTTGGATGAAGAATTCACTCCAAGACGATGAAATGGTTTTATAGTTTTTATTCACCTTCCAAAGGTCGACACAGAATGGAGGTGAACCTTGCTTGTTTGATGATACACGTCAGCGTCCTCCCCAGCCCAGGGGGGGGGGGACAGCTGAAAAGCCATCTGTCTTATTCAACACCCGAAACCCAACTGCCAAGAAAGAATCAGCTAACCTCATCACATGATACCACGTCATCTGGTCAGCTGACCTTTCTTTTGCAAACGTGTCCACTGTCCACGTTATTCACCTCTCTCCCTCTCTCTCTCCCCCTCCCTCTCTCTCTCTCTATTCTCTAATAGAGACACACAGAGAGAAAATAGAAAGAGTAAGAAAGCCAGAGAGGGGGGAGAGATGCTCTTTAACATTTGAATTTCCTGATCAGTAGTAATTATCTCTTCCTACACTGATGATTGCATAAACATGAAAGACTAGTGACTATAGATATAAACAAGTGAAGCATGCATAGTCCTACGCTTAATAGCATGCATAGACTACGCTTAATTTCAACGCTCTCGACTTTCTGTTGCGCGATGGAGACATCAGTTAAGACGTTACGTTTTTTGGTTTTTTTTCCTCCTTTGCGTTACGGGTTCAAGCCTGCTTGCTTACTATCACTTTTTTTTTTTTGACACCTCTCTTCACCCAAACTGCCTACTGTTGTTTTGATTCCAACCCCTCGCTACTGACACTTCTTTTTATTCTCCCTCCTCCCTCCCTGGGGTTCTTTACTACACCTCCACACACTCGGGCAACACTGGGTACCCCCCCCCGCTAGTCTAATATAATCGGAGATAGCTAGAAAAACAAACAAAAAAGAAAAACAACTTTTTTTTTTATTTTGTTGACCATATACCCGGGCAACGCCGAGTAACCATGCTAGTTTAGAATAAGTGTCACATTTGGTATTAAATATATCCCCTCTCGCCGCCAAATATGGGTTGATATGTCATAAAAGAAAAGACAAACTAAATATTTTTTTTGTGTGTGTTTTGTTTTAGTCATTGTTTTGTTATTTCCTTCGGCCATCTTAGACAAAGGAAGTTGTTCCTCGTCTTGGCTTGCACAGGAAAACGATACTCGCCTATGTTTAAAATATGACGATTCTCGGTAAAATTGTGAATTTAAGTCGGTTACCTCCCTCTTTCCACCCCAAGCTAATATTCCAGCGTTGGTTGTAGGTCAGTGCAAACACTAGTCAAAAAGGCACTTTTCTTTTCTTTTTCTTTCTTTTTGTTAAAAACACAAAAACAAAAGCAATAAAAGAACACGATAAATTTTTACTTTCTTTCTACCTTACCACTTACATTTAAACTGAAGGCTTATGTAGGTTTTCAGGTATGCTGAAAACGAATATCACATCCAAAGGAGTTTTCTGGATATTAAGACATTTTTTTCTTATGTATTATTACTTAATGAATGTCAGCACCGTTCGTAGTTCTTAACATAGGTTATTTTCTACCACACATGCGCATTAGTATTTTTTTGAAGTTAGGAAAAAAACATGGCTACCAATCGGATTACTTTGGTCTTAATATCCAAAAAATTACTTGTTTGCGTCCAATTTCAATGTGATATTCATTTTCAGAATACTCGAAAACCTATAAAAGTCGTCATTTTAAAGGTGAGTGTTAGGTGGAAAGAAAGTAAAAAAGGGTTTGTTTTACTATACACATAGATTCAAAAAAGTTGTCAAAAACAAAATATATAACAAATAAATGTTATCAAAGGCAAGATAAGTTACTTTTCTACCTAACTGGATATTTTTTGTGTTTTTATTTAATGTAACATGTTTATTCAGCTCGAAAAACATACAGTGTTTACCGATGTATAGGAAAATTTTAAATGGCGCCAAACTCTGGTGAACACGTTAAGTTTGGGAAAATGAGTTAAAAAGAAAAAATATACAAAATACTGTTAGAAACTTGCTCAATGTTACCGTGGCATAGGCTGACATATATTTGGTGGATTTACAGAGCAACCCTCTCACATGTAATTTTACACGTGTAAAATATGTATTTTACGCCAATCAGGAAAAACAACAACTCTATTGTTAAATATAGAGAGATTTATAAAGAATCAGAATCGGTAATTGTATCAGAATCAGACAGAGAGACCGACAGACAAACAAACCAACTGATAGTCATTTATATATTAGATTTTCAGTATTTACAAGTGTTCAATACAGGAATAGAGCTTGGTAATAAGTTATATAAACATACAAATTCCATGCATTTTAACCGGACGTTTGTCTACAGGGATGAAATATGGAAGCTTTTGTGTAGCTTTAATTATGATAAATATATTTTCATATATATATATTAGTGACCTTGTCCGTGTAGGGGTGGTGGAGTGCATAAGACTCTCTACCAAACTACTCTGTCAATTTTTCGTCTACAGAGTTGAAAGTTTATATAAAGGAGATTCAGACTTGTTGAACAAATTTGTTTTGGTTTTTAAGCTGCTGAGGGATAAAAATTGGAAGTTGGCAGGCATAAGTCGACTTATAGTGCTCCTCTATGCATGCACAAATATACATTTATACACT
>NC_136518.1:12722557-12782557 GCF_053919585.1 Euprymna scolopes | reverse complement strand
TTAACTTTGGTCAAAATCGCCTGTTCCTTTTATCAAATTATTTCGATTATTGATCATCGATACTTATCAAAGACATTCTGATACAGAACTTATCTAAGAACACTACCAGGTACATATAGTTTGTATTATCCGGATTCCTCTGCCTACTGTCCTCATCTTGAGTGATTTTCTCACAACGTTTTGGTCGATGTAACCTTCGACCTTCTTCAGGTGTATCTTGTCAAACTTGATAATCTGTATAGAATTTCGGATGGAACCCTTTATTAAATAATAAAGAAATATCCATGGGAATAACATGCTCTCATTTCGTCAGCCATGACCGGGTAGAAATCTTAAGTAATTCTCTTTTGTATTCTTAGTATTACCTGCACTGAGGATCGAACCTTCAACCTCTAGAAGAGTGTCACTTAGAACTGAATTTTACTAGTACGTTATTCGTTATACCATGAGCCCTTGCGGAAATGTGAGAATAACACTCAAGATGAGAGCAGTAGTCTGAATAATCCAAACTACCAATCTTTATCTTCAAAATAAAAAATTATAAGAATAGTAGTCAGAATTATTCAAATCATATATTTATCTAATATATAAACGACTATATGTCTGTCTGTCTGTCTCCATATATTCAAACTCTATCTCCTGCAAAACTAAACGTCGCAGAGTGATGCTAAGAGCCTCAAATGATTAGATTTTTTTTTATATGTCTATCCGTCTGTCTGTTGGTTTGTTTGTCTGTTGGTTTGTTTGTCTGTCGGTTTGTCTGTTGGTTTGTTTGTCGGTTTGTCGGTCTGTGTGTCTGTCTCCATATTTTAAAACTCTATCTCCACCAAAACTAAAAGTAGCAGAGTGACACGAGGGGCCTCAAATGATTGGATTTTTATGGGCCGTTCTTTTATGGGTCTTTAGTTGGTTTAAATAGTTTTTAAGGAGTCAAAAATGGGTAAAAAATGAAAAAATCGTTAAACATTTTGTACATCCATCTTGGTTTATTTTTTATTTTTTAATCAGTTTATGTGTGTCACGTTGGTACAGTGGTAACGTCACCAGCTTTGAATGTTACAGTTTTGGTTTTGATTCTACTTTTTTTTTTTATATATATACTTTTGAATTCATGACTCTATAATAATATATACAAAATCTGGGCGAATTAAATTATCATATTTAAACGTGTTTTCCGCCCGAGTAAAGCCCCACCCCCATCCGCTAGTACTAATTAAAAATTATGCACATAGGTTGATTGAGTTAATAAGGAGGAGATAACTCGGTTACTACCGCAACGTCAAATTTATCTCTTCCGTGGATCTCTCTCATTTCAGCTTCTTTCCATTCCATTCTTATTATTATCCGATTCCATTGTCTCCCCCAACCCTTTCTTTCCGGATCTTTCCACAGACACCACACTTCAGTGGATAGACACGAAACAGACCCGAAGAATGATTCAACCAGACGAGCCTGGAGGGATAAAAGACAGACAATTAAACTGACACTTGTCTTGTTTCTCACAGATTCCAAAGGAAAAATCGATATTCTTAGAAAATTCCTGTAAAACTCATCATATCAAAAAAAAAAATAAATAAAAAAATAAAAAAATAAAATAAATAAGTAATAGAAAATATTTTTGCTATCATAAAATTAGGTTTAGTTTGATTTTTATTTATATATTCATTTGTTTATTTGCAGACGTATCCTCGTCTTTATAGTTGTTTATTCACCACTATGGAAGGTGGTAATTATTGAGAATGCAGTCAGGAGACTCAACATTCTTATCCTGTTGTGGCTAATCACTTGGTGAAGGCCAGAGGATGAGTAGGCCGAAACGTGTTGAAACAACAACTATGAAGATGAGGACAACAGTCCACAAATAAATAAATAAATATTCGAATTACTCATCTCAAAGGATTCCAATCATAATAAAAAAATAATATACAATAGTTTAATTTTGTTTTACGGCATATCAACCCATTTCAAATTATTTAATGCCAATTTCAATGATTTTTATAAAAGTTTTTATCCTTCAAGTTTTTAACATGTTCAAATATGGAGTTTGGTTTGGTTTGTTTTGGTTTGGTTGTTTTATTTTACGGCATATCAACCATTTTTTAGAGTTTTTTAGGGGTAGGCTATAGAAACAAAATTTTTCAAATAAATGCCAAAAGTGGCTTATTACCTTCATTTATATGTAAGTAGATGGGAACAAGTGATTTTTTTTCAAAACGGGTCAACATTGGAGGGTCGCTGACCCCAAACGTGATTTGACCGTGAGAATGTTAGATTTAATGATATAGAGCCATTTATGGTCAAAAATTGCACCCTGTGTGGCTTGAGGTGCATTTTGGAAAATCTGTGATTTCCGACCATTTAATTTTGACCCATTTTGGACTCTGAGATACCCTACAAAACCCTATACTTGTGGGATAGCCAATGGGAATGTTAGATTTAATGATACAAATGCATTTATAGTCAAAAAATGCACCCTGTGGCTTTCAATAAGTGATTAAGTGTGTTCGGGGGCGAAATTTGGGCCATTTTCACGCGTCGACGCGGTCAAATCACGTTTGGGGCCAGCGACCCTCCAATTTTGACCCGTTTTGAACAAAATCACTTGTTCCCATCTATTTACATATAAATGAAGGTAATAAGCCACTTTTGGCATTTATTTGGAAAATTTTGTTTCTATAGCCTACCCCTATTTTTATGAATACAATCATTTTGGTTAAAGTTTTAACGCTTCAAGTTCTTTATATCTTCCATGGCTCTACAAAAGAAAAAAAAAATAAAAGTCTCCCATGAAATCGAACACTTCCTAAATTATACCTGCATATTATCTGAACTCAAAAACATGCGACTTTTTTTTTTTTTCTTTCTCTATAAAGTATGCATTATGCTAGTCTAAACTTAATACGTAACCCTAAAGGTATTACTTCTTAACCAGTTTTTTAAATGAGTTAAAATAACCAGACTTTTCCAATTTGATAAAAGTTCCATTATAGCATATTTATTATGGGGTGGAGCTGGAATGGTCGAACATTCTAGCTCGAGGTAGATAAAGGCAAAAAGTATCCATGCATTAACATGGGAAGAGAGACTATCTTCAAGTAATATCCTAAGCTGGGGATGGGGCAACGGACTTATACTAAGTAGATATTAATAAGTCCTTTTCACCTTTTTTTTTTTTTTAATGGAGAGTAGATAATACATGTGGATGTGTTATCGGCAGCTCTAGTAACTCTCACTTCTCCTTTTTTGTCCTTCAGTTCTCATTTCCAATAAGTGATTTTTCTGACAAGGAGTGAAGAAAAAGCTGCTTTCCAGGTCGGTAGTACTCTGTAAACAGTACCCTGAGATGTCGGAAAATTTCTGTTTCTATGTTTATCTTTGTGGTCATTTCACTAGTAAGGGTGCTGGAGGTAAACGTTTCATCTGGGCTGACGTTATCCGCCTGATAGTCAGGGACCCGAACCTTGGATTAACCACTAAGGAGGCTGTCCTATCAGCAGGTGCAAAGTACCAGGGCTGCTGTATTGCCATTTGGTGCATGGATTCTGGACCATACAGTAGTTTCTGGTAGGGCCTCTTGATGCCATACTAGTGGGTAATTGTTACGGCTTTACATTATCATGTGCTGAAAAAAAAAAAGAAAAATTTCTTGTCTTTTTCTCTCTTACTTTCCCTCTCTATCCTGCTCCAACCAAGTCTATCAACCTTCTCCACAAATCCCAAAACCTCAACATGACAAATCTCCCCCCCCCCAAAAAAAAACCACGAATAAACTTAGAACCCCATCCTCCTACGAAGACCCCTACTACCAGGTCTCCTTCTCCAACATCAGGGGTCTACGTTCCAACCTTCCAGAGGTTGAAACACAATTACAGGAGATGAAACCGGACATATTCTTTCTAAGTGAGACTGGCATAGGGCCAACCACTTCCCTAGACGAATTCATAATTAAAGGATACTCTAACTTAACATCTAAATCTGACCACCAAGATCGCCATGAGCATGGAATATGTGCCTACATTAAAGATGGCTTTCCATGTGGTAGGGATATCTCCATAGAAGACCTTAATTTACCTTATATGTGCTTCCGGGTTGCACTAGCTTACACTACTGCATTTATATTTGCCCTCTATCGCCCCCACAACAGTGGGGTTACTATCTTTAAGAGCATATCTGAGAAAATTGATTACATCCTGTCTGCTCATCCTTCGGCTAACATTCACATTTGCAGTGGCTTCAATGTCCATAATGTGGAATGGCTGACCCACTCAAATAAGACCGATGATGAGGGGAGGTTCTGTCATGATTTTGCCACTGCCGATGACCTCACTCAGATTGTTCACGAATCCACCCGTGTGCCCAATACTACCGGTCAGTATGCAAGCCTTCTAGACCTTTTCCTCACAACTTCCCCTGAGCTATGTTCATGTTCCGTTCTATCTCCTCTGGGATCCTCCGACCACTCCGTTGTAGCAGTTAAGATAAAAATGAAATGTAATAAGTCTTCAGACGTACCTTTCCACCATACTGTATATCGATACTCTATGGCTGACTGGGATAGCTTCCGTACATTCATATCTGATCTACCTCTGCATTCCATGTTTAAAAAGGATGTGTCCTCTATAGTATCAGACCTGACCGAATGGTTAATTGTAGGCATAAATCGATTCATACCATCCAAAAAATTCCAACAAAAACCTAACAGCCAGCCATGGTTCTCCCCAGAATGTGCTGCTGCCATCGCGCACAGAAATCACTTTTTCCATAGCTACCAATGTAATAGATGTACTGAGACTAAAGCTGCTTTCAGGAACGCCAGCAACCACTGTAAAAGAGTAATATAAAAATGCAAGAGAGCTATATGCTCAGTCCGTTAAATCCAAAGTAGCTGATCAGTGGCTTGGTTCCCACCAGTTTTGGCAAATAGCAAACAGGATCCTGAACAGAAGCGTGCGTTCTATCCCAACTATCATCAATTGACCTGAGGTCATCTCATCAGCATATGACAAGGCCAGACTATTTGCCAAGAACTTTGCAGCTAATTCTACCCTATGCGACAAAGGCTATCAACTCCCCATATTTCTTCCTATAACAGACAACACGCTATGCAACATACAAATATCTGTGCGTGATGTCGCCAAGCTAATCAAGGACCTTGATTCCAGTAAAGCAACTGGCCCCAACGGCATTCCAGTTATAGTGCTGAAAAAGTTCCAACCAGAACTTGCCCCCATACTTACAAAACTGTTTAAGCGTTGCCTTAAGGAGAAGTGTTTTTCAACATCCTGGAAAATCTCATCAGTATGCCCTGTATTTAAGAATTCAGGTGAAAAGTCATCTCCCTCTCAGTACAGACCAATAAGTCTCCTGTGTGTCATGAGTAAGTTGTTGGAATCCATATTAAATAAAGAAGTAGTCAACCACCTCAGCAGAAACAGCCTTCTTAGTGACATGCAATATGGTTTCCTCTCCACAAGATCTACAGCAGATGTGCTAACGGTTATATCTCATAGGATTAATGAATCTCTTGACAAAGGTTTCCCTTCCAGGGCAATTGCTCTTGATATATTGAAGGCCTTTGATAAGGTATGACATAAGGGCCTACTTCACAAGATTTTTAGCTACGGTATCCCTTTCCTCTGATCTTGAGCACATGGTACAGTGGGGGAAGAGGTGGCTGGTCACTTTTAATGCATCCAAAACCAAGCTTCTATCTTTACGTCATCAACGCTCTGATCCCCATCTGGCATCAATTGAAATGGATGGCTCTTGTCTTGGGGAGGTTCCATGTTTTGACAAGCTTCTGGGTTTGACCTTTACTCCTTATCTGAAATGGAACACGTACATCAGGTCTGTTGCCAAGGACACTGGGAAAATGGTGGGATCCTTCTACTGCTCCAGAAGATAACTCACTACTGTATAAATATATATAAATATATTGTATAAAAGCCAAGTACATCCAAGGATGGAGTACTGCTGCCACATGTGGGCAGGAGCTGCTAAAAACAGCCTATCCTGCCTTGACAGAGTACAAAATAGACTTCGTAGCTTAATGGGGGATGCCCTTCTCTCTTCCCTGCAACCCCTCTCCCACAGAAGAGACGTTGCGAGCTCTTTGTTTTATCGTTATTTCCATGGCAATGCTCGTCTGAGCTCCAAATCTCTGGTCCCCCCTCGCCAATCTTTCACGAGAAACACCCGTCTGGCTGAAACTACTGTCAATAATTTTCCCCACTCTTTATCTGTGCCTAAATCCAAACCTAGATTCCATGAGCAGAGCTTCTTTCTCAGAAGTGCACGACTGTGGAACTCTCTTCCGTTTGCCTGTTTCCCACCTGACTACAACTGTGATATCTTCAAGTCCAACATAAACAAATTCCTGACAAACCGCCCCCTTAAGTAAGACACTCTATCAAATCTCTAATACTAATGATTACTACAATACTATCTCATTGATTACTGTACACGCAATAACCCTTATCCCTGAGTGGCTTCCGGGCCTTGATAATTGGTGACCTCTATGTAAAAAAAAAAAAAAAAAAAATTTAGCATTAGTTAATCTTCAACAACTAAATATTTTACTTTACTAGCCAAATAGAAAAGTTATGAGCCAAACCCACATGATTTTTGGAATATATCTTTGTTCCGTGACATATATATTTCTGATTTTTTTTTAATTAGTGTAATTCTAAATATGCACTGAATTTTATGTTAAGATTTGAAGATATAAACATTAGAATTTCTTGATGCTTTTTTAAAACTGCCTTCGTTTAAAAAAAAAAAATCTATTTTTTGTTTGAATAATTTGATTTTTCCATCCCCTTAAGTAATCTAAGTTACCTAATTCCCACTACTAACGTTTACTACGACATTTTACCAATGACTACCGTACAGTCATCAACCCTTATCATCGAGTGGCCACTGGGTCTTGTAGAGGACCAGGATATATAAATCCCAATCCCGTTACAAGAAAATAATGAAACGAATGGA
The DNA here is from genome assembly GCF_053919585.1 of Euprymna scolopes. Classification (NCBI taxonomy): domain Eukaryota; kingdom Metazoa; phylum Mollusca; class Cephalopoda; order Sepiida; family Sepiolidae; genus Euprymna; species Euprymna scolopes. Next base: position 12,775,570 of record NC_136518.1, on the reverse strand, counting down.
ATTGAAGGAAACAAAAACTCAATTGATGGATAAGATAAACGTGTCGTTTATTTACTGTTGAAAGAATGAATGTTTTAGATATAACATGTGTTCATGTCCGCGCGGGTGTAACCATCGTTTGTTGCGGGATTGGAAAAAGGAAATGTGTTTTCATCTCACTATCGTTTGTTGTAGGAAAAGAAGTGAGTAATATAATAGAAATGAGAATGATAGTCCAGCGTGTAGACAAAGACAAAGATAATGGGTTAAGCTGTACGCCATGTTAGCAGTCAGCTACGCGAAGGTATTCTCAGGGACAAGTTGTATATGTAGAGAGAGAAAGAGTGTAAAGGTGTACATACGGTCTGTTAGTTTTTTGTCCCACATAGTAGCAAGTGGTGTGAGGTACGTGCGTGCACGCGCATGCCGACCAACCACCTTGGAAAGGCAGGTCGGAAAAGGAAGAAGCCGCTTGTTGCTCTTTCTTTTATAGGTGTTTCCGGTGGTCTTTAGCGCATGTGTGGATTTCCATTGAAAGGAAATGACATCGTCCATATGTGCGTACGTGTGCGCGTGTGTGAGTACATGTGTGTACGTTAGCGTGTGTGTATATACACGTGAATGTGTATATATGTACGTGTGTGGACGTGAACGTGAATATATGTACGTGTGTGGACGTGGGCGCATATGTTTGTGTGCGCGTATGTATGCGACAAGTAATATAGCTTGAAATGTGAACACGTGTTTTTGTGTGAGACTAGGAAAGGCTCGCGCAGTCTTGATCAGTGGTGACTCCTTTGTTAAAAAAAAAAAAAAAGAAAGAAAGAAGCGAATAAAGGTTGAAAAGACATTTTTCACTCAGCAATGAGCTTTGGAAGATTGTTGGTGTAAAAATACAATCGACAAAAGATAAGATTTTTTATTATTTCTAATCGCTATTTGAAAAAAATCATTTGCAAATTCAACTGTTTCATTCGCAACGTAAAGCCCTGTCTTCACATTTATTCATGGTGTTTGATTTGGTTCTTTTGTTTTATGACATATCAACATTTTTTTAACTGTTTAATGCCGAATTCTATGATTTTAGTAAAAAGTTTTATTGTTCAAGTTCTTAATATTTTCAAATATTTATTTATGGTGTTTAATTATGTTTTATGACATATCAACATTTTTTTAGCTGTTTAATGCCGAATTTTATGATTTTAGTAAAAAGTTTTATTGTTCAAGTTCTTAATATTTTCAAATATTTATTTATGGTGTTTAATTATGTTTTATGGCATATCAACATTTTTTTAACTGTTTAATGCCGAATTCTATGATTTTAGTAAAAAGTTTTATTGTTCAAGTTCTTAATATTTTCAAATATTTATTTATGGTGTTTAATTATGTTTTATGGCATATCAACATTTTTTTAACTATTTAATGCCGAATTCTATGATTTTAGTAAAAAGTTTTATTGTTCAAGTTCTTAATATTTTCAAATATTTATTTATGGTGTTTAATTATGTTTTATGGCATATCAACATTTTTTTAACTATTTAATGCCGAATTCTATGATTTTAGTAAAAAGTTTTATTGTTCAAGTTCTTAATATTTTCAAATATTTATTTATGGTGTTTAATTATGTTTTATGGCATATCAACATTTTTTTAACTATTTAATGCCGAATTCTATGATTTTAGTAAAAAGTTTTATTGTTCAAGTTCTTAATATTTTCAAATATTTATTTATGGTGTTTAATTATGTTTTATGGCATATCAACATTTTTTTTAACTATTTAATGCCGAATTCTATAATTTTAGTAAAAAGTTTTATTGTTCAAGTTCTTTATATTTTCAAATATTTATTTATGGTGTTTAATTATGTTTTATGGCATATCAACCCATTTCAGGTGATTAAATGGTGGGCTTAGTCATTTGGGGAAAACGCTTTTATCCGTTAAGTTCTTAAATATATTAAAATTCATATTTATTTTATTGCATGGCATATCAACCCTTTTTGCAGTATTTAATATCGAATTAATTTTTAGGATCAGTTAGGTTGCAAAGACCTCATTAAATACACAATTGACTTGCGAGCAGTATAAACAAACGCATCATAAACGTGAATTGTTTTGTTTTTTGTTAACTTTTAATACAGGGAAAGATTTATTTTATGCAAAAAAGGGGAATACTAAATTATTATTTTTTTTTTTTTTTACAAAAATTGTAATAAACAAATATAACTCTGTATATCTTTTTATAAGGATGTCATTAAGTTTTAATGGACCCAGCACCTTGTGGACTCCGTCGCAAGGAAACAGGAGAAAGAACAAAACTCAATTTTGTTTTCCGTCACAATGTCATCTTTAAATAAAGAGAAAGATTTATTTTAATAAAAAAAAGAGGTAATACTAGATATTTATTTATTTTTGGTGCGTTTTTTTTTTTTTTATATATAAAATGTTTTAATAAATAAACGACTTGATGCCCTTATTTGTCAAAACTGAAAATTCTATTTTGAGGGTTATGTACGATTTCTGTCTCTGAAATTGGCCGCTTTTTTTTTTATCCATTTGTTTATAGTGGACGCAACTCAATCGGAAGAAACTGGTGTAAACCCAAAGTCATCGCTTCATTTTGCTTATTTTCTGGGGTCCTTGAAACCTATTTGATCCCATTTTTATAAAGGCTTTTCTTTTTCATATATGCAAACTTCCATCAATCATTTTTCAACACACTCAACATCTTGCTTATTACCAAACTTCCCTATCGATCCAATCTTGTTCAATTGTTCCATTTGTTGGCTATGTCCAAAAATTCAGTACACAAAGTTAAGATGCCGGAAGTAGACTCAGTTTAGCTAAATATGGAATGGGAGTCACTAAACATTAAACGAAAAACGAGACCATATGGAACGACTTGTTTTATCATGAAACAAAGAAGAAAAAACTTTCATAGTTTACATTTCTATAAATACTTTTTTTTAATATTTAAAATATATTCATATGGAAATGATTTAAAATTTTCACAAATTGTCATAAATAATCTATATATCTTTAAAAGTGAACGTGTCTGTCTGTGTGTCTGTCTGTCTGTCTGTGTACATTTCCCTACGAAATAACTGTCCATTTTTAGTCTACAGACTCGAAATTTGATATACAGGGTACTGAGATTTGGGAAAATCTAGGTGATCGGTTTTCGGCCAGAAATTTGGCTGTTAAGGGGTTAAAGTTCAACGATTTGACCTTTGAGAACTCTACCAAACTCCTCCGCCAATTTTGTGTCGAAACACTTGAAATTTTAGATATAGGTTCCTTGGACATGGATCTAACTTAATAACTTGATTTGAGCCCAAAACAATAAATGTTAAGGGTTCATAATAGGGGTCAAAGTTAAAAAAATTGACCGTTTTTTTTTGTTTTGTTTTGTTTTTTGTTTTTTTTGCTCAGCATACACCTCCAAACACCCGGGCAACGCCAGGCACCCATACTAGTGTATCATAAAATAAGTAACTATCTTCAATTGAATTGGCAAAATTCTGTAATAAAACTTGGGAATAACATAAATATAGTATGAAATTTAAAAGGGAGGCAGAGAGATCGAGAGGCTCGAGGTTTCGCCCGTCTTATGCGGGCTTTCTCAAGAGGGATGGTCAGTATATTATTTCAAAAAGACACCATTTATAGAAATGTAAATAATAGAAATTCTCATTAGTTTTATTTTTTCATGATAACACAAATGTTAAAACAAACAAAAAACTATTTATAGAAATAAAAAAAATGAAAGTTTATTTTTCATTTTTCATGATAGCACAAGAAATGTTAAAACTAAAATAATTTTTTTAAATAAATTATCTCTATATTGTTTCGTATTTCGTTTCATGTTTACCGACTTCCGTTCCATATTTAGGTAAAACGAGTCCACTTTTTTATTTTATTTTTTTAAAATTCAATTTTCACCCCAAACAAGGCACAGTGCCACTTCGATGTAGAGGGCTACTGTCGGGGGCTATAAGTTGCAAGGATACTATGTAGGGAGTTGAGCAGCAAGATGTCTGTTCACATTACACTTGAACTTCTGCATGTCAGTACAGTTGGGAAAGTAGGCACCCAGAAGAGAATTCGAAAGTTCAGCAGTTCTGGGGAAGAAACTATTAGAGTAGAAAGCTTTTTTACATCTAGAGATCTCTACTGTGTAGGGGTGGGACTTTGCTGTTTGTTGGGTTTACCATCCATTTTTGACTCCATTTCACTCTAGGATTTCCGACGTCTTTGCGTAATGCCCATTTATCTACTCACCTCAGGGCTTACCCCTATCCCACTACTATTTCCAATTTTTATATACTTACTGACTCTGTTCAGTAAATGCTTATTTTATGATAAAGTTTCATAACTGAAGAAATATATATATATATATATATATATATATATATATATATATATACTAGCAAAAGTACCCGTCGTTGACTGGGTTCAAAAACAGCCTACAGAAAATGGACTCTGATTTATGAAAGTATGATAGGTTATGAAAAGGAAGGGTTGTAAATTTGGGTTGAATTTGGGGGTTTAAAACCAAAGCAAAATATGATGACCAGGCGTGAACGCAGACCCCACAATTTTAATGAACCACCGTTCTGCCTGTTCAAACATACCCATTCCTATGTCTGGATACATCTTCTATCATTATATGTAATTAGTTTTTTAAATTAGTCAACCATATAGGAGCCTATTTGTGACCACACACACACACACACACACACACACACACACACACACACACACACACATTCAGCTTTATATTATACTAGCAAAAGTACCCGTCGTTGACTGGGTTCAAAAACAGCCTACAGAAAATGGACTCTGATTTATGAAAATATGATAGGTTATGAAAAGGAAGGGTTGTAAAGAGGTAGCTTCGAATTTGGGGGTATCAAAACCAAAGCAAAATATGATGAAAGTAAAAATAAAATAGATAAACCCCATAATTTATTATGCCATACCTGTTCACACTAAAACACTTATCACAATATTCTGTGGATCTATATTAAAAAACCTTGTTAAACTTTGTGACATATTTCCATTCTATGGTGGTCAGGCGCGAACGAACACCCAATAATTTTATTATACCATATTTCTTCAAACTGAAACATAATTATCAAAGTATACTTACGCAGATAGATATGAAAAGTCTTTATTAAAGTTTGTACCTATTTTCATTCTATGGAGGCCAGGCGTGAACGCAGACCCTACAATGTTATTATACCATCCCTATTTAAGTTAAAACATACTTATCAAAGTATTCTTATGTACATCTATATCAAAAACCCTTGTAAACGTATTTTTTTTTTTCATTTTTACATTTTTTTTATTTCCATACTTTGGGGGCCAGACGCGAACGCAGACCCCACAATTTTAATGAACCACCGTTCTGCCAGATCAAACATACCCATTCCTGTGTCTCAATACATCTTCTATCATTATATGTTATCAGTTTTTTAAAATAGTCAACCATGTAGGAACCTATTCGTGACCACACACACACGCACACATACACGCACACACACACAGACGGTCAGCTTTATATATATATATATATATATATATATATATATATATATATATATATATATATGACTTTGTGTTCATTTTTCCTGTTTCAGTGCAATCCCTATTTAATTGTCTCCCCACGAGGGAAGAGTTAGACACAAAGTTGGTTTTTAATGTGGACAAAAATCCCGGTTCCCAAAAAGGGGTACCCTGAATTGAGGGAAAAATTTAAATTGCTTCAGTCAAGAAGAATTCCTGACCGCGGAGAGAGAAGGTGAAATATGATATCAGAACAAATACTACACTTTGCTCCTAGACAAAAGAATGTTCTATTCAGACTGTTTTGCGTATATTACCTATATATTTTTAATATTGACACATTCTGGTGAATATATTTATAAGTGTAATTTTTCTTTTTCTTATGCGTTAATCCGGAGCTACAGCGTTGGGGAGTGGTGGGGGGGGGTCACACTATTGGACTTCCGTCTCCACTTGACGTGATCACAGGCTTGGTTTTGATGATATATCTACAGAGGTCATATTTAAAGGTTACCTATTATAAAATTCAACAGTCGGTCTTCAATTCATAACCTTGTGATATTTTAATGCCGTTTGTTTTATATTTGGTCTGGTCACAGGACAGTGAACTCTGACCTCTTGAAGGTCAGCTTCGTTTCAGGATGACATCGTTTTAATACTTGAAACATTTTAGAAAATGTCAACAAGATAATTCTATTTATAGATTAACATGTGGTTCATGTTACAAAGTACCTCTACCACACACACACCCATACACACACACACGCACATACACACATACATACATACATACATACATATATGCATACATACATACATACATACATACATACATACATACATACGGGACTTATGAAAAAGAATTTCAAAAGCTCTCTGGTTAACATACCCGGTGAACCAAGTGGCAAAAAGATTGAAACAATTGCACTCAAAGGGACGGTCAGAATCTTAAAAAGATCTCTCGGTTGGAATATATAAGATAGCAGGTGAATGTTTGGCATCCAGTAGGATGCTCCATCCTCAGCTTGAACAAACTAATAAAAAAATTGAAACACACACACACGCACACACACACACACGCACACACACACACACACACACACACACATACGCACGCACACACACACACACACACACACACACACAAATAAAGAAAATAAAAAAGAATACTACCTGACACAATAACCCTCTTGTCATTTCCTTGATTTTGACTGTGATGAACCTCTTTAATTTTTAGGACTCATCTGTGGATTGTTTTAATATATTTTACTTTTGAGACAACAACACAGATAAAAATCTGGGAGGTGAAGATCCAGTGAGTGTGAAGTTCATTTAGTCTAGAGATTGTTTTGATAGACAGCTGAATTTTTTTTTTTTTTTTTTTTTACTTTTTTTTTAAAAAAGCATAAGAAGCTACTGGAGTCTGATTTTTTATTTTATTTTTATGAGTAAGCTGGACAGCAAGAAGTTTGTACAACCAGGGAAAACAGACAGCAGGGAAGGAATTACAAAAGAAAGTGAACGCTTCAGATAAAAATTTAAGTGAGGGTTAAGATCAAGTGAGTGTGAACCCCATTAAGGATTATATCTGCTATTGATTGGTGGTGGGGAGCACCTGATATTAATCATCAATGTTGTGGGAGATGAACTGTGGTTTCATCAGAATGGGGCAACCTCGCATCCTTTAAATGATTTGTGTAGTGTCTACTCTGTTGTCATAAAAGCATCCTTCCAGGCATTATTGCTTCTATTTGTTTGGAGGGAGGGTAGTACATATATGTTCTGTTGCCATGAGACCATCCTCCTAGCAGTGGCATCTAACAAAAGTCTTCTGAACTGATGCCAAGGCAACCTCAACTTCCTTGACAATTTTAGAGATGTGCTTTGGGAGTATGTGGATATTAGTGTTATAGTAGGAGTATGAGGACACTAAAAAAAGTATCTATCAAACAAGTTATGGAGGGAGTATGTGAATATTAGTATTATGGAGGGAGTATGTGAATATTAGTATTATGGAGGGAGTATGTGAATATTAGTATTATGGAGAGAGTATGTGAATATTAGTATTATGGAGAGAGTATGTGAATATTAGTATTATGGAAGGAGTATGTGAATATTAGTATTATGGAAGGAGTATGTGAATATTAGTATTATGGAAGGAGTATGTGAATATTAGTATTATGGAAGGAGTATGTGAATATTAGTATTATGGAGAGAGTATGTGAATATTAGTATTATGGAAGGAGTATGTGAATATTAGTATTATGGAGGGAGTATGTGAATATTAGTATTATGGAGGGAGTATGTGAATATTAGTATTATGGAAGGAGTATGTGAATATTAGTATTATGGAGGGAGTATGTGAATATTAGTATTATAGAGGGAGTATGTGAATATTAGTATTATGGAGAGAGTATGTGAATATTAGTATTATAGAAGGAGTATGTGAATATTAGTATTATGGAGGGAGTATGTGAATATTAGTATTATGGAGGGAGTATGTGAATATTAGTATTATGGATGGAGTATGTGAATATTAGTATTATGGAAGGAGTATGTGAATATTAGTATTATGGAGAGAGTATGTGAATATTAGTATTATGGAAGGAGTATGTGAATATTAGTATTATGGAAGGAGTATGTGAATATTAGTATTATGGAAGGAGTATGTGAATATTAGTATTATGGAAGGAGTATGTGAATATTAGTATTATGGAAGGAGTATGTGAATATTAGTATTATGGAGAGAGTATGTGAATATTAGTATTATGGAAGGAGTATGTGAATATTAGTATTATGGATGGAGTATGTGAATATTAGTATTATAGAGGGAGTATGTGAATATTAGTATTATGGAGAGAGTATGTGAATATTAGTATTATGGATGGAGTATGTGAATATTAGTATTATAGAGGGAGTATGTGAATATTAGTATTATGGAGAGAGTATGTGAATATTAGTATTATGGAGAGAGTATGTGAATATTAGTATTATGGATGGAGTATGTGAATATTAGTATTATAGAGGGAGTATGTAAATATTAGTATTATGGAGAGAGTATGTGAATATTAGTATTATGGAAGGAGTATGTGAATATTAGTATTATAGAGGGAGTATGTGAATATTAGTATTATAGAGGGAGTATGTGAATATTAGTATTATGGAGAGAGTATGTGAATATTAGTATTATGGAGAGAGTATGTGAATATTAGTATTATGGAGGGAGTATGTGAATATTAGTATTATGGAGGGAGTATGTGAATATTAGTATTATGGAGGGAGTATGTGAATATTAGTATTATGGAGGGAGTATGTGAATATTAGTATTATGGAAGGAGTATGTGAATATTAGTATTATGGAGGGAGTATGTGAATATTAGTATTATGGAGAGAGTATGTGAATATTAGTATTATAGAGGGAGTATGTGAATATTAGTATTATGGAGAGAGTATGTGAATATTAGTATTATAGAGGGAGTATGTGAATATTAGTATTATAGAGGGAGTATGTGAATATTAGTATTATGGAGAGAGTATGTGAATATTAGTATTATGGAGAGAGTATGTGAATATTAGTATTATGGAGAGAGTATGTGAATATTAGTATTATGGAGGGAGTATGTGAATATTAGTATTATGGAGAGAGTATGTGAATATTAGTATTATGGAAGGAGTATGTGAATATTGGTATTATGGAAGGAGTATGTGAATATTAGTATTATGGAGAGAGTATGTGAATATTAGTATTATGGAAGAAGTATGTGAATATTAGTATTACGGAAGGAGTATGTAAATATTAGTATTATGGAAGGAGTATGTGAATATTAGTATTATGGAGAGAGTATGTGAATATTAGTATTATGGAGGGAGTATGTAAATATTAGTATTATGGAAGGAGTATGTGAATATTAGTATTATGGAGAGAGTATGTGAATATTAGTATTATGGAAGAAGTATGTGAATATTAGTATTACGGAAGGAGTATGTAAATATTAGTATTATGGAAGGAGTATGTGAATATTAGTATTATGGAAGAAGTATGTGAATATTAGTATTACGGAAGGAGTATGTGAATATTAGTATTATGGAAGGAGTATGTGAATATTAGTATTATGGAGAGAGTATGTGAATATTAGTATTATGGAAGAAGTATGTGAATATTGGTATCATGGAAGGAGTATGTGAATATTAGTATTATGGGAGGAGTATGTGAATATTAGTATTATTGAGGGATTATGTGAATATTAGTATTATGGAAGGAGTATGTGAATATTAGTATTATGGAGAGAGTATGTGAATATTAGTATTATGGAAGGAGTATGTGAATATTAGTATTATGGAAGGAGTATGTGAATATTAGTATTATGGAGAGAGTATGTGAATATTAGTATTATGGAGAGAGTATGTGAATATTAGTATTACGGAAGGAGTATGTGAATATTAGTATTATGGAAGGAGTATGTGAATATTAGTATTATGGAAGGAGTATGTGAATATTAGTATTATGGAGAGAGTATGTGAATATTAGTATTATGGAGAGAGTATGTGAATATTAGTATTATGGAAGGAGTATGTGAATATTAGTATTATCGAGAGAGTATGTGAATATTAGTATTACAGAAGGAGTATGTGAATATTAGTATTATGGAGAGAGTATGTAAATATTAGTATTATGGAGAGAGTATGTGAATATTAGTATTATGGAGAGAGTATGTGAATATTAGTATTATGGAGGGAGTATGTGAATATTAGTATTATGGAGAGAGTATGTGAATATTAGTATTATGGAAGGAGTATGTGAATATTGGTATTATGGAAGGAGTATGTGAATATTAGTATTATGGAGAGAGTATGTGAATATTAGTATTATGGAAGAAGTATGTGAATATTAGTATTACGGAAGGAGTATGTAAATATTAGTATTATGGAAGGAGTATGTGAATATTAGTATTATGGAGAGAGTATGTGAATATTAGTATTATGGAGAGAGTATGTGAATATTAGTATTATGGAAGGAGTATGTGAATATTAGTATTATGGAGAGAGTATGTGAATATTAGTATTACAGAAGGAGTATGTGAATATTAGTATTATGGAGAGAGTATGTGAATATTAGTATTATGGAGAGAGTATGTGAATATTAGTATTATGGAGAGAGTATGTGAATATTAGTATTATGGGGGGAGTATGTGAATATTAGTATTATGGAGAGAGTATGTGAATATTAGTATTATGGAAGGAGTATGTGAATATTGGTATTATGGAAGGAGTATGTGAATATTAGTATTATGGAGAGAGTATGTGAATATTAGTATTATGGAAGAAGTATGTGAATATTAGTATTACGGAAGGAGTATGTAAATATTAGTATTATGGAAGGAGTATGTGAATATTAGTATTATGGAGAGAGTATGTGAATATTAGTATTATGGAAGAAGTATGTGAATATTAGTATTACGGAAGGAGTATGTAAATATTAGTATTATGGAAGGAGTATGTGAATATTAGTATCATGGAAGAAGTATGTGAATATTAGTATTACGGAAGGAGTATGTGAATATTAGTATTATGGAAGGAGTATGTGAATATTAGTATTATGGAGAGAGTATGTGAATATTAGTATTATGGAAGAAGTATGTGAATATTGGTATCATGGAAGGAGTATGTGAATATTAGTATTATGGGAGGAGTATGTGAATATTAGTATTATTGAGGGATTATGTGAATATTAGTATTATGGAAGGAGTATGTGAATATTAGTATTATGGAGAGAGTATGTGAATATTAGTATTATGGAAGGAGTATGTGAATATTAGTATTATGGAAGGAGTATGTGAATATTAGTATTATGGAGAGAGTATGTGAATATTAGTATTATGGAGAGAGTATGTGAATATTAGTATTACGGAAGGAGTATGTGAATATTAGTATTATGGAAGGAGTATGTTAATATTAGTATTATGGAAGGAGTATGTGAATATTAGTATTATGGAGAGAGTATGTGAATATTAGTATTATGGAGAGAGTATGTGAATATTAGTATTATGGAGAGAGTATGTGAATATTAGTATTATGGAAGGAGTATGTGAATATTAGTATTATGGAGAGAGTATGTGAATATTAGTATTACAGAAGGAGTATGTGAATATTAGTATTATGGAAGGAGTATGTGAATATTAGTATTACGGAAGGAGTATGTGAATATTAGTATTATGGAAGGAGTATGTGAATATTAGTATTATGGAAGGAGTATGTGAATATTAGTATTATGGAGAGAGTATGTGAATATTAGTATTATGGAAGAAGTATGTGAATATTAGTATTACGGAAGGAGTATGTGAATATTAGTATTATGGAAGGAGTATGTGAATATTAGTATTATGGAGAGAGTATGTGAATATTAGTATTATGGAAGAAGTATGTGAATATTGGTATCATGGAAGGAGTATGTGAATATTAGTATTATGGGAGGAGTATGTGAATATTAGTATTATTGAGGGATTATGTGAATATTAGTATTATGGAAGGAGTATGTGAATATTAGTATTATGGAGAGAGTATGTGAATATTAGTATTATGGAAGGAGTATGTGAATATTAGTATTATGGAAGGAGTATGTGAATATTAGTATTATGGAGAGAGTATGTGAATATTAGTATTATGGAGAGAGTATGTGAATATTAGTATTACGGAAGGAGTATGTGAATATTAGTATTATGGAAGGAGTATGTGAATATAAGTATTATGGAAGGAGTATGTGAATATTAGTATTATGGAGAGAGTATGTGAATATTAGTATTATGGAGAGAGTATGTGAATATTAGTATTATGGAAGGAGTATGTGAATATTAGTATTATGGAGAGAGTATGTGAATATTAGTATTACAGAAGGAGTATGTGAATATTAGTATTATGGAGAGAGTATGTGAATATTAGTATTATGGAGAGAGTATGTGAATATTAGTATTATGGAGAGAGTATGTGAATATTAGTATTATGGAGGGAGTATGTGAATATTAGTATTATGGAGAGAGTATGTGAATATTAGTATTATGGAAGGAGTATGTGAATATTGGTATTATGGAAGGAGTATGTGAATATTAGTATTATGGAGAGAGTATGTGAATATTAGTATTATGGAAGAAGTATGTGAATATTAGTATTACGGAAGGAGTATGTAAATATTAGTATTATGGAAGGAGTATGTGAATATTAGTATTATGGAGAGAGTATGTGAATATTAGTATTATGGAGGGAGTATGTAAATATTAGTATTATGGAAGGAGTATGTGAATATTAGTATCATGGAGAGAGTATGTGAATATTAGTATTATGGAAGAAGTATGTGAATATTAGTATTACGGAAGGAGTATGTAAATATTAGTATTATGGAAGGAGTATGTGAATATTAGTATCATGGAAGAAGTATGTGAATATTAGTATTACGGAAGGAGTATGTGAATATTAGTATTATGGAAGGAGTATGTGAATATTAGTATTATGGAGAGAGTATGTGAATATTAGTATTATGGAAGAAGTATGTGAATATTGGTATCATGGAAGGAGTATGTGAATATTAGTATTATGGGAGGAGTATGTGAATATTAGTATTATTGAGGGATTATGTGAATATTAGTATTATGGAAGGAGTATGTGAATATTAGTATTATGGAGAGAGTATGTGAATATTAGTATTATGGAAGGAGTATGTGAATATTAGTATTATGGAAGGAGTATGTGAATATTAGTATTATGGAGAGAGTATGTGAATATTAGTATTATGGAGAGAGTATGTGAATATTAGTATTACGGAAGGAGTATGTGAATATTAGTATTATGGAAGGAGTATGTTAATATTAGTATTATGGAAGGAGTATGTGAATATTAGTATTATGGAGAGAGTATGTGAATATTAGTATTATGGAGAGAGTATGTGAATATTAGTATTATGGAGAGAGTATGTGAATATTAGTATTATGGAAGGAGTATGTGAATATTAGTATTATGGAGAGAGTATGTGAATATTAGTATTACAGAAGGAGTATGTGAATATTAGTATTATGGAAGGAGTATGTGAATATTAGTATTACGGAAGGAGTATGTGAATATTAGTATTATGGAAGGAGTATGTGAATATTAGTATTATGGAAGGAGTATGTGAATATTAGTATTATGGAGAGAGTATGTGAATATTAGTATTATGGAAGAAGTATGTGAATATTAGTATTACGGAAGGAGTATGTGAATATTAGTATTATGGAAGGAGTATGTGAATATTAGTATTATGGAGAGAGTATGTGAATATTAGTATTATGGAAGAAGTATGTGAATATTGGTATCATGGAAGGAGTATGTGAATATTAGTATTATGGGAGGAGTATGTGAATATTAGTATTATTGAGGGATTATGTGAATATTAGTATTATGGAAGGAGTATGTGAATATTAGTATTATGGAGAGAGTATGTGAATATTAGTATTATGGAAGGAGTATGTGAATATTAGTATTATGGAAGGAGTATGTGAATATTAGTATTATGGAGAGAGTATGTGAATATTAGTATTATGGAGAGAGTATGTGAATATTAGTATTACGGAAGGAGTATGTGAATATTAGTATTATGGAAGGAGTATGTGAATATAAGTATTATGGAAGGAGTATGTGAATATTAGTATTATGGAGAGAGTATGTGAATATTAGTATTATGGAGAGAGTATGTGAATATTAGTATTATGGAAGGAGTATGTGAATATTAGTATTATGGAGAGAGTATGTGAATATTAGTATTACAGAAGGAGTATGTGAATATTAGTATTATGGAGAGAGTATGTGAATATTAGTATTATGGAGAGAGTATGTGAATATTAGTATTATGGAGAGAGTATGTGAATATTAGTATTATGGAGGGAGTATGTGAATATTAGTATTATGGAGAGAGTATGTGAATATTAGTATTATGGAAGGAGTATGTGAATATTGGTATTATGGAAGGAGTATGTGAATATTAGTATTATGGAGAGAGTATGTGAATATTAGTATTATGGAAGAAGTATGTGAATATTAGTATTACGGAAGGAGTATGTAAATATTAGTATTATGGAAGGAGTATGTGAATATTAGTATTATGGAGAGAGTATGTGAATATTAGTATTATGGAGGGAGTATGTAAATATTAGTATTATGGAAGGAGTATGTGAATATTAGTATCATGGAGAGAGTATGTGAATATTAGTATTATGGAAGAAGTATGTGAATATTAGTATTACGGAAGGAGTATGTAAATATTAGTATTATGGAAGGAGTATGTGAATATTAGTATCATGGAAGAAGTATGTGAATATTAGTATTACGGAAGGAGTATGTGAATATTAGTATTATGGAAGGAGTATGTGAATATTAGTATTATGGAGAGAGTATGTGAATATTAGTATTATGGAAGAAGTATGTGAATATTGGTATCATGGAAGGAGTATGTGAATATTAGTATTATGGGAGGAGTATGTGAATATTAGTATTATTGAGGGATTATGTGAATATTAGTATTATGGAAGGAGTGTGTGAATATTAGTATTATGGAGAGAGTATGTGAATATTAGTATTATGGAAGGAGTATGTGAATATTAGTATTATGGAAGGAGTATGTGAATATTAGTATTATGGAGAGAGTATGTGAATATTAGTATTATGGAGAGAGTATGTGAATATTAGTATTACGGAAGGAGTATGTGAATATTAGTATTATGGAAGGAGTATGTGAATATTAGTATTATGGAAGGAGTATGTGAATATTAGTATTATGGAGAGAGTATGTGAATATTAGTATTATGGAGAGAGTATGTGAATATTAGTATTATGGAAGGAGTATGTGAATATTAGTATTATGGAGAGAGTATGTGAATATTAGTATTACAGAAGGAGTATGTGAATATTAGTATTATGGAAGGAGTATGTGAATATTAGTATTACGGAAGGAGTATGTGAATATTAGTATTATGGAAGGAGTATGTGAATATTAGTATTATGGAAGGAGTATGTGAATATTAGTATTATGGAGAGAGTATGTGAATATTAGTATTATGGAAGGAGTATGTGAATATTAGTATTACGGAAGGAGTATGTGAATATTAGTATTATGGAAGGAGTATGTGAATATTAGTATTATGGAAGGAGTATGTGAATATTAGTATTATGGAGAGAGTATGTGAATATTAGTATTACGGAAGGAGTATGTGAATATTAGTATTATGGAGAGAGTATGTGAATATTCGTATTATGGAGAGAGTATGTGAATATTAGTATTATGGAAGGAGTATGTGAATATTAGTATTATGGAAGGAGTATGTGAATATTAGTATTATGGAAGGAGTACGTGAATATTAGTATTATGGAGGGAGTATGTGAATATTAGTATTATGGAAGGAGTATGTGAATATTAGTATTATGGAGAGAGTATGTGAATATTCGTATTATGGAGAGAATATGTGAATATTAGTATTATGGAGAGAGTATTATGGAAGGAGTATGTGAATATTAGTATTATGGAGAGAGTATGTGAATATTAGTATTATGGAAGGAGTATGTGAATATTAGTATTATGGAGAGAGTATGTGAATATTAGTATTATGGAAGGAGTATGTGAATATTAGTATTATGGAAGGAGTATGTGAATATTAGTATTATGGAGAGAGTATGTGAATATTAGTATTATGGAGAGAGTATGTGAATATTAGTATTACGGAAGGAGTATGTGAATATTAGTATTATGGAAGGAGTATGTGAATATTAGTATTATGGAAGGAGTATGTGAATATTAGTATTATGGAGAGAGTATGTGAATATTAGTATTATGGAAGGAGTATGTGAATATTAGTATTATGGAAGGAGTACGTGAATATTAGTATTATGGAGGGAGTATGTGAATATTAGTATTATGGAAGGAGTATGTGAATATTAGTATTATGGAGAGAGTATGTGAATATTCGTATTATGGAGAGAGTATGTGAATATTCGTATTATGGAGAGAGTATGTGAATATTCGTATTATGGAGAGAGTATGTGAATATTAGTATTATGGAGAGAGTATTATGGAAGGAGTATGTGAATATTAGTATTATGGAGAGAGTATGTGAATATTAGTATTATGGAGAGAGTATGTGAATATTCGTATTATGGAGAGAGTATGTGAATATTAGTATTATGGAGAGAGTATGTGAATATTAGTATTATGGAGGGAGTATGTGAATATTAGTATTATGGAAGGAGTATGTGAATATTAGTATTATTGAAGGAGTATGTGAATATTAGTATTATGGAAGGAGTATGTGAATATTAGTATTATGGAGAGAGTATGTGAATATTAGTATTATGGAAGGAGTATGTGAATATTAGTATTATAGAGGGAGTATGTGAGTATTAGTATTATGGAAGGAGTATGTGAATATTAGTATTATGGAAGGAGTATGTGAATATTAGTATTATGGAAGAAGTATGTGAATATTAGTATTACGGAAGGAGTATGTGAATATTAGTATTATGGAAGGAGTATGTGAATATTAGTATTATGGAGAGAGTATGTGAATATTAGTATTATGGAAGAAGTATGTGAATATTGGTATCATGGAAAGAGTATGTGAATATTAGTATTATGGGAGGAGTATGTGAATATTAGTATTATTGAGGGATTATGTGAATATTAGTATTATGGAAGGAGTATGTGAATATTAGTATTATGGAGAGAGTATGTGAATATTAGTATTATGGAAGGAGTATGTGAATATTAGTATTATGGAAGGAGTATGTGAATATTAGTATTATGGAGAGAGTATGTGAATATTAGTATTATGGAGAGAGTATGTGAATATTAGTATTACGGAAGGAGTATGTGAATATTAGTATTATGGAAGGAGTATGTGAATATTAGTATTATGGAAGGAGTATGTGAATATTAGTATTATGGAGAGAGTATGTGAATATTAGTATTATGGAGAGAGTATGTGAATATTAGTATTATGGAAGAAGTATGTGAATATTAGTATTACGGAAGGAGTATGTAAATATTAGTATTATGGAAGGAGTATGTGAATATTAGTATTATGGAGAGAGTATGTGAATATTAGTATTATGGAGGGAGTATGTAAATATTAGTATTATGGAAGGAGTATGTGAATATTAGTATCATGGAGAGAGTATGTGAATATTAGTATTATGGAAGAAGTATGTGAATATTAGTATTACGGAAGGAGTATGTAAATATTAGTATTATGGAAGGAGTATGTCAATATTAGTATCATGGAAGAAGTATGTGAATATTAGTATTACGGAAGGAGTATGTGAATATTAGTATTATGGAAGGAGTATGTGAATATTAGTATTATGGAGAGAGTATGTGAATATTAGTATTATGGAAGAAGTATGTGAATATTGGTATCATGGAAGGAGTATGTGAATATTAGTATTATGGGAGGAGTATGTGAATATTAGTATTATTGAGGGATTATGTGAATATTAGTATTATGGAAGGAGTGTGTGAATATTAGTATTATGGAGAGCGTATGTGAATATTAGTATTATGGAAGGAGTATGTGAATATTAGTATTATGGAAGGAGTATGTGAATATTAGTATTATGGAGAGAGTATGTGAATATTAGTATTACAGAAGGAGTATGTGAATATTAGTATTATGGAAGGAGTATGTGAATATTAGTATTACGGAAGGAGTATGTGAATATTAGTATTATGGAAGGAGTATGTGAATATTAGTATTATGGAAGGAGTATGTGAATATTAGTATTATGGAGAGAGTATGTGAATATTAGTATTACGGAAGGAGTATGTGAATATTAGTATTATGGAAGGAGTATGTGAATATTAGTATTATGGAAGGAGTATGTGAATATTAGTATTACGGAAGGAGTATGTGAATATTAGTATTATGGAAGGAGTATGTGAATATTAGTATTATGGAAGGAGTATGTGAATATTAGTATTATGGAGAGAGTATGTGAATATTAGTATTACGGAAGGAGTATGTGAATATTAGTATTATGGAGAGAGTATGTGAATATTCGTATTATGGAGAGAGTATGTGAATATTAGTATTATGGAAGGAGTATGTGAATATTAGTATTATGGAAGGAGTATGTGAATATTAGTATTATGGAAGGAGTACGTGAATATTAGTATTATGGAGGGAGTATGTGAATATTAGTATTATGGAAGGAGTATGTGAATATTAGTATTATGGAGAGAGTATGTGAATATTCGTATTATGGAGAGAATATGTGAATATTAGTATTATGGAGAGAGTATTATGGAAGGAGTATGTGAATATTAGTAATTTGGAAGGAGTATGTGAATATTAATATTATGGAAGGAGTATGTGGACACTCGAGAGAGTATTTATGAAACAAGTTTGGTTAAATTTCAATTACGAGTTAACAGTAAAAACTCCTGTTATCGACAAAACACATAAGACTCAGACATTTCATAAGATGGAGTACTGCTCCCACATCTGGGGGGATGCCACTCTGAATAGTACACCGTCTTGCTATGCAAATAAAACCTTCCACTTGGACGGGTGGTCAATTCATGGCAAAACCTAACTCCAAACAAATGTTCCGGGCGTTCTGCAAACCACAAAGGGTCCATAATTGCTGAATCTGCATGCATTGATGAATGTGAACGGAATCGTGCTATTTGAAAAGACAGAGCTGCCAGCACCTCTGCTCCAGCATCATTCAACAGGTTCCCTACATGCGGGAGATACTTCCGAGGTCAGATCGGACCAACGAGCCAACTTTAGGCTCATAAAAGTACAGGATCACAGTCCTCTTTACAAGCAATGGATGAACATTATTTTAAAATGAAATTTAAAATAAAAGAATAATTACTAATGTTGCAGACAGACGCTAAATCTCCATTATGATAATCGGATGTGTTACAGTTTTTGAACCAGACAAAAACAGATTTTTTGTTTAGCCTTTTCCAACTGTTTACGTAGACAGATTGGAAAATGCCAAAGTGCTTATCCAATAAGAAGGCAGGGAAAAGCAAACGACATGTTTAATTGTAAATTAATTAAATCGTTACATTACTCAGCAAAAACGCCGTAATCCTCCTTCGCATAGTAACGAAGCACATATTGACAAGAATTAGAATAATTTCTGACTGTTGGAAGGCATGAAACAAAGTAAGAGAAGGTTACAGAGACTTTTCTCCAATGAAAATGTTTTTGATAAAACAAAATTTTAAATAAAAACAATTTGCAAAAATCGTTGTTTTCTTTTTCATATTCTTTACAGTTTTTAGTTTATTTATACGAAACTAAAATTTATTAAAAATAAACAGATATCTACTTTCTTCTGAAAAGAATTGTAATCGTTGTTTCATTAATTTTCTTGTTTTTTTTTTTAATTTTACATATTACATCGCTGTGCATTTTTTCTCTGAGAATTATGTGTTTATTTTTTTTTGCTGATGGGTCTATATCTTGTAATTGATTTATAAATATCGACCGTTAATAAAATCTTGAACTTTGAAATCTAGTAAAAATTGCTATTTATTTATATACGCCCTGTTGTTTTATATATATATATATATATATATATATATATATATGTCTCGATCTTAGGATTTAAAAAGATTTGTATGCATAAACAAAAAAATATATATATAAAAGCATACATTTTCCCACACACGCACACGCACACACATACACGCACATATATATATAAATATATACACACATATATGTACATGTATAAATATATAGAAATAAAGTTGACCTGAAAAATAGATTTTTTCAGACAGAAACGGCTAATTATGATGAGAAGCATTTAGCTTTAAAATGCCATGGTCTGAAGAGGTTTCCCTTTTCATTTATTGTAATCATCCTCATCTTTATTGACATTATAATGTAATAATATAATATATATATTAATGTAATTAATTAATATATTATTAATGTAATGTAATATATATATATATATATAACACAATTTATTAAAAAAATAAACAAATATTAATATATATATAATATATATATAATATATATATTATATATATTGTTTTATATATATATATATAAACACAATTTATCAAAAAATAAACAAATATTAATATATATATATATATATATATATATATATAAACACAATTTATTAAAAAATAAACAAATATTAATATATATATATATATAAACACAATTTATTAAAAAAATAAACAAATATTAATATATATATAATATATATAATATATATATATAATATTGTTTTATATATATATAAACACAATTTATTAAAAAATAAACAAATATTAATATATATATAAACACAATTTATTAAAAAATAAACAAATATTAATATATATATAAACACAATTTATTAAAAAATAAACAAATATTAATATATATATATAATATATATATAAACACAATTTATTTAAAAAATAAACAAATATTAATATATATATAACAATTTATTAAAAAATAAACAAATAATATATATATAATATATATATAATATATATTGTTTTATATATATATATAAACACAATTTATTAAAAAATAAACAAATATTAACTTTCTCACGTAAAAATGATAACATCTGCTTTATTAATTTTCTTTCTCAAAAAATATTTTTCAATTATTTTTTAATAAATTGTGTTATATATATATATATATATATATATATATATATATATATATATATATATATATATATAGTAAAACTGGTAATTAGTAAAACCTGAAGAGAGTGCTCAATACTATTGCAGAGCGAATATGTGTTTTATTTTTTTATTACCGTTTTATCTGTTTGGTTACATATGCTTCGGATGTTGGACCATGTTTATGATCCAACAGCCTCGTCAGTACTTACAGAAATGATTGTTAGTATTTGGAAGAAGTGTTTTAGAACAAATACAAGGAAAAAAAGAGGGTGAGACAATAAGGGAGAGGGAGACGGGTATCGACAATATTTAAGTTTTGAAGGTTAAAATACATTAGATTGTAGTGTGTCCAACATCCGAAACATATGTAACCAAACAGATAAAACAGTAATAAAAAAAATTATATATATATATATATATATATATATATATATATATATATATATACATATATATATATATACATATACAGAGAGAGAGAGAGAGAGAGAGAGAGAGAGAGAGAGAGAGAGGATGAGTATTTTTCTTGTTTTGAATATTGTTTCATTTTTTTTTTTTTTTTTTTTTTTGGAAAGCCACCTCGTTTTTGTATTTTAATGCCAGTTTGTTTTGATTTATATATTTTGTATTCTGACAAAGAATTAACAAAACAAAAAATTAGGCACAAGGCCAATCAAAAAATTGGGGAAGGGAGGGGCGTATGGTCATCCTCATCACTGTACCTTTAATTGGCCTACGCTAATCCTAGCTAGAGTTCTCTCATCCTAATACCACAAACACATCAGGGGGGTCGTCACGCTTAAGATTCTTAAATCAAATCGTTATTTTTTTTTATTTTTTAAATATATATTCTTTTGTAAAAAGTAAAATTTTATAAAAATTGTTTATTTTTTGTTTTTTTTTTTACTATTTCATAATGGAAAAAATATTCGATTTTTTTTTTTTTTTCGGCCGTTTACGTCATTCGGTGTCCGCAAACGTCGGTTTTGTCTGGTTCAAAAGCTGTACCAGCACCGATTAATCGTTTGTTGTTGCATTGTTAGACAATAAGAATTCTGATGACACACCGTTGATGAATGTCAGTGGAAAGAAGAAATATTAACGAGACAGTTTTCTGTGCTTCCTGCGACTGCTTAAAAATATTTCCGCAATTTAGAGGAAAAGCTTTTGTCCTTATGTTCACCTGGTGTTTACTTACTGATTTATTGGCAATAAATTATTGCATAACTACAAAAGCATTAAAGCTGCACTTACGAAAAACGTGACTCATTTTTCGGTAGCTGTTTTTTTTTTATTATTTGATGTTTTGAAATAGCAGTTATTTTTTATTTTTATTTTTTATTTTTTTAATAAAGATACTAGTTTGAAAACGGGAAATGGGCACAAAGTTTGAAAATAAAGATATTAATTTTAACAGTAAAAGTGACACACCTTTTTAAAATAAGGATACTTGTTCGAAAAGGGACACATTTAAAATATGAAGAAACAAGGTTTAAAAAACATCAGGACCCCCCCCCCCCCGGGTATGTATACATTACATATCTAAGGCAATGGCAGCCTTCTTTTGAAAACGACCTTCTAGTTTTGCAATGGAATGGGGCCGGGTACATCCAGGGATGGAGTATTGCTATCACATCTGGGCAGGAGCTGCTAGGAAAACACTATCCTGCCTTGACAGAGTTCAGAATAGACTTTTTAGCCTAGTGGGGGATGCCCTTTTCTCTTCCCTGCAACCTCTTTCTCACAGAAGAGACGTTGCGGGCCTGTCTCTGTTTCATCGTTATTTTCATGGCAAGTTCTCGTTTGAGCTCCAATCTATGGTTCCCCCTCGCCAAACATTCAGGAAAAACACTCATTTGGTTGAAACCAGTATCAATAATTTCCCCCACTCTTTATCTGTGCTTAAACCTAAACGTAGATTCCATGAACAAAGCTTCTTTCTTAAAGCTGCACGCCTGTAGAACTTTCTTCCGTTTACCTGCTTTCCAACTGACTACAATATGGCCGTCTTCAAGTCCAATGTAAACAAGTTCTTGATGAGCCGTTCTCCTTAATTAATCCAATTGACCAAATTTACACTTCTAACAATTACTATGATATTACTCTTTTGACCACTGTACACTCTTTAACCCTTATCCTCGAGTGGCCTCTGGACCTTGATAAGTGGTGATTTCTTTGTAAAAAAAAATGGATGGTAACGTTTAATGTTACTAAAAGTAAGCATCTTTCCTTTGACAATTATAAGAAGCATATTTCTTTCTTTTTTTTTTTTTTTTTTACAAAGGAGTCACCACTTATCAAGGCCCGAAGGCCACGAGGATAAGGAAACTCCAATAGTTTCTTCCCCAGAACTGCGGGTCTTTGGAACTCCCTTCCGGGATTCTGCTTTCCCAACTGCAATGATATGCAGAAGTTCAAGTGTAATGTTAACAAACATCTTTCTACTCATCTCCCTTCATAATGACCCCGCTAATTAAGTCCCTAATAGTAGCCCCCTGCTTCAAAGTGGCACTGTGCCTTGTTTGGGGTGAAAATTGAATAAAAAAAATAAATAAATAAATAAAAAATAAGGGTCAATGAGTGTACATTAGTCAATGGGATAATATCGTAGTAATCATTAGTAGTGGAAATTTTGTAAATTGGATTACTTAGGAGGACGGGTCATCAAGAATTTGTTTACATTAGACTTGAAGGCGACCAAATTGTAGTCATCTGAAAAGCAGGCAAACAGAAGAGAATTCCACAGGCGTGCAGTTTCTAAGAAAGAAGCTTTGTTCATGGAATCTACGTTTAGGTTTAGGCACAGATAAAGAGCGAGGGAAAGTATTGATAGTTGTTTCAGATAGACGAGTGTTTTTTTGTGAAAGTTTGGCGAGGGGGAATCGTAGATTAGAGCTCAGACGAGCACTTGCCAGGAAAATAATGATAAAGGAGAGACAGACTCACAACATCTCTTTTGTGTGAAAGAGGTTGCAGGGAAGAGGAAAGCCCCCCCCCCCCATATACACACTCTCACACACACACACACTTAAGCTATGAAGTCTATTTTGGACTCTTCCAAGGCAGGATAAGATCTTTTTATCTTTTAATGTATAAAAATGCAAAGAAAAATCCTAGGATATTCTTTATTTGATAAAATAAAAATGGTGGAATACAACTTGGTTTCCTTTTTTTATCCCTTAATTTTTAAACATTGTGAAAATCTAAAAGAGGTTAAGTATCTCAGCAGAAACTAAATAACCCACCCTTGACATAATTCAATCCGTCCCTGATGAAGACACCACATTCACCATTTTCCCCTTTTTTTTTCTTTTTTTTTTTTGTTTGTTTGTGGAGGGGGCATTGGGTAGAAAAAATGGGAAAAAACTTGATGCTTAGGACCTTGAAGGTCCCTAGGGTGGGAGGTTGTGGTGAGCCGTGTGGTCCCCAGGGAAGCATAACCTTCTCAAGTTCAGTTTTTCAACCTAAAACTTTTTGCTCTAATTCTTGGTTTTATGTAAGTGGCGAAGGGCAGGCATGGGCATGAGGAGGGGTAGTTGGTTGTTAGAAATTTTATACTTGTCTGGGAAAAAAGGGAAACTTTTTTTTTTTTTTCTCTTTTAGGATTTTGTTGACATGATTCTACTTGCAAGGGTCTTTGGGTTACAAATTGGATCTTACAAAATTAAAAGTAGTCCACATTTATTTGCCTCCCCACGAGGACAGAGTTAGACACAAGGTCGGTTTTTTAATTAAGGGATAATCCAACTCTCCAAAAAGGGTTACTTCGAATCGGGATCAAAACTAAAATTTAGTTTAGGAGGATTTCTCATTCACTGATCGAAAACAGAACAGATGAAGTTTAGTATCTGAACATATACTGCACTTTAATCGTCAAAAAGAAAAAAGTGATTTCTTATGATTATGATAATTCTTGGTAGGGTCACGTGATATGACTCCAAACCCCCCTCTGCATTTTTTTATACTTAATTATTATTTTTTTTTATTATGGATTTTTTTTTTTAATGTAAATCACTTCAAACAAGGCATGAATCCACTTGATGTAAGGTGTTAAAAAAAATACTATTTCAAGGTTAAAAACTTGCCAACGATAAGTGTTTGGTGGAATAGATTGTGACCCACAAAAGCAGCAATTCTTTCCTCTTTGTCAGAAACATTAATGTGAGGACTAAACAGCAAAATAAGGGAATATTTTCAATATTTAAGTATATCACTGATAAATTAACCTCTCCTCAGAGAGAAGGTAAAGCCTGGAAGGGTGGACTTCCTAAGACTGAACAGAATCCTAACCCAGCCTGACAGAACAAGGCCAGAAGCTGCTGCAACTGTAGATTGATTGCTGAGAATGTTTCCTCGATTCGTATGAATTACTCTGGGTGAAATCTCCTCTGCACTTAATTTTATACATTTTAACATTCAAAGATTAAAAATTCAATATGCTTATGGAGCAATTCTGATTGGTTGCTAGTAGAACGTGGCTCCATTTGATTGGTCAGTTCTTATCACCAGTGTCTATAAGTAGAACCTTACAATTTTTAAAAATCATATCCCACTGATCAAAAATATTGCAACAACAATTGTTACAATATTTTTTATATGTTATGATTATAGAAAATTGGAAGTCTTACTTACACTGGTGATAGGAAGTGACCAATCAAATGGATCCATGTTTTTCTAGCAGCCAATCAGAAACCGGAATTGCTCCATAAAAATATTGGATATTTTAGAATTCCCACACATAATTTTTCATGTTCACAGGAGAAAGACCTTTGCAAAATTTTAAAGTCGAAAGCTTATACAGATCAGCTACTCACTGAACTTTTTTTTCATCTGCAGGACTTATACAAACAAGCTCTCCACCAAAAACTCTTTTTTTATCTCCAGGATTTATACATATTAGCGACCTACTGAAAACTCTTCTGAAATTAAACATGGCTTACAATTCCAAAGTTATACAGTGATATCTGGGTTATTGAACATTTCAGTGATCAAAAAACTTAGTGTTCAAACCAAAACTTGGAGATTTTCTTGTCTCGATAGTTGAACAAAATTTCGGAGTTCAAACCAGCCGGCTTCACTTCGAATGTAAATAAGCAGTGGTGTTCCTCAATGGAATGCTGTATCTCATACTGGTTGTGATACTTTTGAAGTTTAGTGTGATGAACCAACCCCATTCTGACAACGTCGCTATGCGAGTCTGAACTTTGTGATGAGAGTTATATTTAGAACAGCGTCATCGCAACCCCTTTGGCAGTCTAGACGGTGCCGGAGGTCATTTTAGCACATCAGCGTGACACCAGAACCACACAATTCGATTAGTCGACCCCTTTTTTGCATGGGACGACAAAGGTCCTTGAGGTGTCCAAAAAGTAAAAAAAAGAAAGGTCAGTATACTTCAATATGATGAACAAAACAGGTGTATCTCGGGATGGCAGTAATTAACTGCGCAAGAAAAAAAAACTTTGCTTCTAAATTCTTTACACGAAGCTAAATCGATTATTTGAACAACTAAGAAGAAATAGACATTTTTTTACAATTAAATGTATAAAATTCTCAAAGTTTACAGATAAAAACGGACATTTTTTTACAATTAAATGTATAAAATTCTCAAAGTTTACAGATAAAAACGGGCTTTTTAAACTCTGGAACCAATTAATTCTATTAGAGTTAATTTAAGGGGGAAATATCTTTTCGGTTGTCGAACAAACATTTCGGAGTTCGAACAAACATCTGGAATGAATTATGATCGAGTACCAAGGTACCACTGTACTTTGGTTGATGATGTCTTATGCCAGAATCATCCTCCACTGCTCAAGTGAGTTTTGTAGGATGAAAGCTATCGATGGCACAAAAATGAAAAAAAAGCGACTAACTTTACTTTGTATATTTGACTAGCTGGGCTACCTGGCATTGTCCGGGGTCATAAAAAGAAAAAAAAAATCCAAGTAGAAAATGTTAGTGTTAATCCTACTCAATCCTACTCCTAAAAGAGAAATTTTTATGTGAGTAGTGAAAAAATAAAACTTAAGAGACCTTCAAAGCATTACTGAAAGTGCCTGATAAAATATGCCTCCAGAGCACTACTAAAACTAAGTGTTTCTCTTCTCTCTCATTTTTTGTAGAGAACTGACAAGAGTAAAGAAACGATAAATTAAAGTGTCTTTCAATTAAAAAAAAATACTGACTCATTTCTTATCCTGTATTAATCTAATTTATAAAACTCACTATGTCTGTCTGTCTGTCTCCATATTTTCAAACTGTATCTCCTTCAAAACTAAAAGTCGCAAAGCGGCACTAGGGGCCTCAAATGATTGGATTTTCTTTTTACGGACTGCTGTTTTATGGGTCTTTAGCCGATTAAAGTAGTTTTTAAGGGGCCAAAAAGGGGTGAAAATCGAAAAAAATCGTTATACATTCTGTACATTCATTTTAGTTTATTTTTAATCAGTTCATCTGCATGTTACGTTAGTACAGTGGTAACATCACCAGCTTTGAATGCTCCAGTTTTGCTTTTGGTTTTGATTCTCGCTGATGGTACCCAAATACTTTTTTTTTTACTTTTGAAATCATGACTTTATAAAATCTGGACAAATTAAAATGTCATATTTAAGCATATTTTACGACTGAGCAAATTTGTCTCCCCCCTCCCCCCCCCCGCTAGTTTTATATATTATCTTCCTGGGGATATATTGATTAAAAAAAAATACCAACGTTGTAGGGGATTGTTGTCTATTTTCAAATTTTTGCTAAGCATACAAACATATTAGCACACAAACACACAGACAACTGCACTTTATATAGGAAACGGTAATTGTTACTTTTTCATCCAGACAAAACGGGTGCGCCTTTGAAATGTTTCTTTAACCGATGGTATCAACTTTTATAGCAAGATAGAAAATTTATAATTAAAGAAAAAAAGGGAGGGGATTATCAGCAGGAAGCCTTTGGGGTTTATACTTGTTTAACAAGCTTGTATTAACATCTTCTCAAGAAAGTCTAATCATGAACGCATTACATCATGAAGGTTAGGACTCAACTATGAACGCATCAGCGTGGGTGGATTAAAACACCTCTTACCACGGCCACCGAGATATAGCCGTGCCTCCAAAAATCATTTAAACTCGCGGGACCTATGGAAATTCCACAGCGGCATCTTTCATATATAATATATTACTGCTGGGCATTCCGTGGACGTTCAGCGTGTATGGAGACCCTGAAATATTATTATAGCCTTTTTGTTGAAACTGTAAAAGTATTTTTCTAAGTAATCTGCTTAATGTAGTATCAGAATATATCTAGTTAGTTATTACGGTTTATATTCAATATCCTTATAGGAGTCTGTGATATATTTCCATTATATGGACGTCCAGCGTGAACGGAAACCCTACATATATCATTATACTATCTTTAGGCAGAACAGATACTACCCTTGAATCCTAGCCAAAAGACCAAGAAGGTATTTTAGTTTCATATACGGCCTGAAAACGACATCAATTAAAAAAATTTTTTTTTTTACAATGTGTCTTCAGTGATCGGGAGATCCTATTTATTAAAAAAAAGGATAAAGGTGATAACATACTATAAACATTAAATTAGTAGATCTATATTCTAATTTAATGTTCGTGGTGTGTTATCATCTTCTATTCTCCTTTTTAATAAATAGGATCTCCTGATCGAATAATTCATAATCGGGGAAACCGTAACTCACGTACATATATACGTACATTAATGATACTATGGTATTAATGTACAGATGATAATTTAATTAGAATTTTTCACCACCACCACTACCACCACCACCATCATCATCATCATCATCATCATCATCATCATCATCATCATCATGTTTTGATATTTAAAGTACTTCAAGTGTCCCAGACTACAAGGTGTGTCGGAGTCATTGACAATTTTGTACTTTGTATTCATGTGTGCTTATCATTAAATGGTGGTATAACAAAGACTGTTGGAAATTCATGACTGAAACTTGGTGGATAAGTCAAGCATAGACTGAAGTTTATTTGAACCAAATATAGTTCATCATCATCATCGTCATCATCATCAGTTTAACAGCTATTCTACAGATTAGTATTTGAGTATTATGAATGAAATACTTGACTCGGCTGTTATATTATCATTATCATCAACATCATCACTATCATCATTATCAACACCATCATTACCAACACCATAATTACCAATATTATCCTTACCCTTAGTTAGGGTATTTTTGTTTATCCAGTGATTTTGTTTTGTGCATATGGGATTTTCCCATACTCCAAGTTCACAGGGTAAGCGTTGATGGTAAGACGATGTTGAGTGTACTCGATTTTGTGTTTGACTCGGTGTTGTGTGTGGTGACACGGTGCAGTCGCTAGTAATAAATATAATAGAAAAAAATACTAACATTATCGCCCCATTCTATCTTGAGAGACAATGGATACTCCCTGTAAGGGTGGCTGCTAGTGTTGGGACGATTAATTGCTACGGGAATTAGAAAAATCGAAACTTTTGGAGCTATTGGAATCAGAAAAGTTGTGCCTGTTTTCCGATGCCAAAAACGATTCTTTTAATTTTCTTTTTTTATTTGTTTTTGTTTGAAACAAAACCTTCCACTGTTGGTAGTAACGTTAAAAAGTAAATATTGATTGATTTTAAACAACCAGTAAACCTAAAATCTACAGATCACCCCACCCATAAGTGTGTTTTTATGTTTGAGAATATATCATTACCTTCAGCATTTTTTTTGTTTTTACAATAATCGGAGAAAAATAACTTTATAGTAAAATATTTAGAGATTTTTAAAGAATCATAATCGTTAATTGTATCAGAATCGGGGGAAAATGATAGAATCGTCCCATCACTAGTGACTGCACCAAGGGTTGCACAACCCTCAACTGCACCTGTCCTGAATCTATACTGCTTAATTAAATAGCAAGGAGAAGTCCAAGACAACTGGAAGCGATGCTAAGATAAGCGGAGAGCACATCCCGGTATTCCCAGATTGTCACCCATTTTTGTACTGTCCAGACTTAACGTTGATATGTATTGTCTGTCTATCTATGATCTATAATATAAATCTCACCTGTTTGTTTAAATGTATTTTACCATCCCTGCTTTACACTTCTGAGGCCTGGACAACTTATGGTAGACACATAAAAGTTATGGAGAGAGTGCACCAGAAATTCCTGAGACACATTCTGGGCGTCAGGTGGAGCTCTTGCGGGCTGACGTAACTTGTATCGAGAAGTTGATTATACGCAACCAGATGAGGTGGGCTGGACATCTGACAAGGATGGACGACGATAGATTGCCAAAGTGCCTGTTCTATGATGAAATTACACAAGGAAAGTGTCCACAACATAAACCGATGAACTGCTTTAAGGATAACATCAAAGATAATCTTAAAGCTTTTGGTATTGGCGTGTTCAGATGGGAAAGTGCTTCCAATGGTCGTAAAAAGTGGCGCTCCTTGGTTTATCATGGCTGTGATAGTTTGAGAAGAAAAAATATGAGCATGCAAAAATGAAGCGTGATATCCGGAAGAAAAATCTGTCAAATATATCAGGTCTATCAGAGGATTTCATGCAGAACCACATCTGTGATTTATGCAGTAAAATGACTTTAACCAGAGCTGGCCTAGCTAGCCACAAGCATTCACATGGAGATCAATTTTTCGTTGATGGGGAAAAAATTGCAGGGCACAGATGTTCTGTTTGCTCTGTGGTCTGTAAATCGGGTGGAGGCCTGAAGCGTCATATGAGCGCCCACAGTAGAGCAGCACCAGTTGGCATCCCTCAATCTCAGCTTAAGTGTGACCTTTGCAACAGACTGTGTAAAAGCAGGGATGGCCTGAAGAGCCACCTTCGTTCCAACAGAAAATAGAAATTGATGCATCTTGATCACATCTCCACATGTATATATGTTGTGTGCATAAGTGTATATATGTGTGTGTATATATACATATATATTTCAAAAATACATGAAAATGAATGAGTAATCAGAAATAAAGCAAGGGAAAGATGGTCTTCTTCTGACAAGAAGTGACAATCACCATGTTAATATATATACTAGTGTATGTATGTGTATGTATATCTATTTGTATATGTATATATGTATGTGTGTATATATTTTTATTCATTTATTTATTTTTGTGTATATATGTTTATGTGTGTTTGTATGTATATACGTATATATATATTTGTCTGTGTGTATGTATATGTATATATGCATATATATGTATGCGTATAAGTGCATGTATATGTATGTGTAGGTGTATGTAGTTAACTTTATGTGTATGTATGTATATGTGCATACATGTGCACGTATATGTATGTGATTATGTATGTATATGTGTGTACGTATTTGTATATGTTTGTATATATGTGTATGCATATGTATGTATATGTGTTTGCATGTGTGTATGTATATGTTTGCATGTATGTGTTATATGTATTTTGTATGTATGTATGGATGGATGGATGTGTGCCTGTGTGTAGGTATATGGGTATGTATGTGTATGTATGCATGTATATGTATATATATATATGTATGTATGCCAAGGACCATCTTCAATGGTATGTCTGCTTAAGTGTGTGAATTTGCTAGCAGGACTAAAAGAAAAAAAGGTTATCTTCAGGCTTATGGACTTTCAGTGAATGAGGGAGTGGCACTCATCTGACAAGAAGACGTTGCAATCATCATGTATGTATGTATATCTGTCTAAAACTTTTGACAGAGGTGACGGATTGTCATGAGATTGGTATCATTTTGAAGCTCGCCGTCTTGAACGACAAATATAAAAAAAAATTGGCCCAAAACATTAATTTCTTCACCCTCAACTGGGCAGTTTTCTACAAGGAGGGATCGATTTTTTTTGCGAGCCATTTTTTCAAGTCATCGTATTGGTTGGATTGACTTTGTCTAATTTTAACGTTCTGAACTCCCAGTCACGTCATGAAGTAGGGGTAAGACGTCAGGTTTTCTTTCATCTTTCATTTTCTTTTCCATCTTCACATCACAGGTTCGAGCCTGCCTGCCTACTACCACTTTTTTTTTTTTGCTCAACACACATCTCCAAACACCCGGGCAACGCTGGGCACTCAAGCTAGTGCCATATAAAATACTAATTAAAGTATGCAATAACAAGATAATAAATGATAGTTGTAGAGAAAAAATAACAAAATTCATAATAAAAAGCAATATTAAAAATAACAGTAAGAAAAACAAAAATATAATTACTATAAACATTAATAACCCAAACCGAAATGTAAACCACCTAAATAGAAATAAGAAAGTTAATAATGCAGAAAAACGCTGTAGAACTTGTGCACTTTGAGATGACTGACCGATTTATATGATTTGAGGATCACATGAACAGCTACAGCCGGAATTGGAATACACCCTACTAAAGCCTGATTATCACACCTGGTGGATTTCGAAAATGCAATCTGGACGTGAGGACACATTAGAAGAACGATATGCAGTAGAATTCTGTTTCAAACCTGGAAGAAATGCCACAGAAACGTGTGAAATGCTTCAGACTGCTTTTGGACCATCTTGCATGAATTGAGTATCAGTTTTTGAGTGGCATAAGAGATTCAAGGAAGGCACAGAGTCTGTGAGAGATGATGAGAGGTGTGGGAGGAGTGAGGAAGTGAGAACACCAGAGTTGATTGGCCAAATAAAGAATTTCATGGATAAGGACCGTTGTGTGTCTAGTGCACAGTTTGATGTCAGTGTGGAAACTGTACACATGAGGAACTGAAGATGCGGAAGATTTGCGTGAATGCACCAGGCCACAACTCCATCCTTGTCACAGACTATTTGACCAAAACGGACATCAAGACAGTTCCTCACTCTCTCTCTAGTCCAGACCTTGCACCCTGTGCCTTTGGTTATTCCCTAAGCTCAAGGAAAACCTTAGAGGCTCTCGTTATGAGACAATTGAGGAGATGAAAAAGGCTATGATGAGGGTCATTGACATGCTCACACAAGAGTATTTTCATCAAAATCAGATCCAATAACAAATAATGCCAAATAACAGCAGCCCGAGCAACCAAAGTGTTCCGCTAATTTTACATAAGATTACACTTTTACATTTTATGTAGATTTTGTAACCGTTCTTTCTATGGCAAACATCAAAACATCTTTTTTTTTTTTTTTTACACAGTGATCACCACTTATCAAGGCCCGGAAGCCACTCAGGGATAAGGGTTATTGCAAGTACATTACTTTAGTGTGGAGATTTGATGAAGTGTTTACTCAAGGGGGCGGTTCATTAGGAATTTGTTAACATTGGACTTGAAGACATCCAAGTTGTAGTCCGGTGGGAAGCAGGCAGACGGAACAGAGTTCCACAGGCGTGCTGTTCTAAGAAAGAAGCTTTGTTCATGGAATCCGCGTTTTGATTTAGGCACAGATATAGAGTGGGGGAAATCACATCCAATCGGGCATTTAGTTTATCTCTTTCTCTTTTTATTTCCTTACTTTGGTGTAAATTCTTAAATATCAGGTAGCCTCTTCATGTATAGTATTCCAGAAGTTGTTGAAACGGTACAACAAGTGCATTGCAGCCGGAGAAGATTACTTCGAAGGGGATTAGAGTTTCTTGTGTGTACCACCAATAAAAGTGCCCATACTAAAATGTCTGGAATTTATTGAAGGCATCTCATATTTTGAATATTTAGTCAGAGTATCCTAATCTGAGGTTATCATGACAAATCCTTTTACAGAGAAACCGAAGACACCCGAAGATAGCGTCTGATAGGTAATTCAAACTACATTAATATGCAATCTTTTTTTTTTTTTTTTGTATTTTACTTCAGTAAGTTTTAAAAGATCAAGGGGCTCCTTCCTGGAGCTAACACTTGATTCCGTTATGATTTAAATTTATATCCGAGGGCTCTTTTAAGAATAGATACTGTTCCCTTTATGGCTGCTATCTGTATTTCCTTACAGCGTGGTCTTCCAGGGATTGCTTCTAAGTATTTAGGAAGATTCTTTTTTATTGAGCCAGTTGCTCCTATCACAACCGGTATAATGTTTATTTCTTTCAGAGACCATGCCGTTTTTAGATCATTTTTTAGGTCCTGATATTTTGTTATCTTTTCCCGTTCAGCTCTGTTAAGGCCGAAATCATTTAGGACTGTGACATCGACAATGAGTGCAGTTCTTTCAGGCTTGTTCCATATAACAATATCTGGTTTGATGGCCTTGTCTTTTATGTATCTGCCTGCCTGTATGTCTTTGTCATAGAACACGGTCACATTTCTGTTTGATGTTATTGGTGGTGGTTCATGTTCCCAAATGTTCGGCGATCTGTCAAGTTGCATCTCTCCACAGATCTTCCAATGGAGGTACTTGCATACTTTGTTGTGACGAGCAGTATAATAAGATTTGCAATCCTGTGTGCAACCTGGAATGTTATTTAAGCCCATTATTATAGAGTGCAATTAAGGGCAAACCTATGACACAGCATGTCAGCAATGACGAGCCGCTGTAAATTTATATGCGATACATGATAGCTTTGAAAAAATAACCCTTGCCTGTGTAAAAAAGGTTGATGTAAGATTACAATGGATTTTAAGGTCATAAAAAAAATATAGATCTTTTCTTTTTCTTTTTCTTTCTTTCTTTCTCTTCTTTTACGACTAATCATAACCACCTTTTCTTGGATTAAAACAAACAACCAGAGTTAGCTCCCCTGTTTTCTTAGGATATACCTTAAGAAAATAGCCATAAACTATTACATTTTTATCACAAAAAATAATTAATACCCACCCTTAAGCCAGGGTTACTTTTTAATTAATTTTTTTTTTCACTCCAGACAAGGCATGAAGCCACTTGATGTAAGCTTAAAAAAAATAATAAAATAATAAAAACACTTCAAGGTCAAAATCCAGTCAATGATAAGTGGACTCTGACCCAAAGAAAACAGCAATTCTTGCTCCTTTGTCAGGAACATTGCTCTTGGAATGTGAGGACTAAAGATGAAGAATTGTTTGGCGTCTGATGTGTGTGAGAAGGAAAGGGTTCAGGGCATTTTTTTTTTAATAGAAATCGCTTCAAACAAGACATAAAGCTACTTAATGTAAAGAGCTTTAAAAAAGGTCAAAAAAAGGTCAAAAACTAACCAATATTAGATGGATTTTGACTTAGAAAGCAGCAATTTTTTTTTTTTATATACTGGGCCTTTCTGTTTGTGTAGTAATGAAACTTCTAAAATGCACTTGTAATGTTAGGTCGTATAAGGTGTTAACTTTGGACGAAATCACCTGTTCCTTCTTTCATGGGATTCTTTTTTTTCGATTATCGATACTTATCGAAGGCATTTTGTCAAAACCTATCTAAGAACACTGCCAGATACATAAAATACATTTACGTTAAATTTCATAAAAATTGGCCGCGCTGTTTCAGAGGGAACGAACATAGACAAAGTTTCCTTTATATAATAGTAAAGATTTATAGATAGACTTGTAGATGGGTGTGTGTATATATATATATATATATATATATATATATATATATATATATATATATATTTAAGGGGATTAGAACAACCATCTAAATAGCAGATTATATTTTAATTGAAAATGTTCATTTTCAAGCATTCATAAACTACATTTAACATCCCAATGAATGCATTGACGATGATACTTACGAGTTTTAGAAGGCGAACCATCAAAAGATACATCTGCCTTACTTAAAAAAATACCAAGTTTATTTTTGGTGTCTTTAAAAAAAAACACCCAATATTTTTGCTGATGAGGAGACTTTGTTTCAAAAAACTATATGATAAAATTATTGTCTAACACTTATTGTCTATATCAATAAAAAACATTGTTTCCGAAACGATCGTACAATTTATTGATTTTGTTTGTTCTTCCTTGTGAAAGCGATTTTTAATTTTAATTATAAATTATCAATCGGACAAGATCAAAGTGTAGTATCTGTTCTTCAGATGCTGCACTTCAATTTCTTGTTCTCTGTCAGTGGAGGAGAAATCCTTCACGACTGAGGCAATTTTTATTTTTGTTCCTTTTCTTCACGTTAAAAAATGACCCTGGTGTCTAACTCTGTCCCGTGGGGAGGCATTGTAAATAGGATCAATCATCTTACTCAATATATATATATACATATATATATATATATATATATAACTACTTCATTTACTCACATAAATTTAATATACGAAAGTATAGATTTATGCGTAAACTTTAAGTATTTACTTCAAAAGTGCTCAATACGTAGGTAGAGCTGGTTAGTAATTTATAAAATATATATGGCGACTAAACTACACTGAATATTCTGCGTTTCATCCACTGTAGGATTCGTCAGGCTTAGGCGCATAAGCCTGACGAATCCTACAGTGGATGAAACGCAGAATATTCAGTGTAGCTTAGTCGCCATATATATTTTATAAATTACTATATATATATATATATATATATGGTTATACAGATAGATGTATAGATGGATATATAGATAGGCGTAATCAGTTCTCAATGAAGTTTTTTAGTTATAGTGATACATGTTATATAAATTTTCTACCCTTTACACAAGTTTTGTCCTCACTTCGTTGGTTGGCCAGAGAATGTTAAATGAATGAATAAAAAATCTTTCACCCATGAAAAATTGTGCACAAATACCCCCACCCCTCTTTACAAGGCATGGAACATTTTATTTTTAAGCCATTTGACTCATCAGATTTACGGCGTTTTACATTTCTGGAATAAATCATTGTTGTTGGTAATAGAAATGTGAACTGGTTGTAATAAAATAAAGTCAGAAGTTACCTTTTCGTGTTTGGATAAAAAAAAAAAAACTCCCTAATCTGGGATTAAGAATTCTCTTGAATAAGAAATTCCTATATTAATTTATTTTTATTTCAAACTATTATTCTCATCTTTATCAGTTGTTGTTTTTCATCTTTTATTGGTGGTTGCTTATTCACAACGTTTCGGCCAACTATTCCTGTAGCCTTCGTCAGGTGGTAACCGCGACGAATAGGAACTTCGAATCTCCTAACTGCATTCTCAGCCATCACTGCCATCCCTAGTTGTTGTTGTCTCACCACATTTTTGGCTACAGATGGCAGTGATTGCTGAGAATACAGTTAGAAGATTCGAAGTTCCTATCCGTCGCGGTTACCACCTGACAAAGGCCAGAGGAATAGTTAGCCGAAACGTTGTGAAAAACAACAACCAATAAAGATGAAAAACAACAACTAATAAAGATGAGAATAATAGTCCGAAATAAAAATAAATTAATATATATAATGCTCATCTCAAAAATGAATTCCAATTAAGGAATAATATAAGAAATTCCTAGTCTGGAATTATCTCTTGAATAGGAAATCCTCAGCTTCAAATTATCTTCCTTGAATAAGAACTCTCTAGTCTGAAATTATATTCCTTGAATAAAAACACTCCAGTTATCTCTTTTGGATAAAAACTCTGCAGTCTGAAATTCATTTCCTTTGAATAAACCCTAATATGGGCACGATTACAAAATCCAAAAAGCGAAAGGGAAGTTGCAATGGCAAAAATATGGCGTGACTAAAAGATAACACAATTGCAACTTCTCTTCCAATCTTCACATTTTGTAATCATCCCCATATTCCTTTATTTTCTTTTAAAATTGATAAGGTCCTATTCTCCTGATGAGTTAAGGGTGGAATATATTAAAAAATTGACATGATAATTACATGAATAATCTTGCGCTACGAAACAGGTGCTGTCAAGAATTGAACATGTTAAAATGCTTAAAGAAATAAACAGTAAGATGGATAAAATCTTGAAATTTGGAATTTATTTGTATATGCTCTCTAGTTACACTGAGTTTCATAAATTAAAGGTGAAATATAATTGAATAAACATATTTTCCTATATATATATATATATATATATTAGCAGGGAGTACCCAGCGTTGCCTGGGTGGAGGATATTAGCAGAAGGACGAAGCGATGTTAAAAATGGCTTCCACGTGGTTAAAATTAAAACAAAATAGAGAGAGAGGTGGGTAATTAGTTTTCCACACTAACCATTGGGCCAAAGAGGATAGTGAATTCAATGAGTTCGTAATTAACTTTTGCCTGGGTGTAAGATATGTGCACAATGACAAAATAAAAAATAAAAAAGCGATAGAGAGGGAGGTGGGATTGAACTCAAAAACGTAGAGTAATTAGTCTTCCTTGCTAACCATTAGGCCAAAGAGGATAGTGAATTCAATGAGTTGGTAATTAACTTTAGAATCATAGGAATCGCCATGCATGCGCAGAATTGAACGTTGCTTTCCGGTTTTTTAACTGCTGCTTTTAAACCTGGCCAGGGGCCAGGTAAGCTTCCAGCTTTCTGTCGATTTATTTATTAGCTTCCTCACGAAAGCAAATTAGACACAAGGTCGTTTTTAATGTGGGAGGGAAAACCAGCTCCCCTAAAAAAGTGGGCATTCTTGCAGTATCCAATAAAAAAATTGTAATTGTCTCAGTATGAAGGGTTTCCCCTACATTGACTGAGGACCAATTAACTTAGGCGAAGTGCAGTATAAGCCCGGCCCGAAGGCCAAGCTTCCTGCTTTAGTTTCGCTTTACTATTATATGAAAAAGACAAACAAACATTCAAGATGACGGCACGGTGGGAATTTTTTTTTTTTAACTCGATCAAAAGAAAAAAAAAAAGGAAAAAAACGTTGTCCGTTTGCGAATCTGAGATATTATGATCTCAGAAGTATAGGAAAACTTCTCACAGAATATAACCGACAGCGGAACCCTGATCTAAAAAACCTTTCGCGGATATGCACAAATGCTCGTGCCCATTTTGCCTTTCATATATATAGAAGAATAGCGAGGGGTAGCTGGAGTTGCCCGGGTGTTTGGAGGTGTGTGGGGGGGTTAAAAAAAAAAGTAAGTATGAAGATCGAACCCGAACCGTTGAGGCAAAGTTGTGAAAAAAAAAACGTGTGACGTTAACCATTGCCCCACAGCGACATGCTTACGGAAACACGTTTGAATTTATTTAATTACTTGAATTTGGCAGGTGCTCATTTTACTGCTGAACGCTTTTTTTTTCCTCCCAAGATGTTATAGGAAAAAAACTAACCCACATGCGGCGAGCGACAAATGTTGAATATTTATCTTCCCGAAATCGAGCAAGTTAAATAGACAGGTGAGCTTCGTTGTTAACTGTGAGATATTACGATTTATATGTGATATAAAAAGTTTTAAAAAGTTGTGAAGCAACCGACCGCTTCTCTGAAAGAAGCCTTTTGTAGACACACAGAAAAAGCGAACACACATACATACATACATTTTCGCTTTTATATTTATAGACTGGGGGGGGGGCGGTACCCGGCGTTGCCGGGGTGTTTGGAGGTGTGTGTGCTGTTAAATAAAACACAAACCGGGGGGGGGGGTAGGATCGAACCCGAAGCCCTGAGGCAGAAGTTTGAAAATAAAATGTGAAAAGAACATGAACCGTTCGCCCAGCCAGAATGAGTTACTGAAAGATGTTTGAATTTATTTAAGTAAGAACCAAATTGACAGGTGCGTGCACGGAAGTCGTAGAGCGTTATGACGATGACGTAAGCAATAGCTATTCAGCTAAATGAGGTCAATGACTAGGTTTGTTTGTTATAAGTGAAATAAAAAAAGAAATCATAAAAACGAACGTTAAAACTTAAGCAGGGGTTAATCAAAACATCGAAAAAAAAACACAAAAAGAACTAACATAAGGCAAACGAATGATGTTAAATGTAAAAATCGAAAAAACAGAAAAACGAACACGTGAAAAATGGCTTAAATAAGTCTGTTTCGATATTAAAATTAAAAAAATTGGTGGATACCCAGGTGTTTATGGGTGTGTGGTCGGGGGTGGATAAGCGAAGTAAAAAAAAACCCAGAAAAACGAACGTTACGTGAAAAATGGCTTAAATAAAACTGGTTCAATATTTAAATTTAAAAAATCGAAAAAAATAAAAAAGATATCTCACACCACGATTCGAACCCAAAACATTTAGATAATGAACCAACGCGCTAACCAACTGAGCTAACGCGACGTACATGAAATTTAGTCAGTTCTTCAACTATTTAAAGTAAATCAGGTCATGATGTCATCTGGCGCATGCGTAGAACCGGTCGTCGTTACGAGGGGACCGTTTTTGTTGACCTCCCCCCCCCCACCCCCCTGTCGAAAATTGTCGATTTCGGGATGAAAAAATGAACGTTTTTGGCCAATTTTTCGGTATTTTTCGGGCGAAGGATGGGGCTTCAACATGATACTGAGTTTGTGAATTTTCATCGTGTCTGTCGAAAGTTTTTAGCAGACACACAAACACACATACAAACATACATACATACCTACATACATACACACATTTTCGCTTTTATATATATATATATATATATATATATATATATATATTAAGTAAATAATTAGCTCTAATAATAATAAAATTAATAAATTACAAAATGCAACTATACAAAATACATCGGACTGTAACTGTAGAAGAAAAAATAAATGTCCCCTACAAGGCTCATGTAAAATTAAAAATGTTATCTATAGCTGCACAGTATCAAAAACTCCAAATATACAAGAACCTATCAACAGCCATAACTCAACTACCAGATTAAATAATAACACCAACTTAAATCAATCTACCGATTAATTATTAACCAACCCACCACATTATAATCCAACAATAGACCTAACGGAAAATAATCATAATAATCAAGAGGTAATATATATTGGTTCCACATCTGGCCCAATAAAACATAGAATTTCAACGCACAAACATTCTTTTAAAAATAACTCTCTATCAAACCAAACTACTCTATCCAACTATATTTGGCAACTAAAAAATAGCAATATTTCTTTCAACTTAAAATGGCAAATAATTGAGACTTGCAAATCATATAAACCAGGAGATAAATTTTGTACATTATGTACAAAAGAAACCCTAAAAATTTTAAAATATGAAGATATAAAAAGCACAACCA
Source organism: Euprymna scolopes (assembly GCF_053919585.1). NCBI lineage: Eukaryota > Metazoa > Mollusca > Cephalopoda > Sepiida > Sepiolidae > Euprymna > Euprymna scolopes. The sequence goes on along the minus strand of NC_136518.1, from coordinate 12,734,365 downwards.
AACTATTAAATTCAAGACACGAGCTTCTATCATGTAATCATAAACGTTGGTTTAAATTTAATAAATATAAACCACCTTAAATCATTAAAAATTACTCATTAGTAAAAATAGATTACTTTATTTATTTATTTTTTTTTAATAAATTAAGTTAGACCAATTACCGCCCTTAGACTCGTAAATCAAATAATAAATAAAACCATGACAATTATCTCCCCTTAAAAACTTGCAAAATAAATATTCTCTCTCTATAGATATTAACTGTAGCGTCTTTAAATCAAAATACGCTAACGGAAACAATTTACTGCACGAGCGTCGCCCTTTTAAAATTCATCATTCAATAAAATAAAAAGCTATAGCAAACATCTAAATGACTACTTTAAATACAGTTCCTGATTTCAAAAAAAGAAAAATTAAAAGGTAACTATATCTATATATTTTTAAATCAAATTTATTATGTAAATTCAAAAAAATATATATTTTTTCTACTCATTTCTATCTCTAACCTATACCAATTTTCTTATTAATTTTCTTATAAATTTTAAATCCAAACCTTTTACTTCAATTTTTCAGATTCATCTGCCTTACTTTTAATGCTAGGTTTATTTTTGGTGTCTTTTCAATTCAATAGAAATCCTCCTAAATTTGCTGATGAGGAGACCGTGCTTACCAAAAAAACTATGTATAATTGTTCTACGTGACTTCATGTATACCACAAATAAAAAGTACGGATTTCCGAAACGATCGTACAGATAATTGACTTTGTTGTTGTTCCTTCTTATGAAACTGATTTTTAATTTAATTAAATTTTGATTTTTAAATTTAAAAATTTTTTTTAAAATTTTTAAATTATAAATCACATTACTTAATATTGAATTAGCTCTAGGACATTTAACTATCGAGCTTATTATATATCTAAATTACAACGAGCATTTCCTGTATTTTAATTAAACTAGTAATTTCACTATTACATTAAAATACACTTAGCTCTTTAGACTATTATTCTAATCTCCTTTAAATTATATATATATATATATATATATTTGTATATATGCGTGTGTGTAAACAAATGAATGCACATTGGAGGTTCTTGAAGAGCAGCAGCGTGTATAAATGTTTATTATTTTTATGCATGCATACATTTTAAATATATATTTTATGAACTTTGAAGTAGCATTCTATGTTTGTCTCCCCACTCCCCGTTCATTCTACAAATGGTCTATGCTTTTTTGAGGGAAGTTCCAAAACTCTTGATGTACTAACCGAACCTTTTTCTTCCCCCAATTCTTCCTCAACTCATTCCCCAATAGTTGTTGATTTTATCTTATCAGTTGATCTATGTTTTCAAGGTTTTGGTTTATAAAACACTCGAGACAAGAGACTTCTAACCCAAAAGAGCAGATAACAGAAAAAAAATATTCAACCCAGAAAGATGACCGCCTCCCTCTGCACACATATAATATAAATACACACACATATATATATATACACACACACATATACATATATATATATATATATATATATATATATATATATATATATACATATATATACATATTTCTATAAATTTTTTTGTGTGTATTGATATTCATATTAAAAACCCTTTTTTCTATTTATTTAAAAAGAAAATACAACTTTGTTATATATGACGTCGTGGAATTGCATTCATCTGCAAAAGATCTAGCTAATTTGCATAAACGTTCATTTTAATTAATTCCTTATTAGTATTTTTGGTTTCCTTATGGGACTAGCCTGGGTGTCCGGCGTTGCCTGGGTGTTTGGAGGTTTGTGTTGAGCAAAAAAAAGAAAAAATGTGGTAGTAGGCAGGCAGGCTCGAACTCTTACAGCGAAGCAGGAAAAGAATGTGAAAAAAAAAAAAAAGTAAAAGCGTGACGGTGCCGATGCATACGTCGCCAAACCAGAAATAGCGAAGGTTTAAATTAAGGCTAGTCAATCAAAAAGAGGGGATGACTTTCGAAAATATTGGCAAAAAAAGCGACCCCCTCCTTCTTGAAAAGTGCCCAGTGAAGGAATTAATGTTTTAGCCAATTTTTCGATATTTGTCGTCTGAAGGGTCGAGCTTCAAACCGATACTGATCTCATGAAAATCTGATGCCCCTGTCGAAAGTTGTAGGCATACATACATACATACATACATACATACATACATACATACATACATTTAAACAGACAGGTTAGATTTATATTATAGATGATCATCTTCAGTTAATTATTACGTGTAATTATATTCATGCGGATATTCTACATGATTTATACTTGCGTAATATCTGTGTAAAAAAGGTTATAGTAAACACAAACCTCTTTCTATATATATTCATGTATGCGTATTTTAAAAATTTTGCATACCAAACTCCTCCGTCAGTTTTTGGTCTACAGACATGAAACTTCCTATATAGGTTATTCGAACCAATGTAAAACTTTATATTTAGGTTTTACCCGGGAAAATTGGTAAAAAGTGTGAAAATTAAAAAAAATGAAATTTGCCAGGTGAAGGTGGAACGATGACATTACAAATATGCATGTGTAACGTAATAGCTATTGGTTCATGTTTTAATTTTTAGCTTTGCAGCAAATATGCCTTCATAACTCTGGGATTAACGTCAAAGAAAAAAATAAATCATTAGCTAAACGTTTTGGTTTTGGTTCTCAGTGTGGCGCACCAGTCCTTTTTTTTTTTTTTTTTTGAATCATTACTATGTGTTGGGTCCAATATAATATAATATGAAATAGGAAATCTGCATTTATAAAAATATTATATTTAAGTGTATTTTACGACCGGGCAATGCCGAGCGATCTGCTAGTATATATATATATATATATATATATATATATATATATATATAGTAATTTATAAAATATATAAAGCGACTAAGCTACACTGAATATTCTGCGTTTCATCATTCAATTGTAATTTTCATTTTATATATATATATATATATATATATATATATATTCTCAAACTAATATATATTCATATTAGTTTGAGAAGAAAGTTCTTGCGAAATTTTTAATTTTGATTTCAAATGATGTATTTTCAAATAAGTTCTCGTTATAATACCTTTACTTTTTTTTTTTTCCATAGGCATCACCACTTATCAAGGCCAAGAGGCCACTCAAGGATAAGGGTTAAAGAGTGTACAGTAGATATTGGACAATATAGTAATCATTAGTAATGAAAATTTGGTAAATTTGATAACTTATATGGAATGGCTCATGAAGAACTTATTTACGTTAGACTTGAACACAATCATATTGTAGTCAGCCGGAAAGCAGGAAAACGGAAGACAATTCCACAGGCATGCAGTTCTAAGAAAGAAGCTTTTTTCATGGAATCTACGTTTAGGTTTAGGCACAGATAAAGAGTGGGGGGAATTATTGATAGTGTTTACAGCTAGACGAGTGTTTCTTGTGAAAGTTTGGCGAGGGGGGACCATAGATTGAAGCTCAGTCGAACACTTTCCATGAAAATAACGATACATCAGAGACAAACTCGCATCATCTCTTCTGTGAGATAGAGGTTGCAAGGAAGAGAAAAGGACATCTCCTACGAGGCTACGAAGTCTATTTTGAACTCTATCAAGGCAGGACAAGTCCTTTCTAGCAGCTCCTGCCCAGATGTGGCAACAGTATTCTATCCTTGGACGTACCTGGATCTTATATAGATAGAGAATAGCATCAGCAGTGAGATATCTACTGGATCGATAGAAAGATCCCACCATTTTTCCAGCGGCCTTGGCAACAGATTTTATGTACGTGTTCCATTTAAGATCAGGAGCAAAGGTCAAGCCCAGAAGCTTGTCAAAACTTGAGGCCTCCTGAAAACGAGAGCCATTCATTTCAATTAATGCCAGATGTGGATCAGAATGTTGATGATGTAAAGAGATATATCATTTTAACTAGCGTTTTTCACTCTAATCGTTTAAATACAATCGTTTTACAACAATTGTCTTCTTTTTTGGGATGTTGAGTACAAGATAGAAGAAAACAAATAAGCACAATTTTTTTATTTCAATTCAAGCTAGGCCAAAAAGTTGCTGAAACAGCTCGCGATATCAACAAAGTGCTCGGCTCATAGACCACTACTCAATGCACAGCACAATGGTGGTTTAAGAAATTTTGTGGTGGCGATGAGATTCTTGAAGTGCTGAGCGTAATGGTCGCCCATCGGATGTTGACAATGATTAATTAAGAACTTCATTCAAAGCCTTCCAGAAGTTGAAATCAAATTACAGGAGACTAAACCAGACCTTTTATTTTTAAGTGAAACTGGCATTGGACAAGCTATTTCCCTAGAAGAGTTCGCAATTAAAGGATACTCGAACTTAACTTCTAAATCTGACCGCCAAGATCACCATGGGCATGGAATATGTGCCTATATTAAAGATGGCTTTCCATGTGGTAGGGACATCTCCAGAGAAGATCCTACATTACCGTATATGTGCTTCCGGGTTGTATTAGCTCACACTACTGCATTTATATTTACTCTCTATCGCCCCCACAACAGCGGAGTTACTATCTTTAAAAGCATATCTGAGAAAATTGACCAAGTCCTATCTGCTTATCCTTCAGCTAACATTCACGTATGTGGAGACTTCAATGTTCACAATGTGGAATGGTTGACCCACTCAAACAAGACCGATGATGAAGGGAGGTTCTGTCATGATTTCTCCATTGCTTATTACCTCACTCAGACCTAACAGCCAGCCATGGTTCTCTCCATTGCGCACAGAAATCACTTTTTCCACTGCTTCCAACGTAATAGATGTATGGAAACTAAAGCCGCTTTTAGGACTACCAGCAACCATTGTAAGAAAGTAATAAAGAACGCAAGAGAGTTGTATGCTCAGTCCGTTAAGTCCAAAGTAGCTGATCAGCGGCTTGGTTCCCACCAGTTTTGGCAAATAGCAAACAGAATCCTGAACAGAAGTGTGTGCTCTATCCCAACTATCATCAATAGACCTGAGTTAATCTCGTCAGCATCAGACAAAGCCAAACTCTTTGCCAAGAACTTTGTAGCTATTTCTACCCTTTGCGACCAAGGCCACCAAGCCCTAATATTTCCTCCTGTATCAGAAAACACACTATGTGATATACATATATCTGTACGTGATGTTGCCAAGCTAATCAAAAACCTTGATTCCAGTACAGTATTCCAATTATAGTACACTCAAAAAACTTCAACCAGAGCTAGCCCCCATACTTACAAACCTGTTTAAACGTTGTCTTAAGTAGAATAGCTTCCTATCACCCTGGAAAATCTCATCAGTATGCACTGTATTTAAGAATTCAGGTGATCGCTCAGTACAGGCCAATAAGTCTCCTGTGCATCATGAGGAAGTTGCTGGAATCTATGTTAAATAGAGAAATAATCAATCTTCTCAGCAAAAATAACCTTCTTAGTGACACTCAATATGGTTTCCGTTCTGCTAGATTTACAGTTATATCTCATAGGATTAGCAAATCTCTCGACGGAGGCAACCTTTCTAGGGCAATTGCTCTTGACATATCTAAGGCCTTTGATAGGGTATTGCATAAAGGTTTACTTCACAAGATCTCTAGCTATGGTATAACTGGAAATGTCTTCTCAATTATTAAATCATTTCTTTCTGATAGGTTCATAAGAGTAGTAGTAGATGGGCAAAAATTAGAAGTTCACAGTATTAATGCTGGAGTCCCTCAGGGGTCCATCCTGGGCCCAACTCTTTTCCTGATCTACATTAATGATCTTCCAAATCACATCCTTACATCATTTGTAGACATTTATGCTGATGACACTATCATTTATGGTAGCACATCTAAGACAGCAAACGACCAAGTTCTCTCCGATTCTCTCTCCTCTGATCTTGAGCACGTGGTACAATGGGGAAAGGAGTGGTTGGGTACTTTTAATGCATCTAAAACCAAGCTTCTCTCTTTACATCACCAACGTCCTGATCCACATCTGGCATTAATTGAAATGAATGCCTCTCGTCTTCAGGAGGCCTCAAGTTTTGACAAGCTTCTGGGCTTGACCGTTACTCCTGATCTTAAATGGAACACGTACATCAAATCTGCTGCCAAGGCCGCTGGAAAAATGGTGGGATCTTTTTATCGATCCAGTAGATATCTCACTGCTGATGCTATTCTCTATCTATATAAGAGCCAGGTACGTCCAAGGATGGAATACTGTTGCCACATCTGGGCAGGAGCTGCTAGAAAGGACTTGTCCTGCCTTGATAGAGTTCAAAATAGACTTCGTACCTTCGTAGGAGATGTCCTTTTCTCTTCCCTTCAACCTCTATCTCACAGAAGAGATGTTGCGAACTTGTCTCTGATGTATCGTTATTTTCATGGAAAGTGTTTGACTGAGCTTCAGTCTATGGTCCCCCCTTGCCAAACTTTCACAAGAAACACTCGTCTAGCTGAAAACACTATCAATAATCCCTCCCACTCTTTATCTGTGCCTAAACCTAAACGTAGATTCCATAAACAAAGTTTCTTTCTTAGAACTGCACACCTGTGGAATTGTCTTCCGTTTTCCTGCTTTCTGACTGACTGCAATATGGTTGTCTTCAAGTCTAACGTAAACAAGGTCTTAATGAGCCGTTCCATATAAGTTAACAAATTTACCGAATTGATTACTATATTGTCCAATTTCTACTGTACACTCTTTAACCCTTATCCTCGAGTGGCCTCTTGGCCTTGATAATATGGTGAAGCCTGTGTAAAAAAAAAAAGAAGCCAATCCACGCAACACTGTTCGAGAACTTGCTTCTGAATTAGATGTAACGTATACAACGATTTCCAATCACTTGAGAGATATTGGAATTTAATTATGAAACATTGTAACAAATAAGGAAATCCACCATATAGTGTTCTTATTTTATATTTTGCTGCCTTGATTTTTGCAAAAATATCATATGCATGCTCGATTATAAAAACTGACAATAATGAGGCTTAATTAATTAAATCAATTGATATAGACTTTGATTTTATTTGTATATGAACATTATCGAATTTTAATATATAAAAATTTTGGTTAAAAAAAATTTTTTTCATAAGATATATATGTTATTTGTTTTTGTTTTTGCGATACGTTTTCAATAAATTCAGTTATTTACGAAAGTGCATTTTTACCTAAATTCGAGTTGGGAATAATTTTCCCTTTAACCACTTTGGTATCCCCCCTCCCCTATATGGGGAGCGGCATATATATTGTTTTTAAAATATAATTATCTACTGACACGTGTTTCGTCGTCTACGACTCATTTCTGATCTCGCTAGAGTCAGCCACTATGATGAGTCGTAGACGACGAAACACGTGTCAGTAGATAATTATATTTTAAAAACAATATATATGCCGCTCCCCACATGAAACGTGATTGCGTAAATATGGAACACTAATGTCTGTAGTCATTAAAATAATTTATATTTATTTAAAAAAAAAATATAGTTATAAAGCCTATTGAAGAAATTCAAGTTTAGTCCTCTTTAGGATATTAAGAAAAAGCGACCAAATTTAGCACCAATGCAACATTTTGACATCAAGCTGTTTAATACATTCTGGCTGTTTACTATGTATGTTCGCCGATGTGTCGTTTATAGACCTTTACTTTCCCACAATTCTTGTGTTAATTACCGGTGGTTTTATGGTAAGCTGCAAGCCTACAAAGTTAAGACTTTGTGACTGGGTTCGAATCTCCCGACGAGCAGTAATTATCACCTACTACACTGATGATTACATAAGCATGAGACATTAGTGTGTGTAGGTGTAAAAATAATTGTTGATATATAAAATACACAAATTATTTATTTAAAGGCTGTAGATTACATATTGCGAAGATTTATCATGGTTTCATTGACACACAGACCTTTACTGTCTAGAAAAGGCCCTTACAGCCTCTTTCAAATCATCAGTGACTCACGGACAGTTAAAAAAATAGAACAACTGTCCCATCAGAAAGTATAGGCTTAAAGCGTGTTTGCAGTGGCGTAACAAAGGTGGTATGGGTCCGCCCGCAAGAGGTACGCGCCAGGAGGCGGCATTTTGAGAGAGGTAAAGAAAGAAAATAGGAAAAAATTCAATAAAAAGCTAACAAAAAAACTTGAAATTTTATACCGAAATGAGTTTTTAAAATCGTAATATGTGTGTAATACTCTTTTTAAACGGATTTTAGATCTTAGATTGTAATTCCATGAAAATAAATATTTTGAGGACTTTGTGGAATTTTGAAGGTTAACATATTTTCAATGGCTAGCGGGGGAGGGGAGGGCGTCAAATCTTACGACCGCCCCAGGTGGCAAAAATAGTTGCTATGTCTCTACGTGTTTGGCCATAAATAATTCAGATCTCAACGGCACATTACATTTTCCACGGTACAACCGACGATACAATCTGTCTTAAATACTTAACTGGTTTATAGCCCAGAATCAGAGTGTAGCATCTGTTCTGATGCTACACTCAAATTAATTATTGTCAGTGGAGGGGAAAACGTTTCTATACTAATGCAATTTTTATTTTTGCCCACTTTCAGAGTGCCCCTTTTGAGGGGGAGCTGGTTTTCCCCCCACATTAAAAACGACCTTGTGTCACATTTTGCTTTTATGGGGAAGCAAATAAATACCTACAACCTGTTCTAAATGGGACTTACCATGGCCATATAGATGTTTCTCGGTGGTGGTGACCTTACTCCCCTCCCTCCATCTCGTTCATCCAGATATATACGGATCTTATTAATTAGATATTAGCCGTAAGATGGCATTTGTCATCATAAGGTTATTAATGATGTCGGTCTGAAGTTCATTTCCTTGGGCAAAATTAAACACATTCTGGGGATAATTAATAAAACTTAATACCGTTAACCTTTAATTACTTGTTTAATGATGTATATCTTTACTCTTTGGAATGTTGAAGCGGAATGCTCTTGATAATTCTACGCTTTTCTAGAACAGTGGCTCCACCAAGAAATACTTAAATCAAGGAGAGCAGAAAGTTGATCTACTGTAACATATTAAAATGGTCAATTGGAACATTCGAATATCTGTGTCCCAGAGAGAGGTCAAATGTTAGCGCCTAGGACAGGGGCCCCTTGAGTTCTGAGAACTTTGACTGAAGAGAAAGGAAACAGGAAGAAAATAAATATCAAGTCACTGATGGTTTAATTGGATTTTTAATGGCCTTTAAAAGGTCAATCCACCTTAATGAAACCATGGTATGTCTATGAAATATCTAACATAGTTTTTTTTTTAATATATATATATCTATCTATATATATATATATATATATATATATATATATATATATATATATATATATATATATAAAAGGCAAAATGTGTGTTAGTGTGTGCACATTTTGTGTATGTCCAGCAAAGGCTTTGAGAGGAGGCACTCGGGGGGGGGGGTCACTGTTTCTAAGAACTTTTTATATGCTACCTAGATTATAATGTCTTCGATTTACGAAACAAGATCGTGTGTATCTTTTATTTGGGCGACTTTTACACGCTATTTTTACGATATTTTTTACTCTTCGCATATTTGTTTGGCTTTTCCGCATATAAGAAAAACTGAATCCGTAGCAAAATGAACCTCCTTGGCATTCGTGTCCGGGACGTCCAGAAAGCAATGAGGTTTGATCAATGTGGCCAAAACCCGTCATATCAGACAATTACTACTCCCCTTTTTATGGGGAGCTGATTTTCCCTAATATCTTGGGGGAAACAAACAAATACACAGAAACTGGCTTGCAGCCAAAGTTAAGTTTCTCCTATCGCGTGATGTTTGACTTCATCCAATTCACGCACCTATTGCTTAACTTTATAATCGTTAAATTAAAACTCTTTTTAGTTCCTCTCCTGTCGTGGCCGAGTGGTAAGATGTCAGATTTTTTCACACTTTATTTTCCACCATCAAGGGTTCGGGTTTGAGCCTACCTGCCTACCAAAACTTCTTTCTTTTTTTTTTTTTACACTGACAAACACCCGGGTAATGCTGGGTAGCCCTGCTAGTATAATATAAAATAAAAATCTTGATATTGAAAATTTATTCAAATTTAAAAAAAAGCAAAAAAAAAAAACTTATAAACTTATAAGGAAGATATACTAAATTTTAATTATTCGACAAGGAATACAAATAAAACAAGAACAACCTTATTCCATGGAGTTTTGAAGAATTAGATGATGCAACATATGGAAATAGAAATCCATTGGAAGCTGGAGTGATGAAGAATAACGAAAATGAATGATATTTATGTGATGTTCCTATTTACAATGCCTCCCCACAGGACAGAGTTAGACACCAGGGTCATTTTTTAATGTGGAGAAAAGGAACAAAAATAAAAATTGTCTCAATCGTGAAGGATTTCTCCTCCACTGACAGAGAACAAGAAATTGAAGTGCAGCATCTGAAGAACAGATACTATACTTTGATCTTGTTTATATATTTTATTGCTTTTAAAAATTTTGAAAATACAATTAAGTAAAAAACAAAAGATTCTTAAACAACAAAATTAGGCACAAGGCCCTACAAGAGATTGGGGAGGGGAAGGGTTCAGGATCTTTGTGACTAAAGTGATTAAAAGTAATAAATGTAGACTTTGGAGTCTTACTCTTGACTGGCAACATTTATCAAAATACCTCATTCACTCTATGGATCTTAAACTAACCAATAAATCCCCAGCGTTTAAAAGTCAAAAACATATTTACAATTTATAAACAGTTGTCTGCGTGTTTGTGTATGCATTTTTTTTAAGCATACAGTTTGACAAAAAAAAAAAAAAAATATTTATGTAAAGTAATGTGATGTTTGTGTGTGTGAGAGAAACAGCAATGTAACAGGAACTGCTGTGTCGACATAAATTATATATTAGAACACATTACAGATTAAAACTGGACTGCATAGGGACAGTTGTCCAAAATGGAAGATGGTATGGCCATGTTGAAAGAATTGAATGAGTGTTCTTTGGGGCTAGTAGATGTAGAACAGTTAAGGTAACAAGTTCACTTCACGGGGGTGGGGGTGGGGTAAAAAATATGTGGCCAGATATAAGCTAGTTTGAAAGACAAATTTTTTAAAGCTGTCCAACACATGCCAGCATATTAAACTGACGTTAAACTCATGATAGTGATGATGATGATGATGGCAGTGTTAAAAGATTTAGCCCTCTTCTACATTTTAGCATGTGTGAGCAAGTCATCGCATATTAATTGACTACCATATTTATCCAGTTTTAGCAGCGGCACTCACCCTAGGCTGCTTGAACCAGCTTCTTCCAAAGGAGGAAGCATCATGGGAGTATCAAATTCAAAAGTATTCCCCAGTCGCATGTATATCCTGGGTCTGGAAAGATGACGACGTTAGATTTTTGTCATTCTTGCAGCAAGGTGTCAATGTTCTATTATATACACCTCCTGGTTTTCCCAAATGGTCATCTATCTGTTAGTGACCAGGCCCAGCATTGCTTAACTTCAATGATCTAAAGAAAACTGGTTTGTCAATGGGATTATGCTGTATCGTATTTATAAAGTTTACATTAGCTACTATATCGAAGAGTAGAAGAGGGGACCACTTTTTTCCTAGGGTCATTCTAGTTACCTTTGATCTTTCCCCTTTATAATGCTGGGGAAGCGACACTCATCCTAGGCAAATTGAATGGAGGAAGTTTCATAGGAATATCAAATTCACAAGTGATTCCCAGTCACCGTAGTCGGGTGGCAGTTTCTGACCAACAATCGACTTACCTGACAGAATCTAGCCATAAGGAAATCCCTCTCACCTGATGTCATTGTAAAAACTAAACCCTAGGCAAG
>NC_136518.1:12555057-12717557 GCF_053919585.1 Euprymna scolopes | reverse complement strand
CATGTTTATTCAGCTCGAAAAGCATGCAGTGTTTACCGATGTATTGGAAAATTCCAAATGGCGCCCGACACTCTCTTTAACATGGTAAGTTTGGGAAAAGATGTTATAAATAATAAACTAGATAAAATACTATTTAAAAAACACCGAATATATGCCAACTTATGTCATGGTAACATATAATGAGCGAATTTCTAACAGTATTCTAACATTCAAATTATAAATCTAACATATAAAGCCATCTTGTCGGATTTTTAAAGTCAGGCATGACTAGCATTTTAGCTGGCAAGTCAAACTTTGCTTCTGATCAGCCAATTTTCATTTGTTATTGCTGTACTATGTTATTGACAAGATAAAAACATGCTTAGCTTCAATTTAGAAGAGAAAATTTATAGTTTGGTCCATATAACTGTTAATATGAAATATTATTTAAATATTCACCTAAAATAAAAATTTGCAAGGGATCAAATCAACAAATCAACATCAATAAGGGTGTTATCACTCAATGAGGAACCCCTCCCTGGACTTTAGCCATCTAACCCTGTCTTGAGCTATTCACTCCCATGTGGGACCCATGTGTTGTATTAGATCGTTCCTCCATCTTGTTCTTCGTGAGGTGTCCATTAAGTTGTCCTGATGGACCATCTGTTGTCATGTTGTCTGGCTATGTGCCCCGTCTATCTGTGTTCTGATGACAGTATTGATGTCAATAACTCTTGTTTGTTGGCGGATCCAGATGTTTGTCTTTCTGTCGTGTACAGTAATGCCTAACATTATCCTCTCCATCTTCCCTTGTGCCACTGACAAGATTTCACTTTGGCGAGACGTCAGAAACCCATGTTTAACTCCTGTAGATCATGACAGGTAGTACATATTAATTGACATACTTGCTTTTCGGCTTCTCATGATATTATCCACTTTCCCAAAAGCTGCCCATCCCAATGCTATCCTTCTCTTTATCTCAGGCAGGAGATCTCCATCTTTCGTAATTTTCTTTCCCAAGTAGATATAGCTTTCAACTTAGTCAATGGTCTTTCCATCAACAATTATTGGCGACTTGGCAGCGTGTTGGTTTAACATTACCTTGGTCTTCCCAAGATGCATATTGAGGCCAACCGGTTTGCTCTTTGAGGGGATAACTCATTTTAATTGAGGAATATAATGGGAGTTCTTTAGCTTCAACTTAAAAATGTGCAAACATAAATATGCATTAAAGGGCAAAATGACTTCATTGCGATCGGGGTATGGTCGAGTCAGTTAAGCTCACAAATTAAAATAAAGTCAATTTGTTTTTGCAGGACAGACCATCGAAAATATTATTTCAAACTTACCATATACACTTGTGTATAAGTCGATCTTGTGTATAAGTTGATGTGCACTTTAAGACCAAAAATTGTGTCATTTTAGATATTACCTGTGTATAAGTCATGAATTTATGCAAGTTTGGTCTATCCGATTTTCATATATAGAACAAACCCACTGCACACTTACATGCAGCGAACGCAAATGTTGCTAATTAGACATTCTGATCAATGACTTGCTGTAGATTCTAGGCACAGTTACTGTTTTTATAAATAATTTATGTAACATACTATAATAACGCAAACACATATATTGCACAAGCTGTAATATACTGTAATAATGTGAATGCATGCGTTAAGTAACATTAAATGGTTTCATTAAATAGTTGTCATTAAATTGTTAGTAAATAGTCAATATTGTCGTTTATAGGAGTTTTAATAGTGAACTTGGGAGAGAACGACATATCGTAAACACTACATTTCCTAACCTAATAAAAAAACGTCATATCATCCCCGAATACATCATATCGAACAGGCCTATAATCACTTCCGTGAGAGCTATTCCAATTATTATTAAGCCTCCCACTGATAAACCGCACATGTACTTACATGCTGGCAAACACACTGCAGTGGGGTTCGGAAGAGGTGCAATTAATTACTGGGATTACTAGTATATATTGAGTGTGCAAACAAAATGGCGTTTTCTATGTTATGGTTGAACACCGAGTCGTTGTTTAACAACATTTCCAAAAACATTACCTATGTATAAGTCAACCCCCTGCCCCCAAGTAACCTTAAAATCGTCTCCCAGAAATTCGACATACACAAGTATATACGGTAAGCATGACAAACCTATGAAAATGCTATTTTCAGATGTTGAAAGATCCTAAATTGAAATAACATGAATCACCAGGGTAAACACAGGATAGAGAATGCATGAATGATGTAATGCATGTCGGCATGTAAAACAGATGAAGATGATGATGATAATCATCATCATGCTTACAATTCTTGCACTGTACTTTCTTTCCAAAAATGTAAATATTTCCTAACTAGAAATTAATGGAGAGAAAGGTCAAGCAGGCGGGTGGGCGGAGGAAGAGAATAAATGAACGAAATAAAAATGCAACTAATAATCATGAACAAACGAAAAAAATTCTTTGAACTTTTTGTTCAACTGAAATAAGTTATATAGCCACTGATACCTAAGAGGCTACTGTGATAGGAGCCAAATTTATGGGGTAGTGATTTGGATGAGAAGTTGGGCAGCAAATATTTTTTTTTTTTTCAAATCAATAATCATTCTTTTTTGTCTCCTTTTCAGGTGAGTTTGTGTTCTGAAAAATAAAATGAAAAAAGTGGAATTTTTCTTTTTATTCCATTGTGTGTTGTTGGGTCGTCTACAGAAGCCACACGACTGTTTTGGTAAGCCGATGATTTCTATTATACCCTTTCTTTGTTGCATTTAGAAAAAAGAAATTTAGTTTCTCGATCTTTTCGAAAAAAAAAAAAAAAATTTTTTTAATGAATATACATGAAACTAGCATGACTATGCGGTGTTGTCCGGAAGTATAGAAAACAACATAGAAACATTTATAAAACGTGTATAACGTATTCTTATATACCCCCACCTCTCTCTCTCTCTCTTTCTTTCTCTCTATCTCTCTCTTTCTTTCTCTCTCTCTCTTTCTCTCTGTCTCTATCTATCTGTTTCACTATCTCTTTATCTACCTTACCCTCCCTCATCCACCTCTTTCTTTCCCGCTATAGACATCAATATAGAAAATTTAAAAAAGTGTCCGTAATGGCTGTCATTTAACCCCAACACACTCACTCTCTCTCTCTCTCTCTCTATATATATATATATATATATATATATATATATATATATATATACTAGCAGTTCATCCCGACTTTGCTCGGGCTCTATGTACTGTTCATAACTTTATGTGCATATATATATATATATATATATATATATATATATATATATATATATATATATATATATATATATTAAAAGATTTGACTCATGTCCAGGTAATCTACATCTAAAATTTCAAGTGTTTTGACCCAAAATTGGCGGAGGAGTTTGGTAGAGTCTGCAAAGATCAATTCTTTCAACCTTTATCTCTTGGCGGCCAAATTTTCACCCAAAAACTGATTAAAAAGCTTGCTGCATGCCTGAAGACCCTTTATGTAAAATTTCAAATGCTTAGACATAAAATTGGCAAAATAGTTTGCTTCTCCACTAAACATAAATAATAGGGTGAAGTTACTGAACTACAAGTTTTAACCTTCCTAAGTATTTTCCATTCGACTAAAGGTGTTTTGTTTACTTTGATTAAATTCAAATAGTGCACCGAGAGTGAGGTGTCCATAGCATACGGTGTATTATTCATTGACAGTATATGCTCATAGAATCTGTTTTTAAAGGTTATTGAAGTACTACCTATCAAGAATTTTTCTATTTCTGGGGTTTTTGCAGTGTATATTTTAACCTGGTATGCTACCGAAGAAGTGAGGCAATTATTATTTGGTGGGCATTCAGTCAGTTTTTTACACTTGCAGTTCCTTCTGTTACCACTATTATTAGTATCTGTAGTTGGATTATTTCTCCTTAATATTTTATTATTGTGCTTTTTTATGATTCTTTCCAGGTTTTCAGTACAGTGATAGCTTAGTTTTAAGGTGTTTTTGTTGAAGATTTTCTGTAATGTACTACCTGGTGGAAAGTGTTTATTTATAAAATATAGAAACCTATTCCCAAGTTTTTATTTTACCGTTAGGCAGAAGGGGGGGGGTGAACCAGATTATTATTTTTATCTCAATTACTAGATCTAGTTGTATTTATATTATTTATATTGTAGTTAATCTCGACATTTTTGTATCTGCTATTTTTTAGTGCATTGTTAGAAATATTTTTGTATTCATTTAGTGTTTCCTCATTGGAGGAGTTATAATTTATTTGGATTGATTTTGGTATGTGCTTAATAATAGAGGGTGGGTGGTTGGAGCGTAAGTGGATATATGTGGGGTTACTGTTTTCTTTAATGTATAGTTTGTAGGTATTGGTTGCTAAATCAAAGGTGGCATCTAGAAAGTTAGCTTGCTTAATAATTTCTATCTTAAGGCCCAAATCTTTCATATCCTTATGTATTTTTAAGTCTATCACATTTTATGCTTGCTGTATCCTTAACTATCATTAGGCCGTCGTTCGTGTATAAAAGTATATCCTCAATTTTTATATTGATATTTAGGATAATATTATGTGGTATAAATAATCCGACCAGGTCTGTAGCTTCTGCTGAGTCCAGGGATCCCATGGTCAAGTCAAAGAAGCTGTTTCGGATGTTTTTTGTTCATTGCTCACCGTTAATAATATGTACCGTAGTGCGGCTCCTCATTACTATATCAATATCACCCTCTGGGATATTAGTGGAGTTTTTAGCAAACTCATCTGCTTTCAAGAAGAGTTCCTTAGTGATCGACGGGTAGTAATCTATAATATCGAATTGCAGATAATGTCAAATTGCATATATATATATATAAATATATATATATATGCACACACACACACACACACACACACACACACACACACACACACACACACACACACACACACACACACCTTACTCTCCTCTATCCACCTCTCTCTTTCATCTTCAATTCCCTGTTCTGCCCTCTTCTTTCTCTCCCCTACTGTCTTCTCTCTCTATCACATGTTGTGGTTTTAATTCACAACTCATGTATCAGCAGCTCGGTTTACATTGTTCGAATCAGAAAAAAAGGTGAATTTGTAAAGCTTTGGGATTTGTATAAAATAAAATAAGAAAGGAAGAGATAGACAAACACTTAGGATAGGATGGCTCAATTTGTCAGTTAATTGCAAATTAAGGCTAACTAGACAAAGTAAATTTGATTTTTTAAGCATAAAAACATTTTTTTATAACATAAAGGAACATTTGAATATTTATTTTCTTTGTTAAAAATAACTTTAAGGAAAACAAACGCTGATCAACACAGCTTTATATATATATATATAGAGTGTCCACAAAGTCTGGCTACATAATGTAGCGAGACTTTGTGGACACCCTGTATATATATATATATATATATATATATATATATATATATATATATATATATATATATATATATATATAGTAATGAAATCAAAAGGATGTAGTGTTTACCTGATATACACAATGGTAAACTTCAATCTAATCTAAATACCAGTATTTATATATAGATAATTTAATCCCAACCAAAAAAGCTCAATGCACACGCAATAGAGAGTAGAGCTTATTATAAGAGAAAGAAAATTAAAACTGTAAGTCGAAATTTACAATCAAAATTTATTGCTCGACTTTGTAAATTGTTTTTTTGGAGTATTCAGTCGAACGATAAATTTTGATTGTAAAGTTCAACTTACAGTTTTAATTTTCTTTCTCTTATGTGTGTGTGTGTGTGTGTGTGTCCTAAACATATCCATTTAGTTAGAATGAAAAGCGAAGACCAAAATTATTGTTAACAGATTTATTAAGTTAAAGTTCTCAAAAAAAAAAAAAAAAAATCAAGAGGTCCCCTTCCTAATGGGGCGGGCTTCATCTCTAAATGAGATACATAGATATTCGATAGGTAAAAAAGATATGGGAGACATAGTTTCGAAAGCCGGTTTATCATAATTTTTTGTAGGTTTCCATCTACTTTTTGATTGTATTTGAAAGATTAAAGCCTAAAGTTAATTTCCAAAAGGAGAAAAAATATTTGTACACATGAAAGAAAAAAAAAAAAAAAAATCAGCAAATGAACGTAAAACTCCTTTAAAAAAAATCGGATGAATACCCTGGAAAAGTCACTTCTAATTAATGTTTAGTTTTAAAATATGCAAACGAAGAAATGATTTCCAATGGTACCTTTTTTTTAATCATAAATTGAACTCATTAATAAGAAAAAAAAAATGAGTGAGATACACCTGTAGTCGAATGTTCTACCAAAAAGCTATACCTCCATAAAATAAATCTGTTTTTCTTTTCAGAGGAAATGATTTGCTCAAATTTTATTATCTCCCTTGGCTGGTGTAATGTAAAATATTCCCCTGTATTTTTTTTTTATCTATAAAAGAGAAAAGCTATTTTTAAGGTAGAATTTTTTCGATTTTCGATGCTTATCGGATGAATTTCTGTACAAAACATATCTAAGAACACTGCTAGAAATTTAAATTAGCTTTGTGTGAAATTTGCAGAAGATAGCCACAACCGTTTCGGAATCTATGAGAAAGGAACTCCTATACACACGAAGTGACTTTTATATAGTAGCAGATATATCTGAAATTCTGATATTAAAAAGGAGACTCATCATTCGATATTATTAATGTGATTTCAGTTGCACTGACTATAAAGTAAGTGTCTGTTTTCTACTCCAGAAGATAGCCTCAGCCGTTTCGGAATCTATGAGGAAGGAATAATATCGATGTGAGCACCGGCAATAAAGACTGTTAAACGTGCACGATTGTAGTTTCTAACCTTTAATTTGAAAATCAAACAAACACATATTGAAAAAAATTAAAAAAATAAGCATTCTGAATGTTGTCCCGCAGAATTGTCTTTGTTTTGCTCCCAAATGAACAAAAAAAAATTTTTTTTTAAACAGGGCTCTACACTGCGAGTGAAACAGTCGTATTTTAGAGCGATTTTTCAAAATGGCGACTAGAAATAATGAAACGCTTATCTTTTGGCGATTGTATTTCTTTCGCCGACAATCTTGCAAAGCTCATTACTGAGTGAAAAATATCTTTTCAACTTTTTTTTTTTTTAATAAAACGGGCAAAGTAAAATTATTTAAACAATAAAAGGTTTAACAAAGCAATATACTTTTTTTTTTAACAAAGGCTGTTTAAAAATCATCTGAAGAAATTAGAATGTTTATACATTCAAGTATCAACATAAAATTCGGTATATTATTATTAGAATTACACTAATTTAAAAAAAAAATACAAAAAAGTCTTCACGTCACAGAATGAAGATGTCATATTCTAAAAATCATGTGGGTTTGGCTAGTAACTTTTCTATTTGGCTAATAAACAAAAATATTTTGACAAACTTCTGATCTGAAATGGAACACGTACATCAAGTCTGTTGCCAAGGTCACTGAAAAAATGGTGGGATCCTTCTACCGCTCCAGAAGATATCTCACTACTGATGCAATTCTCTATCTGTATAAAAGCCAAGTCCATCCAAAGATGGAGTACTATTGCCACATCTGGGTAGGAGCTGTTAAAAACAGCCTATCCTGCCTTGACAGAGTACAAAATAGACTTCGTGGCTTAGTGGTCCTTTTCTCTTCACTGCAACCTCTCTCCCACAGAAGAGACGTTGTGAGCCTGTCTTTGTTTTATAGTTATTTCCATGGCAGGTGCTCGTCTGAGCACCAATCTCTGGCCTCCCCCTCGCCAACTTTCACGATAAACACCCGTCTGGCTGAAACCACTGTCATTAATTTCCCCCACTCTTTATCTGTGCCTAAATCAAAATGTAGATTCCATGAACAAAGCTTCTTTCTTAGAAGTGCACGCCTGTGGAACACTCTTCCGTTTACCTGTTTCCCACCTGACTACAACTTGGATGTCTTCAAGTCCAACATAAACAAATTCCTGATGAACCACCCCCTTAAGTAAGACACTTTATCAAATATCCAATATTAATGATTACTACGATACTATACCATTGATTACTGTACATGCAATAACCCTTATTCCCGAGTGGCTTCCAGGCCTTCAGAAGTGGTGACCTCCATGTAAAAAAAAAAAAATTTAGTTGTCAAAGGTCAACTAAAGATAAAAGTAATGCTGAATAAAAATATAACACCCTCATGAGTTTCTTATGAAGTTTCTGACTTTGAGGTGGACACACACACAAACGGGATAACTGCCCTTTCTATAACAAATAATCTTGTTCTAACTGCAATAATCTACTTTTTTTTTATAAAAGAAAATTTAAAAAATAAAATAGCTTCAAACCGAGATGTCCTCAATTCTGTTGGCTGCCAAGGAACTGTATATTGACAAACGAGGCGATAAACCTTTTTTCTTTACTTGGGCAAGCAACACGGTGGCCTCAAAGCCCCACATCCAACCTACCAAGGTCCAAGGTCACATTATTCATCCAAGATGTCTGCTTAAGTGCATGTCAATGTACCCTATAGCATGGATCGGTGGGCTCCTTCCAAGGTTACTGGTATTCGTTCCCACACTTTTAAGATTAGTGTTGGTCTTGGAGTAGATTCTCTGATAAGATATATACATATATATATATATATATATATATATATATATATATATATATATATATATATATATATATGTGTGTATAAATATATATATATATGTATAAATATATATATATATATATGTATATATATATATATATATCTATATATATATATATATATATATATATATATATATTTTGTGTACAGAAAGTTGTTAGTTGAGACAGGTCATTGGTACCGTCGGTTTCAAGCCCGATAATAAGGCCCGTTTAAGGTATCCTTATCGAGCTCTCTTCAGCCAATATTCGAATATTGGCTGAAGAGAGCTCGATAAGGATACCTTAAACGGGCCTTATTATCGGGCTTGAAACCGACGGTACCAATGACCTGTCTCAACTAACAACTTTCTGTACACAAAATATAAGTACGCTCTTAAAATTTGGATTTTCCTTTTAATTGAGCACTCTGCTGGAATTCTTTTTCCAAAAAAACTAATCATATATATATATATATATATATATATATATATATATATATATATATATATATATATATATATATTAGCCTGGGTTCCCGGCATTGCCGGGTGTTTGGAGGTGTGTGTTCAGCAAAAAAAAAAATTTGTGGACAGGCAGGTCGAAACTTATTTTTATATTCTAAGTGTTTAAATGAAAGGGGAGGAAGAACAAACAAACGGAAGTTATTATTGTTAGAGCGTGTGGGTAGGGGTGACAGAGGAAATTCAGATAGACAGTCGATAAGTGTTGAAACAAAACAGAATATGAGATTTTGGTATCCAAATAGAATATTAATCCTTGAATAGAATAGGATGATGTTATTATGTTCAATATTGGCTGAAGATTGGTACATTGAAGATAAAAATCCAATTATATTCGACGAATCATCCATAGTAATATGTTGTAATCGTTTGCGAATGGAGAATTTTGAATTATTTCATCTCATTTTTTTAGTATTGTAAGATCGGTAGAAATATGTTCTCTTTTCATAAAGTAAAATCCAACTGGTCAAAATGAATATTCCAATTAGTTAAAAAAAATCATGATAAAATCATAATAATTGGAATTCTAAAATTGGTTAAATTTATTTTTTGAATTAGTTTTAAAATGATAAAAAATAGAGACATTGAAAAATAGAGACATTAAAAAATAGAAACATTAAAAAATAGAGACATTGAATAATAGAGACATTGACAAATAGAAACATTGAAAATCAATGGGTTTTGTATTTTTTTTTTTTAACGCTTATGCGCAATTTTCGAGTCCCTAATTAAATGAAAATAAAAGAAAAATTTAAAAGTGAGATGGAATAATTTAGATGATAATGAAATGGATATTTAGATGGAATTCAGATAAATCCAGCAGACATGATAGGGTCAGCAAGAATTTGTGGAAAAAAAACTCTGAGTCGTAAATCTGGGTATGCCAAAATCAAATTAAAATTAATATAACTACTTCATTTACTCACATAAATTTAATATACGAAAGTATAGATTTATGCGTAAACTTTAAGTATTTACTTCAAAAGTGCTCAATACGTAGGTAGAGCTAGTTAGTAATTTATAAAATATATACGGCGACTAAGCTACACTGAATATTCTGCGTTTCATCCACTGTAGGATTCGTCAGGCTTATGCACATAAGCCTGACGAATCCTACAGTGGATGAAACGCAGAATATTCAGTGTAGCTTAGTCGCCATATATATTTTATAATTTACTATATATATATATATATATATATATATATATATATATATATATATATGACAAAAATCTTTGTTCCAAATTCCAAAACTGTTTTTTTTTCTTTCAGCATATTAAAATGTTAAATTCTTGATGGAAAAATTGATATCATAAAACACAAATGCAAGTACTCTTCCGATTTTTTTTCAGATTTGTAGAGGATAAATATACGTGTCCCCGACTCTGATATTAAAATAAAACAACATAGGACGGAATGACATGTACATAAACAGAACATTTACTATGAACAATGTGAAAAGAGTGTGTGTGCGTATGTATGTGCACGCGCATGTGTGATTAGGCATAGTTCTGAACTGTTCTTTAATGTTGTTGGTGAAATTAATTCAATTGTTCATTGCAGTCCATTAATTTTTATGGTGGAATTAAGTTAGTCTTACTTCAAATATTTGCACATGTGTACAGGCGAAAATTGTTCTTTGCATGCGTGTATTTTTGGAGCGACGCGTATCACATGCATTCATTATCGTGTCATGGTGAGAAGAGAGAGAGAGAGAGAGAGAGAGAGAGAGAGAGAAAGAAGAAAGAAGAAAGATAGGAGAAACGGTAGGAAAAAGTCAAAAGGAAGTGACTTCGATGTCTTTTCATGCCAGAATGTAGGAGCAACGCGTGTGGCTTATTTTGTGTCTGTGTGTTTGTGCCACACGCGAACCTGATGTAGCAGCCATAATAGTTGCTATAGATTTATGTAATCATGCCCATATTCTGTTTTTTTTTTTTTATAGTTAATGAGCTCTTATTCTTAGGTGTCAGGGTGAAAAGTAATTAAAGATTGACGTAATCTATATATATATATATATATATAAAAGCGAAAATGTGTGTATGTATGTATGTGTGTTCGCTTTTTCTGTATGTCTCCAAAAGGCTTTTTGGCCGTGATTCTCGGTTGGCTCGCTCCTTCTTAAAACTTTTTATAAATAATAATATCTACGACTAAGGAACTCTGGTCGCAGCTATCTTTAATTTACCCGACTTTTAGAAGTTATTTTCGGGATATGTTTTGATCGCCGCGTAGCGGGGAAAACAGAAACTGGCTTCCAGTGCAAAACTAGGTCAAACATCACGCGACTTAATGTTCTCGCACCTGTTAATTTCGCTTTATAAACGTCAACTTAACACACATCAATTCATCTATTCCCGTGGTCGAGATGGTTAGGTCGCAGGGTTTTTTTTTTTTTTTCCATTTCCTTTCCACCTCCGCGTCAAAGGTTTGGGATTCAAGCCTACCTTTCTACTAAAACTGTTTTTTTTTTCTTTTACACCTCCAAACACCCGGCCAACGTTTTTTTTTTTTTTTTTTTTTTTAAACAGGGTTGTTTTGATCTGCCCCCCCCCCAACACACACCTCCAAACACCCAGGCAATGCTGGGTACCCCCCTCCCCGCTAGTCTGTAGATATAAAAGGAGAAACGGCCGTGCGCATTTTTGTATGTCCAAGAAAGGTTTTTTTCACCAGGCTTCTCTACAAACTTTCCTTATACTCGCTATCTCCGATTTGCGAACAGACATTGTTTCTATATTTATTTTGATCGACTTTAAAAAAATTCCTGGTTTCAAATGTTTGTTTGTCTTTCTCGTATAAATAAAGCGAAACTACTCGAAGCGAAAGCACGCCACCGGCTTTCGTGGCCAGCATATCTTGAAGGCAATCAGCTTTGATTAATGTGGGAAAAACCCTTCATATCAGACAATTTCTATTCATTTGGACACTGCCAGAGCTCCTTTTTACTGGGGAACTGGTTTTCCCCAACATCGTGGGGAAACAGATCCGGCAGAAATTGGCTAACAGCGCGTGATTCTTAACTTAAGCCTGACGTTCATTTCTGCGCTTGTGTGAACTCGTTCACTTAACTATCCATTTCTGCAAGTCAACATTTGGATTGACATCGCTAAATTTGAACGCTTTTCAATTACTGTGGCATCATAGTGTAGCAGTAAGATGTCAACTTTTCTTTCACTTTCTTTTCCGCCTTCGCGTCATGGATTCAAAGCCTGCCTATCTACTACCAACACACCACCAAACATCCGGGCAACGCCTGGCACCCACGCTAGTAATTATATAATTGTTTCTGCGCTACAAAACAGGTGCTGTCAAGAATTGAACATTTTAACATGCTGAAAGAAATAAACGGTAAGATGAACATCAGAGAATGTGGAATATAGACTTTTTGTCATTTGTATATGCTCTGTAGTTATGTTCAACATAGATCGAGCTTCATAAATAAAAGGATTGGTATGAATAAAGGGTGAAATATAATTGAATAAGCATATTTTTCCCATGAACATCTGTGTGGGAAAACACCTGGTTCTACGATGTGGTTTGTGAAAGCACTTTAGGCTTACGTGCAGTTAAGAAACCGTGCTTTAATTACCAGCCTTAATTGGTGCACTTTTCGCATAAGTGTTTTAACCTTTATTGAAAAACGTTTATGAAGCAAAGTGTTAATTTCATAATATTTTGCTATATTTGTTCTTCATGATTATAGACGAGTATTTGTTTCAGAATGCTAAAGTATGCCATAAATAAAGAAATCTCGTTGCACTTTTGCCCCCCCCCTTGCCATTCATATCCCCGACAAACCCGCTTAGCAACAAAATCACACCCCTTCACTGTTCAGGTCCCTAAATGCTAGAAAGCTTCTTACTCTAATAATTTCTTCCCTCATACAACTACAGCTAGACTTTGGAATTCCCTTCCTGCTACTTATTTCCCTGACTATGCTAATATGCAGAAGTTTAATTGTAACTGTTATACTGGCCTTTCTATATATAAGGAAAATTATACCGGTCCTCACTATATATATATATATATACACCGGTCCTCACTATATATATATATATATATATATATATATATATATATATATATATATATATATATATATATATATATGTGCTCGTTATATATATATATATATGTGCTCGTTATATATATATATATATATATATATACTCGTTATATATATATATATATATATATATATATATATATATACTCGTTATATATATATATATATATAACGAGTATATATATATATATATATATGAGTATATATATATATATATGAGTATATATATATATATACTCACTATATATATATATATATATATAGTGAGTATATATATATATATATATATAGTGAGTATATATATATATATGGTGCCAGTAATGTCTACACTGAGAAAGAGCGACAGCACTCCACTGCCTAGTGAGCGCTAGTCGTTATACCTGTATTCCTACCTTTGTATCTGTGATGTTAATACACTTCGTTCGTTAAACCAACCTCGATTTTCTTCTTTTACTATTGTGTTACGACACTACAGTAACGTAAACCAACATTTTGTTAATCTTTTCTAGGTATGGTCCTAAATAATAGCCCCTTACGTCCAAGTGGCGATATGACTTGTTAGGGGGGAACGTCAGTAAAAAATGAAACAAATAAATATATAAAAGATAAAGACAATAACATTATTTTCAGAGTTTCTCTAGATTATATAAAATCCGAAGCTTAATGATTGTTAGGATATGACAACAGAGCATATATAAATAATCTTGTGAGATTTCAAAGTCTAATGTTATCTATATATATAAAAGCGAAAATGTATGTATGTATGTGTGTTCGCTTTTTCTGTATGTCTACAAAAGACTTTTTTCAGAGAAGCGGTCAGTCGCTTCACAACTTTTAAAAACTTTTTATATCACATATAAATCGTAATATCTCACAGTTAACAATGAAGCTCGCCTGTCTATTTAATTTGCTCGATTTCGGGAAGATAAATATTCAACATTTGTCGCTCGCCGCATGTGGGTTAGTCTTTTTCCTATAACATCTTGGGAAGCGTTCCCACAGTAAATGAAACACTATTCTGCAGTGAAACTTGTCCTTATTAACTCATTAAAACGTGCACCTGCCAAATCCAAGTAATTAAATAAATTCAAACGTGTTTCCCTTAGCATGTCGCGGTGGGGCAATGGTTAACGTCGCACATTTTTTTTTTCACACTTAAATTTACAACTTTGCCTCAACGG
The DNA here is from genome assembly GCF_053919585.1 of Euprymna scolopes. NCBI lineage: Eukaryota > Metazoa > Mollusca > Cephalopoda > Sepiida > Sepiolidae > Euprymna > Euprymna scolopes. The sequence continues at coordinate 12,703,175 of NC_136518.1, read as the reverse complement.
TTCGGGTTCGATCCTCATACTTACTTTTTTTTTTTTTAAACCCCCCACCCCTACCCCCAGAGTTTCCACACACACCTACAAACACCCGGGCAACGCCGGGTACCCTTGCTAGTCTATTACATAAAGGACAGTCGTGTGTGTGTGTATGTCCGCTAAAAACTTTTGTCATCGCATTGAACAGGCATGAACCTGGTATTGTTAGAAAGAGCGATCTCTTGGACACATAATATCAAAGTCGTTTTGTTTGAAGAGGTGGGGTTCAGGAAAAATCTTGGTTTCGACGCTGTTTATTAAATGTCTATGCATGAACTGTTGATTCATTGTTTTATTTTAAAAAGCTAAATTTGGAACGTCATAACATCTGTGTTGTCAAGGTACGACTGATAACTTATGAACTTAAGTTATGCAAGTTCATGCTCAGCACGCTGCAGTTTTTTCTTTTTTCTCTATCCAGTCTTAAAAATCTTATGCGCGTCCAGCACGCCACATTTTTTTTTTCTTTTAATAACAATATGAGATGGCATCCAAGTCTCGTTTTACTTTTTTTTTTTTTATTTAACTATATTTTACGGCTTATAAATCATTTTTTTTTTTTTCAAAACAAAACTTTCTACACAATTACATACCTGTTTCATTCATAAGTCAAGATACCTACATTAAACAGCAATTACCAAAAATCTCTCGACACGGGTTTTAATGAGTTGTTTGGGTTTTGGGGTTTTATTTATTACATCGTTAGGTATTTTTTTTTTTGAGAAGTTTCTGCTTTTTCTGATAAGTCCACGGAGGAAATATTCAGTATTGACATAAAATATTGGTTGTTTCCCTATGAATGAAACAGATGTGTAAATGTGCCAAAGTTTTTATCTAGGACTTTGGAATCTAACAAAAGTAGAAGCACCAGTGTCTGTAGGTATTGAAAAATAATTATATTACAATATCTACTGGTCAGCTCCTAATTATGTCTTATGTTTGACGTTCATCTTCGTCGCCAACTGTTATGTTTGCAGGTTGAACCAAATAACGTATAAGGCAATACAAATGAAGACTCAACAAACAAAGGTAGATCAATAAGAAGTGTATTAGGAAAAGTATATTTACAGCATATTTACATAATGGTTGTCAAGTTAGAGAGTTGGCTGGACAACATATCTGCTCTCAGCTCGGGCTTCGGTGGCTTCTGGTTAACACACACTCAGACTAACCGAGTCTTGTTATTTATGTGTAATATTATCCACATATGTAAATGAGTGGGTGCCACCACAACATTATGCAAGATAACTTTTACGATATCTAAAATTTTACACGGTATCGTGTTATGTAGAATTGGTGCTTGGGACCCCATTTCACCTTTTTCATTACATAGACGACGTCTTTATTTATACATTTATTTATATACACAGTCCCATACAGTTATTATTATTGTGATTAAATGCCTTAAAAGATTAGGTACAAACCTGTTTTTATACAGCCTGTAGTAACCGTTGGCAAACTAAATGAAAATAAAAATTAAAAAAATGTCTGCTGCTTCTTTTTATATGTTTGCGATCTTGTCAGCTGATTTACAAAGGAAATGCTTTCTGATTTTGCATAAAAAAGCTGATTTTTCAGAGACTCGTTCTGTTTCAGTTTGGATGATGGTGTAGAAAATTTTGGCAGCAGACTGTCAGATTTGAAGTTGTGAGTTTGACAGCAATTTATAGAATTTGTCCGAGGAATTGTTACTTGGAAAGTGTAGAATAGTTAACTCTTGACTATTTAACCACAGTCATCAGATATACGAGGGTGAAACATGACAAGTGAAGGTTCAGGATGACTAGAAACTATGCCGAGATAAGTGGAAAGGATCTAGAATTCCCAGATGGTCTTCTATCTGGTATTAGCCAAGCTCAACGTTGCTTAACTTCGGTGATCTGACAAGAACTGAATTGTCAAGTGTCAATGTGATTATGCCATCTATAATATATAAACGAAAATGTGTTTGTGTGTATGTGTATGCATTTTTTTCGTATGGCTGGCAAAGATTGGGAAGGGGAGCGCTCGGAGAGATCACTAAATCTTACAACTTTTTATATACTGTCTAGATTATAATATGTCCGATTTACAAAACGAGGTTGTCTGAGTCTTTTATTATGTTACAAAATTTGCGCTGTGATTTCATTTTCTCTACTACTACTACTACTACTACTACTACTACTACGGCATGATGCTTGACCTAGAAAACACGTTTAACCAGCTGCTTTTTTAAACGTTTAATTTCACGCTTCCTCACTTCTCTGCCCGCGCAGCGTCGTGGTAAGGCATCAGGCTATTCACCTCAAGGCTTTGGGTTTGAGCCTGCCTCCCTCCCAAAACATTTTTTTTTTACACCCAAGCAACGTCGGGCTACCCCGCTAGTCTACAATATAAATCTCACCTGTCTGTTCAAATGTATGTATGTCTGCCTAAAACTTTCGACAGAGGCAACGGATTTTCACGAGATCGGTATCGTTTTGAAGCTCGACCCTTCGGACAACAAATATCAAAAAATTGCTAAAAACATTAATTCTTTCACCCTCAACTGGGCACTTTTTTACAAAGAGGGGTCGCTTTTTTTTTTGCCAATATTTTCAAAAATCATCCCCTCTTTTTGATTGACTAGCCTTAATTTAAACCTTTGTTACTTCCGGTTTGGTGATGGACACAACAGCAAAGACATCACTTTTTTTCATCTTCTTTTCCTCCTTCGTGGTACGGGTTTGAGCCTGCCTACTACCACTTTTTTTTTTTGCTCAACACACACCTCTAAAAACCCGGACAATGCCAGGCACCCAGGCTAGTATATATATATAAAGAGATATAAAAAATAACAATTCTCTGAATGCACTATTCTCTCTTAAATAAACCTTGGCAAAAGCTTCTTGAATCAATATTAATTATGAACATTAACACAATTAAACAACAATTTCTACAATAATTTATCTCTTTCAATCAGCAAACTTAATAAACAGAACAGAATTTGATCAAGTTTAGTAGAGCTGTAGTATTGTACAGGGTAGAACGATAAAATAGTCGCCATAGAAAAGACGACATGATTCCATTTCCGTTTGATGAAAACCAATTTTCTTTTTTTTGTCGCAGACCATTTACTAGGTGGCCAGTTGTGTACAAATCCCAAGAGCGATAGGAGCCTTCTATCATGTCTTAAAGTGACACAATGTTCAGAGAAGTGCCGCTGGACAACTCATGCTCTCTACCAATCCAAGTTATGACAACGGGGCCATTGCCAGCACCCTCAAAATACATCACTGGATTGCCACAAATAACAGGGATGTGCCCAGGGTGATGAAAACAAAGTTTCCGGCCATGGTTATGGTCTTTGGTATGGTTTCAAGAGAGAAACACATCATGCCACCTCATATTGAAGTCAGTTTGAAAGTCAACACCAAAATGTACCTGGATGTGGTGATCCCTTGGTGCAATCAGGTGGCTGCTGGCAGATTCTGGGTGTGGCAACAGGACTCTGTGCCAGCCCACAAGTCCAAAGAGACCCAGGCTTGGCTTCAGAAGGAGTGCTATGAATTTGTACCCTTCTCTTACTGGTCTTCCTCCTCCTCTGACCTGGACTTGCTTCACTTTGTTTGGTCATATGTTGAGAGCATCACCAACACGACCTCCCACAACACTAAAGCTGGCCTGATCGCCATCATCCACCAAATATTCGCCGGCGCTTATAGAAAAGGCATGCTCCCAGTTCCGGACCCGTATAGAGGTGGCTACATTGAATAGATGTCAGCTCTACTAAATAATCAAGTTACCTGAATTGTTTTTTTTTTCAATAAAAGATCTCACATAAAACTGTAGTGTTGTTTTCTTGAGTACGACAAGTTTATCGTTTGACCATGTATAATTTTCTTTATTCATACAAACATTATTGGCTACATATGTGCATACATGTTTTATGTTTCAACAGTTGAGACTAATGGCCCGATGATGTTAGATTTCGAAAGAAATTACAGCTGAAACATGTATGTACATATGTAATCTAAATATATATAAAAGTGACCTTGTCTGAGGAACGGGCTCTATCAAACACCTCTGTCAATTTTCGGTCTACAGACTTGAAACTTGATATATTGAGAATTTGAAGCTTCAAATCTTTTATTACAAGGCAAGCGTATATTTGGAACCCATAGTTGTTGGAGACCCAAGATTTCCCATCTACATTCTCTGCTGCCCAAGACCAACTCCAGCTCACGTGGTCGCCAATCGGAAACCTACGACCACAATTCCCGTTACCCCTAATTTCTGGTGCATCTAACTAGGTTGACAAAAGGTGACTTGAGTTTGACGGATGTCAAATCTAACCTTCTGTGACCACACTAAACTCGCTGATGGGAATCAAAAATATACTTACATAACTTACTATTTCTCCAACTACCTAGATAGCATTTAAGCTGGGATTCCCAATACTACACTCATGGTTTAAGAAAATAAACAAGAAATTATATATATATATATATATATATATATATATATATATATATATATATAGAGAGAGAGAGAGAGAGAGAGACAGAGAGAGACAGAGAGAGACCTTGTCTCTGTGAATGCTATGCAGAACAGTCCCTACCAAACTACTCCATCAATTTTTGGTCTACAGACTTTAAGGTTGATGTATAGAGAAATTCAAACATGTAGAACAAATTCAGTTTGGTTTTTAGTTGGAAAAAAGGGTTGCTAAGGGGTCAAAATTGAAAAAATTGAAACTTGACTGGCACAACTTGACTAAATGTGTTATTTTTACACATGCGCAAATATACATTTATATGTTTAAGTATGTTAATTTTTTAGGTTTTGATATGCATATGAACTTAGCTCGGATGGTGACAAATAACACTGGAAAGTTATATATGTTTTCGTTTCGATTCTACAATATGGCAGCCAAGTCATTTTGTTTTTTTAAATTTTCTTTAACTTTTGAAATCACTATTATATATTAGGTACAATATAATAATTAATAGAGAATTGGTTTTATAATAATAAATACGAAATTTGCATCAATTAAAATATATTTAAAATATACCCAAACATATTTTACAGCCAAGAGAAGGCCGGGCGGCATTACAAAATAGACTTTGTGGCTTAGTGGGGATGCCCTTTTCTCTTTCCTGCAACTTCTCTCCCACAGAAGAGACGTTGTGAGCCTGTCTTTGTCTTATCATTATTTCCATGGCAAGTGCTCGTCCGAGCTTGAATCTCTGGTCCCTCCTTGCCAATCTTTCACGAAAAACACCCATCTAGCTGAAACCACTGTCAGTAATTTTCCCCACTCTTTATCTTTATCTGTGCCTAAATCAAAACGTAGATTCCATGAACAAAGCTTAAAAGTGAACGCCTATGTTTGCCTGTTTCCCACCTGACTACAACTTGGATGTCTTCAAGTTCAACATAAACAAATTCCTGATGAACCGCCCCCTTAAGTAAGACACTTTATCAAATCTCCAATACTAACGATTACTACAATACTATCCCATTGATTACTGTACACGCAATAACCTTTATCCCCAAGTGGCTTCCGGGCCTTGATAAGTGGTGACCTCCATGTAAAAAAAACAAACAAACATATATTGTAGTCATCCACATGCAGTCCTGTTTTATTTTATCACAACTCATCAGTGCGGCTCAACTAGCACCTCTTCCAAGCCAAGGACTGAACCTAGAACCATCGGGTTGACAGTTCTACCTATCGACCCACAGGAGCGGCGCCCATAAATAGCTCCACCAATGTATATTTTAAACAAACATTCGTCCACCACTTTTATAGTGCTCAAACCGCTTGTTTACAAACAAACAGCGAGCCTCGCATTTTTTCAGCCAATTAAGTAGGGGGTGAGATTATTTATGACAGTGCTCTACCCAAAATATATTTGTAGTCATCCAAATACAACCCTGAAACAGAGACATGTGCATGTGAGTATTGTTTTTTTTTTCTAAACAGTTCACTTGTAAGTAAAAGAAAAAAAATATTTGAGCTGAGATTGAAACCAAAACCTAAAGGCAGTGAATCAAGTATGATAACCATTAGACTAGCTTTCCAATTTCTCTAAAAAGTGTTTTCGAACCTCGTGAAACAGTTTAAAAACAGATAAAAATCTGATGACTCCCCCCCCCCCGTACCAGTTTTTCAATTTTTACCCCTAAGCAGCCCTTTTTTCCAAATGAAAACCGATTAAATAGTTTTCCACTTGTCTGAATGATCTATATACCAAATTCTAAGTCTGTAGATCAAAAATTTGTTGAGTATATAGGTTGAGAAGTGTTCTCACACTCACATTCTTTCTTTCATTCATGTATATATACATATATATATATATGTACATGTATATACATTTATATAGGCATACATATATCTATACATACATATATATATATATATATATAGAGAGAGAGAGATAGATACATATATATATAAATACATACGATAAGTGAAATTGTTTGTGTGTGTGCCTGTTTGTGTATATTTCCCTAGCAAACTACTCTGTCAATTTTCAGTCTACAGACTCGAGATTTGACATAAGGGCTTTTGAGATTTGGGAAAATCTTTTTAATCGATTTTTGGGCAGAAATTTAGCTGTCAAAGGGTCAAAGTTCAACGATTTCACCTTTGAAAACTCTACCAAACTCCTCCGCCAATTTTGGGTCTAAATACTTGAAATTTTAGATGTAGGTTACTTGGACATGGATCAAACTTTTCATTTGATTTGAGCCCAAAACAATAAATGTTAAGGGGTCAAAATTGAGGTCAAAGTTTAAAAAAATTTACCTCTGCGGTCTCTACTAAATTACTCAGCCAATTTTTGGTCTAAACATTTGAAATTTTACATAAAATGTATTCAGACATAGTACAAGCTTTTTAATCGGTTTTTGGCCGAAAATTTGGCTGCCAAGAGGTCAAAGTTGAAAGAATTGACCTTTGCAGACTCTATCAAACTCCTCTGCCAATTTTGGGTCTAAACACTTGAAATTTTAGATGTAGGTTTCCTGGACATGGATCAAACTTTTTAAAATGCACATATACACATAATGTTTTGAACAGAACACAGAGCCTGAGCAAAGCCGGGCTGAACTAATAATATATATATATATATATATATATATATACAGTAGCGTCCAAAAGTTAAGGGCTAATAAAACCTCAGCAAGTTTAACCATATACTTGAAACAAATACACACGAACAACAAAAAATTACTTCACAATTATATAGATAACATATATATCTTCAATGGGTCGTAATTTCGTTAGCCTACACTAAGTATTTTTTGAATAACTACCATTTTAAATAAAATTGTTCAAAATTTGTGTGTCCAAAAGTTAAGGGCTAACACGATTGCGGCTTTTGTCCTTGCTGTGAATGCCTGAAATTACCAACTAACTAGTATTTGGTAAACAAACCCTTGCTATTTATGACTTCTTGACACCTCTTGGCACAGGAATCCACCAACTTCTTGCAAAACGCTGGCGTTATCGCACTCCATTCAGCATGTAAGCACTGCCAGAGTTCTTCTTGATTTTTTGGGCACTGAAGTTGAGCACGTTCACCAACTATTTTCCAGATATTCTCAATATCAAGATCTGGACTCTGAGGGGGCCAACGCATCGTTTCAACTTCTTCCTCGTCTAAAAATGTTTTTACTTTCTTAGCAGTGTGACAAGGAGCGTTATCCTGCATGAAAATTGCAGGTTGATAGAGCGACGACTGAAGACTAGGAACTGCATGCTGCCGTAGAATCTGCTTATAAACTTCTGCATTTATTCCACCTTGCAGACGAATCAGTGGTCCACAGCCTGCAGCTGACATAACGCCCCAAACCATTACACTTCCTCCTCCAAATTTTACAGTTTTTTTCACGCACTTAACCTCCAATATCTCACCAGTTCTTCGCCGGACATACGTGTTGCCATCAGATCCGATAACGTTAAACTTTGATTCATCACTAAAGTGCACACGGGACCAGTTTTCGGTTGTCCACACAACATGTTCTTGGGCAAAAGCGAGGCGGAGTTTCTGATTCTTTTTGGAGATAAGAGGCTTCCTTGCTGGCACTCGAGATTGCAATCCAGAAGCGTGCAACTGGCGTGTAACAGTTTTCCGAGACGCTTGAACAATAGACCTTTGCTTTAGTTCTCGAGATATTTTAGCAGCAGTGTTAAATCTGTCTTTAAGTGACATTTTGACAATAAGACGATCCTGTCGAGCAGTTGTGATTCGAGGTCTACCAGATTTTGAGGCAGCTGCCACTGATCCTGACTGTTTGAAATGTGCCACAATACGCTTTACTACACTAGGAGACCTTCCTATGGTGTCAACAATCTCAGAAGTTTTCTTGCCATTACTATGAAGATGAATAATGAGCTGTTTTTCTTCGACAGAAATGGAACGACGTTGTTTTGCTGCCATGTTGTACTAGTGCGATACAAACACTCATTTCTTTTACCCAATTACAATAATTTTAATGTTCTTTAGTAAAAATTTGAAGTAGGATTATTCATAGTACCTGTCTGACAGCGAAACGACGATTACTGTTATAATAATAAAAGATTTTACCGCATAGCCCTTAACTTTTGGACTACGAGAATTTGGACAAACTTTTGTGTTATTGGTCATAACTTCAAAAACATCAAACGGATGCTTATGAAATTTAGGCGAGACATGAGTGATGAGTATATCTATAAGTATATATGCATATTAAGTATTTTAAATGAACGGTTTTTCTTAAAAAGTACTTAAACTTGTCTTGAAACTACTAGCCCTTAACTTTTGGACACTACTGTATATATATCACACAATCTAGAAAGCAGATTTATATTGAGTATTACCTGGCAGTCCGACATTGCCTGGTTGTACAATATGCTTAAACATTGAATTTATGCAGGGTGCATATGTATTATTATAGAATCAACCCTCTATTGAATAATATATATTACAAGGAATAATCTGCCCGGTGGATTAATTCGCAAAAAAAAGAATAAATAAATAAAATAAATAAATAATAATAGTAATAATAATAATAATAATAATGAGGAACACATGATCTGCTATATATAGATCAGAAGATCCTAAAGGAGGTAAAAAGAAGGAGAAAGAATTTAGCCATGGCATGGATCGACTACAAAAAAGCGTACGACAGGATCCCCCAAGCATGAATAATAAAATGCTTAAAAATGTATAAAATACCAAGCGGGATCATCAACGTAATAGAAAATGCAATGAAAACCTGGAGACTGGAATTGACAGTTGATGGACAACACATAACAGAAATTAACATACAAAGAGGCATCTTCCAAGGAGACTCCCTGTCACCATTATTGTTCATCATAGCCATGATGCCCTTGAACAGTATTCTGAGAAAGTGCCAAGCCGGATACAAGTTCTCCAATACACAGGAAAAAATGAATCACCTGATGTACATGGACAATTTGAAACTTTTTGCAAGGACCGAAAAGGAGCTAAAGACACTAATTAACACGACCTGGATCTTCAGCCAAGATATCCAAATGGAATTTGGAATGGAAAAGTGCTAACTACTAGTTATAAGAAAGGGAAAACTTGAAACGACAGAAGGCGTGAAACTACCCAACGAAACAGAAATGAGGGCATGAGGGGAACAAGACGACTTGGGAATTCTGGAAGCGGACACCATCAAAGCAACAGAAATGAAAGACAAAATTGGAAAAGAATACCTCAGGAGAACAAGAAAACTCCTGTAAACTAAATTATAAAGCAGAAACCTAATAAAAGGTATAAATACATGGGCAGTATCACTAGTAAGATACTCTGGACCGTTTATAGGGTGGACAAAAGAAGAACTGAGACAGCACGACCACAAAACCAGGAAACTCATGACCATGCATAATGCACTACACCCAAAGGACGATATTGACAGACTCTATGTGAAAAGGAAAGACGGTGGGAGGGGACTGATCTGTGTGAAGGACATAAAAAAAGAACTAGAAAAATACATAATGCAAAACACTGAAAGGATAATTATGGCAGCGAGAGACACGGAAAAAAACAGCAATACAGAAAACAGAGACACAAATGACAAAACGAGAAAGGAGAAATGGGAAGAGAAACAACTCCACGGAAGATTCATAAGAATGACAAAAGAGGAGAAAAACGAAAACATCTGGACATGGCTGCGAAAAGGACATATAAACCGAGAAACTGAATCTCTAATAACTGTAGCACAAGATAACTCGATAAGAACCAACCATATCAAAGCAAAGATCAATAAAACACAAGAGAACAGCAAATGCAGACTCTGTGGACAAAGAGACAAAACGATAAACCATATCGTAAGTGAATGCAGCAAACTGGCCCAAAAGGAATACAAAAACAGGCATGACCAAGTGGGAAGGGCGGTGCACTGGGAATTGTGCAAACGGCTGCATTTTAACCGTACAAACAAATGGTACAAACATAGACCTACAACAGCACTAGAAAACGAGAACCACAAGATCCTATGGGATATGGACATACAGACAGACAACCCCATCCAGCAAGAAGACCAGATGTCATAATAATTAACAAGAAAGAAAAATCCTGTCAAATCGTAGACTTTGCTGTCCCAGCTGACCACAGGGTGAGCATGAAAGAAACAGAGAAACGAAGCAAATACACAGAGCTAGCCAGAAAGTTAAAAGGGATTTGGACGATGAAGAAAATCAAAATAATACCGATAATAGTAGGAGCACTAGGAACAATTCCGGAAAACTTTGAAAAAAGAATGGCAGAAATTGGAATCAGAGGAATAGCTGCAAAAATACGACTAACGCTAATGAAAACGGCTGAAATATTAAGGAAAACACTTGAATGCGGAGAATAATACAAGAATACAATGTAAGGAACAAGCATTACAGGGAATGAAGAATACCGAAACTGCATATCTACAAGTTCTACACCCCCATCACGCATCCCATCCCATTGTCTCATCACCGTTCCCCCAATAGAAAAGTGATACCAAAGAGCTGAGAAGGGTCAAGGAGGATGGAAAGACTGAGGAGAGAGCGCTGACCAGACCTCCAGTGGACAAACGCAAAGAGAATTGGGACCTTGGGGAGGCTTAGTGCGACTCAAATTCCAGTATAAACCAATGGCTACTGCCAGCGAGAAATCAATGGTAAATGGCTGTTACGATGACACAAATTTATTTGCAAATGCTATTGAAGGAGGTAGAGAGAGCTGGACGTCTGGGGAAACTTGTCGTCACTCAGCTTCCAGAGAACACCACAAGTTTCCAATCAGATCGTTTGTTGACTTGTGTGAAAGCTCCATGTGAGCCAATAATAATAATGTTGTTCATCAACTTTTTTTTTTTTTTTTTTTTTACATGGGGTTTCAATCTGTGTTTGTTTACAATATCATGTCAGCTGATATTTGGGCTTGGCGATGAATGCCCTGGAAAGTCACTTCTGATTAATGTTTAGTTTTAAAATATGCAAACGAAGAAATGATTAAATTGAACTCATTGTTAAGAAAATAAAAATATTATATAAAATGGTGAGGTACACCCGGGCTTGAATAAGATACCATTCGATCTATATTCAAATGCTCTATCACTGAACTATATCACCAGATGACAATAGTTCTGTTCTTTTTAGAAGAAATTATTTGCTGAGAATTGAATCTCTTTTTATTTGCTGAGAATTATCTCGCTTGATTTGCTGAGAATTATCTCCCTTTTCTGGTGTGACGTAAATTATTTCCCTGTAAATTTCTTTTTTATCTATAAGAAAGAAAGACTATTTTTAGGATTGGATTTTTTCCCCCATTTTCGACACTTATCGAATGAATTTTTGTACAAAAACTTATCTAAGAACACTGCCAGACATATAAATTTACTTTCAGTGAAATTTACAAAAGATAGGCTCTGCCGTTTCGAAACCTGTGAGGAAGGAACTCACACACACACACACACACACACACACACACACACACACACACACACATAAAATGATATTTATATAATAGTAACTATGTATAACAGTTCCTAGAGATAAAAAAATTTTTTTTTTTTTTTTTTGGAAGAAACGAAGTAAAAAAATACTAAACATATCTTTAAAGGGAGCTCATATCAGACCCGTGGGAGTGAAATTTGAACCGCAGCTCTAGGAACGAATTTATAATACACGGATGGGGATTTGTGCCCCCAAATTTGATATTTTCATAAAGTAATGATGAAAGTATTTTCTCTTTTACAAAACAACAAAACCTTCCTGTGCACATGCGCGCGCGCACACACACACACACACACACACACATACACATACACGCGCACAAACACACACACATACACACACATACACATACACACATACACACACATACACACATACACACACATACACACACACACACACACACATACACACACACACACACACACACACACACTCACACACAAAGAAAAAAGATAACTCTGTTATCTGAGTATGCACGACTTGCCACATCGTTTTGGCAGCCATTTTTTTTATTATTATTGAAAAAAAAATGTTCATTATTGTTAATTCTCCCATTTTTAGAGCGCGATTATGTGAAAACGACCCCTTTTAAAAAAAAACAAAAAAACAAAAAAAATTATTTTTATTTCCAGCTGCATCATCATACAAATCATTGTAAAATGGGAAATCCTTTGCTAGTTGACTAGCATGACTATCCGGCATTGTCTGAGAAGTATGTACAACAAAATAAAAGTTAAAAGTGTGTGGACCAGTCTTTCTAAGAAAAAAATTCCTTTCATTTCTTTTCCTTCCTGTTTCCCCTCTCCTCTTTTCTCTCCTCTCTCTCTTTTGCAAAATAAATACTTATTTTATAGTCTCATTTATGACTAGCATGGTTAACTGGCGGTGTTACTCGAAAGGCATGAACACAAAAAATATCAGAAATGTTTCCCAAGAGCTTGGAAAACTTCATCAGTTTGCTCCTTATTTAAACATTCTGGAGATCAGTCATCTCCCTCTCAGTACAGACCAATCAGTCTCCTGTGTATCATGAGTAAGTTGCTGGAATCTGGGATAAATAGAGAAGTGGTCAACCACCTCAGCAGACATGCAATATGGCTTACGTCCTGCTAAATCTACAGTTGATGTGCTAACTGTAATATCACATAGGATTAGTGAATCTCCTAATGAGGGCTTTGTTTCTAGAACAATCGCTCTTGATATATTGGCATGCTCTTGGCTTTTGACAGGGTATGGCATAAAGGTCTACTTCACAAGATTTCCATTAATTGAATAGCTGGAAATGTCCTCTCAATAATTAAATCTATTCTCTCTGATAGGTTTATGAGTAGTCATTGATGGGCAGAAATCAGAGGCTCATAGTATCAATGCTGGCATTCCTTAGGGTTCCATCCTGGACTCAACTCGCTTCCTGATCCTCATCAATGATCTCCCAAATCACATTCTTAGATCATTTGTATGTAGACAACGCTACATCTATGGCAAGATTTCAAAGATCGGGCATAACCAAGATTTCTCTGGTTCTTTCTCTTCTGATGTTGAGCATATGGTGCAATGGGGAGAAAAGGTGGCTGGTTAAGTTAAATGCATCTAAAACCAAGCTTCTCTCTATGGTCAATGCCCTGACCCCGCACCCCCATCTGGCTCAAACTGAAGGTAATGGCTCTCATTTTGAGGAAGCACAATGTTTTGACAAGCTTTTTGGACTGACCTTCACTGTTGATCTCAAATGGAACATTGCCAAGGTCGGCACAAAAATGGTTGGATCCTTCTACCGCTCCAGTAGATATCTCACAGATGATGCAATCCTCCACCTGTATAAGAGGTAAATAAGTCCTAGGATAGAGTACTGTTCTTACATCAACGCACTCTATTCTGACTTGACAGAGTTCAAAATTGGCTTTGAAACCTAGTAGGTGATGCCTATTTCTTTTCCCAGTAACTTCTTTCCCACAGAAGAGACGTTGCAAACCTGTCAGTGCTTGTAATTTTCATATATATATATATATATATGTCCATCTATGAATTCTGACGATGCTAGTTGGACATTTCCTCTCTTTGGGGATCTTCCTCTAGTTGAAACAATATGTAAACTCATTCTGGACTCACAGTAATAAATTTCTTATATACTGCTCTGGCTACACATTGAGCACTCTATTTCGGTTTTTTCACCACTGGTAAATAAATATATATATATATATATATATATATATATATATATATATATATATATATATATATATATATATATATATATATTCAGGCAAACATTATTAAAAACAACAGATACCTTGCTTAATAATTCTTTTTTTCATTTTTTCGATCTTTCGTAAGATTTTTTTAACTTCAAGATGGAAGGTATTTACAAATGTTCCATGGTTCACACGAGCGCTTTCGATTCTTTCTTGAATCTTCATCAGGTGGAGATAAAATATTAAAAATAGAAGTGAAATATCTGATTTATCACTCGTAAATGTATATCTTAATCGACTTTTCATTGACTCTTTTTATCATTCGTAACTATATATTTCACTTCTATTTTTAATATTTTATCTCCACCTGATGAAGATTCAAGAAAGAATCGAAAGCGATCGTGTGAACCATGGAACATTTGTAAATACCTTCCATCTTGAAGTTAAAAAAATCTTACGAAAGATCGAAAAAATGAAAAAAAGAATTATTAAGCAAGGTATCTCTGTTGTTTTTAATGTTTGCCTGAATGAAGGAATGCTACCTAAATACACTAATATATATATATATATATATATATATATATAGGAGCAAACAGTTAATAAAACATGTTAAAAAACACTTTGAAATGAGTTGAAAACATATTTAATCTGAAAAGGAAACACTAGATAAGTGGATAGTCCTTAATCCGCGAAGTTTCGAAGAAATACTTTCCTTCTCATCAGAGGGTAGGAATTAGCAAAATGCGGGATCGGATTTTGCATGCAAAAGTATTTGATGAAACAAGTAAGTCAAAGATCTTACTTGAAAACAAAAAAAGTGAAGCAGAAGGAATATGGTGAAGAAAAAGGTGATTACACATGAATGGATAATCTGGTGGAAGATAAATAATCCAATGACGGTAAAATCCAAATGTATAACTTCAAGAAAGTTAAAAGAGTTTCCATTTGCACAAGTAAAATCCAAGGAAATCCCGTAATTGGAAGAAGATGGTCCATAATAATCCAAAGGCAGAAATCCATGGAATAATTCACAAAAATGTGTACAAGGAAAAGATTCCAATAATATTAATAAAAGAAAAATAAGATATGCTGTTAAAAATAATATATATATATATATATATATATATATATATATATATATATATATATATATATATATATCTGTAGAAATATATTTTCTTATAATATTGCAGCAACATCTATATATATTAATATATTTATATATATTTATATACTTGTTTATTGTTATATAAACATGTTTACATCCCGCTGCTACAAACAGCCATTCGTTTCAATCAAACAACAGATATCATCAGGCAGCGACTTGACTATTCAAATGTTCAATGAATAATTAACTCATCAGAAGAAATAGCAACAATCAATCCGTCAAAAAAAATTGAAGTGTGATTTCACATGATCAAAATCCGAAAATTGAAAGGGAAGCTGAAAATACCTTTTTATTTTTCCATTACGCCATATTATTTTGTCATTTATTCTCTCTCTCTCTCTCTCTCTCTCTCTCTCTCTCTCTCTCTGTGAGGCAAGTCTCACCCTATATAAACATATTTTTGATCTACAGACTTGAAATTTGGTATATAGGATATTCAGACACGTGGAAATTTTTTTTGATTGTTTTTCATCTGGATAAAAAGGGTCAAAATTGAAAAATTGGTATGTTGCGATCATCGAATTTTTATCTGTTTATCAACTGTTTCACGAATGCGCATGTGGAAATTGTAATGACAGATTCCTTATGTTAAGAATAAGTAGGTTTGAAAACACTTTTTAAAGAAAGTGTCAAACTGGCTTAATGATTATTGTGCTTGTAGCACTGTCCTTAGGTTTTGGTTTCGATCTCAGCTCGAGTATTTTGTTTATTTTTTACTTACAAGAAGTGAACTATTTAGAAAAAAAACATAATACTTGCATGCACATGTCTCAGTGTCTGTATGAATTAAAATATAATATTTATGCGTACTTTACGACCAAGCAACGCCAGGGAGCCTGCTAGTACATACATACATACATACATATATATATATATATATATATATATATACGCACACACACACACACACACACACACACACGTGATTATGTGGTATATATTTGTAATAATGCCATAGATATATATGTGATTATGTCATATATATATATATATATATATATATATATTTAGAGAGAGAGAGAGAGAGAGAGAGAGAGAGAATGAGAATGAGAGAGACTTTACACACACACACACACACACACACACACACACACACACACACACACACACACACACACACACACACAATAAATAAAATAAAATGATAATAATAAATCTAGATCCGGTACAAAATGTTATCTCAAAACAGCAGACATTTTATTTCCGGGCGGGAAAGGAAATTTATTTAATTTTACATCCCCTCCCTCGCTCCCCCCCCCCCTTTTTTTTTTTTTTCAAAGAATGAAAATTAATTGTGGAAAAAGTCTTTTATACTAATGAGGCAACGATCCCTGACATCATATCATATTCAAGATGTCTGCCATTCTCACAATATTTCTCAGTACTAGGACTTATACTTAAGTCTTTCGAGTGCACAAACAAGAAGATGGTGGCAGGTCTCAACAAACCTCTGCATGTCACTGCCTAAAAATACTTGTCACTTAAATACTTTTGAAATTAATTTTCATTTATTTATTTGTTGGAAGACTTTATATATTTCAAGCATCCTCCTCCTTGTCCTCCTCATCATCATCATATTCAGTTTAATGTCTGTTTTACATGCTGGCATGTGGTGGACAGCTCTTAGAAATTAACTTCCAAACTAACCTACCTCTGCCCAGGTTTTATTTATCCCTCTTTCTTGTCAATCCTTATCACTTTTTGACAAGCTTTTCCTTGACCTTTCTCCTGTCAATTAAACCTGCTACCTCAACTGTTCTACATCTACTAAAACTTTCATCTATTCTTTGCATATGACCAATACCACTGAAGTGCGTTCTTCTACAAATAGCAGCTATAAATATTTCTTCAATTTTTACTGCTTATATTCTTGTGATGACTTTGATTTTTATGCTTTTTTGTACTAAAAAGTTGCCTGGCAGGTATGTTTTTAATTAAAAACTACTATAAACTTAAATACCTTCTGTTGGCTGAAACAATTGTACACAAGTTCTTGGTCCCCCGTCAAAAAGAGGGTAGACCTGTAAATTCACCCTTGTCCATTTGTCCATTCGTCCGTCCGCACTTTTCTCAATAACTACGCCTTGGAATTTTAAAAAATTTTTACACAAACATTAAACATGATATGAGTAAAAAAGTAACAGAACGGATTTTCTGGGAAAACTCTGGTTGCTTCCCTAGAGGTGCCTTTTGGGTTAAAATGGCTACAATTGGCACTTTTGGGCTTATTAAAAAAAATGATGTCCTCGATTTTTATAAAATTTTCTGAAAAGTTGTAATAGACTGATTTCTATATAATTTTATTTGTCTATACTTCGCGATAACTCTTGGGTGTGTCCTAGGGGCTATTTAGGGCTAATAAAAACATTCCATTTTTGGGACTATTTTACCATATTGGTCCAAAATTTTCTGTGTATGTCTATTTAGCAGTTTTGCATGGTGCTGAATTCAAATTTAAATATGTTAAGGCCTTGGGGACTTTTGGGGCTAAATAGAAATAGGGGTGGGAGCAAATGATGAACTTAGTTATTTTTATTTTTTATTTTTTTTTTTTTGCATGGTTCAGAACTCAAATTTACATATGTTAAGACCTAAAACTGCACCGTTTGTTTATTTTCACCAAGATTTGACGTCCCCTAGGGATTTTCGGGGCTAAATAGGGGGGGGGGGCTGAACTGAAGTCATTTTTTTATGCCTCGTCCACTGTGCACTCACGGGGGACCATGTATGCTTCACTTGTTTTTGTATTTTTAAAATAAAACCCAACATTTTGAAATTAACACTTAAAACGCATATCTATTCCGGTAAAAGCTGAAAAAATATCAGAAATATTTTAAAGCTTGTATTAAACTATTTTGCTATCTGTAAGAACTTTGTGTTATTTACTTAGATATTTGAATACTGTCAAAATTAGTATATATATATATATATATATATATATATATATATATATATATATATATATATATATAGTGAATAAATGACAAAAAACAAAATTCATGATGTTGACCATCTTATAATTTATTCCTTTAATTCAGTTGACTGTTACAATTCTTGACAGTATATGTTTCGTAGCGCAAAATCAATCACTTGATTATTATATCAATAAGTGAATCTGTTATGCCAAAAATAGAAAGCTTCTCTTCCAATTTTCGGATTTTTAATCATGTCAAATCACACTTTATTTCCTTTTGACAGATTGATTGTTGCTATTTCTTCTGATGAGTTAAGGGTATAAGAGATTCACTGATTGATATAATAATTAAGTGATTGATTTTGCGCTACGAAACAGATACTGTCAAGAATTGTAAATGTCAACTGAATTAAAGGAATAAATTATAAGATGGTAAAGATCATGAATTTTGGAATATAGTCTTTTGTCATTTATTCTCTATATTGCTCTGTAATTACATTGAGCTTCTTAAATAAGGATTGGTATATATTATAAGACAATATATTTCTACAGAAATATATATATATATATATATATATATATATATATATATATATACACTAACAAAATTACCCGTCGTTGACTGGGTTCAAAAACAGCCTACAGAAAATGGACTCTGATTTATAAAAGTATGATAGGTTATGAAAAGGAAGGGTTGTAAAGAGATAGCTTCGAATTTGTGGATATCAAAACCAAAGCAAAATATGATGAAAGTAAAAATAAAATAGATAAACCCCATAATTTATTATACTATACCTGTTCACACTGAAACACTTATCACAATATTCTGTGGATCTATATTAAAAAACCTTGTTAAACTTATTGACATATTTCCATTCTATGGAGGTCAGGCGCAAACAAACACCCCATAATTTTATTATACCATATTTTTTCAAACTGAAACATAATTATCAAAGTATACTTACGCAAATAGATATGAAAAGTCTTTATTAAAGTTTGTGCCTATTTCCATTCTATGGAAACCAGGCGCAAACGCGGACCCCACAATTTTATTGTACCATCCCTATTTAAGTTTAAACATACTTATCAAAGTATTATTATGTACATCTATATCAAAAACCCTTGTAAACGTTTTTTTTTTTTAATTTTTAAATTTTTTATTTTCATACTTTGTGGACTAGGCGCGTACGCAGACCCCACAATTTTAATGAACCATCATTATGCCAGATCAAACATACCCATTCCTGTGTCTCGATACATCTTCTATCATTATATGTGATCAGTTTTCTATGATAGTCAACCATATAGGAGCCTATTCGTGACCGCACACACACACACACGCAGACGTTCAGCTTTATATTATATACTAGCGGGGGGGTACCCGGTGATGCCCAGGTGTCTTGAGGTAAATCAAAACTAGGGGGGGGGGTTAAATAATAAAAAAAAATGTTTTGGTAGGTGAGTGCATGAGGATCGAACCCGTACCCTTGAGTTGGAAATTAATGTGTGAAAAGAAAACGTGCAAAGTTAACCCTTATGCCACGGCGACAGACAATGTTAAGCAGGTTATTTAACTATAAAAACAGGCGTGCGCAATAGAAGTTAACTCTGCTGCTTCCATTTGACCTAATTAAGAAGGTCAAATAGAAGTCATGCAGCGTTTGGGTTTGTTTACCCAAATTTAACTGTTTCTTCCCCCAACAGATGTTGGGGAGGGGGAAAGCCGCTCCCAATTGTCCAGATTGAATAGCAACTGATCAAAGCTGATTGCTTCTGGACGTTTTTCCCGGTGCAATGCCGAAGACGTCGTTTGAGTTTAGTTTCACTTTATTTATACTAAAAAGCCCAATCAACACGCGAGAAGCCAAAATAGCAATAATTTTGTAAAAATCGACGTAAATAAATTTATACGCTACGCGCTTTCCTAATTCCTAGATATTATTATATAGGACCTACATACACAGTTTTAAGCGATAGTAACGACCCCGGGAGCGTGTGCGAGGAAAGCCTTTTGAAGACATACATGAAATGGTCACACACATTTTGCCTTTTATATATATAGACTAGTCTGGGTGCCCGGCGTCGCCCGGGTGTTTGGAGGTGTGTGCTGAGCAAAAAAAAAAAGAAAAAAAAAGAAAAAAGTGAGGCAGGCTCGAACCTATACCGCGAAGGAGGAAAAGAACGTAAAAAAACAAAAACGGTACGTCATTGTCATTGCATCCATCGCCAAATCGGGAGTGGCGAAGGTTTAAATTAAGACTAGTCAACCGAAAAGACTTTCGAAAATATCAGCAAAAAAAAGCGACCCCTCCTCGTAGAAAAATGCCCAGTTGAGGATGAAAGAATTAACGTTTTTAGCCAATTTTTCGATATTTATCCTCCGAATGGTCGAGCTTCGAAACGATACTGATCTCATGAAAATCCGTCACCACTGTCGGAAGTTTTAGGCAGACATACACACATACATACATTTAAACAGACAGGTGAGATTTATATTATAGATTTATTATAGACTAGCGGGGGGGTACCCGGCGATGCCCGGGTGGGTGTCTTGAGGTAAATCAAAACTCCGGGGTGGTGGTGTTAAATAAAAAAAAATGTTTTGGTAGGTAAGTATGAGAATCAAACCCGTACCCTTGAGTTGGAAATTAATGTGTGAAAAAAAAACCGGGTGACGTTACCCATTAGGCCACCGCGACATACATACAACATACTCAGGTTTGAATTTATTTATTGAACTATAAAAACAGGCGTGCGCAATAAAAGTTAACTCTGCTGCTTCCATTTCACAGTTGTTTACCCAAGTTTGACTGTTTTTGTTTTTATCCCCCAACAGATGTTGGGGGGGAGGGGAACCAGCTCCCAATTGTCCAGATTGAATAACAATTGTCTGATGTACAACATTGATCAAAGCTGATTGCTTCTGGACATTTCCCGGCGCAATGCCGAGAACGTTGTTCGTTGTTAACTTTGAATTAGTTTCGCTTTTTATACGAAAAAGCCTCATCAACATGCGAGAAGCCAAAATAGCAATAATTTTGTAAAAGTCGATGTAAATAAATCTAGATTCCCAAATCGTACATATTATTATTTAGGACCTATATAAACAGTTGTAAGCGATCGTAACGACATCGGAACTGTGTGCGAGAAAAGCCTTTTGAAGACATACACGAAATGGTCACACACATTTTGCCTTTTATATATATATATATATATATAGTGCTGGAAAAAAGAAAGTCCGCACTTATATTTTTTCAAAAACTGCAAATTTAAGCTAAATTTAATGTAAGTGTTTAAACAACCTATACCTCATTTGATTCGTCTTTTATTCATCTATAATTTTACCTGTTCATATTTGACTTTTAATTGACATATTTTAGTGTTCACGTCAATTTAAAAAAATAACTTCAAATTCAGGAGGCAAAAAGAAAGCCCACAGCAAAAAATTAGCTTAAAACCAGCTTAAATTATCACCTCTGAATCAGTTTAAAATATCCACCAACAGGCAACAAAGCATCTCTAATCGTAATTGTTGTTGTTGTTCCAAGTTATACAATGTAACATTTAGTCCATATGCCACGACTTTCTCTTAGTGATCGTCAGGAGCTCATTAATCTCCATCTTTCTGGTTTATCCAATCAAGAAATCGGCTGCAGATTGAAATGTGATGAGAAAATGGTACAAAAGACTATGCAAAAGCATCAAAACACCGGCAGTGTTTGTGATGCCCCTAAATCTGGTCGTACTAGAGTTACTTCTAACAGGGAAGACAATGCTATCAAGATCCACAGCCTAAAAAACAGATTTGAAATGGCTCCACAAATTCAACAACAGTGCATTCTTGTTCAAAGTGCTCTCTTTCTACTGTCAAGAACAGATTAAAAGAATTTAATTTGCAAGGATATATTGAAAGACGCAAGCCAATGATTTCTGTAAAGAAGAGAAAGTGCCGTCTGGACTTCGTCAGATGAAATGAAGATCACGACTATTCATATTGGTCAAAATGCTTTTTAGCGACAAAAGCAAGTTCAGTAGGCTAGGCAGTGATGGTAGGCAGTATGTCCGTCGGAAGAAAAATGAAGAATTTAATCCTAAGTGCTCAGTTTCAACGCTGCAAAGTGGTGGAGGTTCAGTTTTGATGTGGGGCATTATTAGTACCAATGGTCCAGGGCCTATAGTTTGCTTGCAAGGTCAAATTAAGTCGACCAAGTACATTAATATGTTGACTGAGCATTTTCTACCCTACTTTGGCCGGAATTTGGATGATAATCCCATCTTCAAGCAGGATAATGCTCCCATTCACACAGCTGGCAATGTCAAGAGATTCCTGGAAGAGCACGATATTCCATGTTTGGATTGGCCTGCACAATCTTCAGACTTCAATACTATCAAAAACGTATGGCATTACATCAAGCAACAGCTACGCAATGATAAAATTTCAAATTTAGAAGAACTTTGGACAAAATTTAAGGAAAAGTGGCATGCCCTTTCCTTTGAGTGTTGCTGCAGTCTAATTCAAGGAATTCCCAAATAATTGCAGGCTGTCAAATTGCAGAAGGGCTATGCTACTAAATATTAACTAGTTCATTGTGTTCCTGTTGTATTTGTGTTGCATTAATGTTATAAAGTTACATTTAAATAACAATTTTCCATTGTGCGGACTTTGTTTTTGCCTCCTCAATTTGAAGTTATTTCTTTTAAATTGACGTGAACACTAGAATATTTCAATTAAAAGTCAAATATGAACAGGTAAAATTATAGAAGAATAAAAGGCCAATCAAATGAGGTATAGTTTGTTTAAACAGTTACATTAAATTTAGCTTAAATTTGCAGTTTTTGAAAAATTACAGGTGCGGACTTTCTTTTTGCCTATATATATATATATATATATATATATATATATATATATATATATATATATATATATATATATGCATTATAAACTGAGAATTGGGTCCAAAAATTCCACCAAACTTGAAGCACATCAACCTGAAATACATAAATGTTATATATATATATATATATATATATATCAATGTATGTATATACATATCAATGTATGTATATATATATCAATGTATGTATATATATATCAATGTATGTATATATATGTATATATATATCAATGTATGTATATATATATATACATACATTGATATATATATATATATCAATGTATGTATATATATATATATATATCAATGTATGTATATATATATGTATATATCAATGTATGTATATATATGTATATATCAATGTATGTATATATATATATGTATATATCAATGTATGTATATATATGTATATATCAATGTATGTATATATATATATATATATATCAATGTATGTATATATATATATATATATATATATATATATATATATATATATATATATATGTATATATATATATATATATATATATGTGTGTGTATTTCAGGTTTGGTGGAACTTTTTGACCCAATTCTCAGTTTATAATGTTTGTTTTGGTAACAGCGGTTACCAAGCAAAGTTAAAAACACGTGCTACGAGTTTTGTATATTTAAGATAAGAAGTTAGTGATACCTCACCCCAGGGGTTTTATTTGCATCGCCGTTGGGCAGTGAGGTACGCAAAAGAGACCCTCATGCTTTTAACTCGATATAGATTAAACCCTGCCCGACCCCATTGCATATTTATGTTTTAAGAATAAAAATGTCTTCAAGTAAAATTGTTATCTGATTCATCGCAATTGCATACAATTTACCTATATATCTTTTTTTTTATTATTTCTTTTGTTTTTTTTTATGTAGAGAGAAAGTTAATATCAAAAGAATCATTTATTTATTTATTTATTTTCATGGCAAGTGCTCGTCTGAGTTCCAATCTATGGTACTCCCTTGTCTGACTTTCACGAAAAAAAAAACAAAAAAAAGCACTCGTCTAGCTTAAACCACTATCAATAATTTCCCCCACTCTTTATCTGTGCCTAAACCTAAACGTAGATCCCATGAACAAAGCTTCTTTCTTAGAATTGCACGCTTGTGGAACTCTGTTCCGTTTTCCTGCTTTCCAGCTGGCTACAATATGGTCGTCTTCAAACTTTGTTCATGAAATTAGCATTTGGATTTAGGCACAGATGGAGAGTGGAGGAAATCGTTCCATAGTAAAAGTGTTTCTGTAGAACGAACTGGGTTCGAACTCGGCACACCCAGGTTTGTCAGCCAGCGTCGTTAACCATTAGACCACCTTCACCTTCATTTTTGTTGTTATTGTTGTTGTTGATAATGATGATGATGATGATGATGATGATGATGATGATGATGATTTTTGTTGGAATTTGGTTTGCCAATATCTTTTGGAGCTGATCATTAAGTTGGGAAGACAACATCAAGGCTGCTGAGGAAAGAAAAAACAAACGGAACGAAAATCTGACTGAAAGATGCGAAGAAGATGGACGGGGTGTGGAGTTTTACCATCTTGGAGTGAGAGCCCGAGGGTCTATCGAGGAGGGTTTCGTTCCTCTACTAAGAAGTCGATTCCGATTCTTTATAAATCTGTAAATATGTAACTATACGGTTGTTATCCCCCCCCCGATTACCGTAAAATCACATAAATAATGTGCTGATATTTTCTCAAACATAAAAATACACTTGGGGGCGGGGGTGATCTATAGATTTTAGTTTTAGTGTTTAATTTGATTTAAAATCAGTAAACTTTTAGTTTTTTATCATTACTACCAGCAGTGAAAGATTTTGCTTTAAACAAAATCAAAATATAATAGACTAGCAGGGGTACCCGGCGTTGCCCGGGTGTTTGTAGGTGTTTGAGTTAGGGTGGGGGTGGGGGTGGAGGGTAAAGCAGAACAAAAAGGAAACTTAAATATAAAAAAAAACGATGTTAAACTTCTTTAAAAAAATAAAACAAAAAAACGGCGATTTTAAAAATGAAAAAAAAAAATCTTTTGTATGTGTAAAAAAAAAAGGGGGGGGCGTTGGTGGCAGGTAGGTTCGAACCCGGAGCCTTGAGGCCAATAGACTGATGGCATACACCTCCACTACGGCAACAGAAGCAATGTAAGGCATAAAATTTAGCGATTAAAAAGTGAATGAGTTCAGATTGAGGTCAAACATCATGCTATTCTGCAGTTAACTATTTCTGCGAAACAGTTTTTAAGTGCATGTTTAATGAGGTCAAATCCGCACTTAATTTTACTGCGGGATAGTTCTTTTGAGTTTTTTTTTTTTTTTCCAACTTTGTCTGGTTTTGTTTCCTGAACGTGCTGGGGAAAACCAGCTCCCCCGTTTATTAGGGTAGTGTCCAAATAAAAGCAATTGTCTGATATGATGATGAAAACCGACATTGACCAAAGGTCCATCGCTTTCTGGACGTTGTTCCTGGACCGTAGCCGATCATTGGTTTCACATCAGTTTCGCTTTTATATGAAAAAAACGAATCAAAACGTGAGAAGCCAAAATAGCAGTAAATAAATCTAGACGCAACGCGCGTTCACAAATCGTAGATATTATTATCTAGGAGGTATATAAACACTTCAAAGTGATAGTACCCCCCTCCCCTCCCTCCCGGGAAGCCCGGCGAAAAAAAGCCTTTCTTGGACATACAAAAACTCTCGCACGCGTTTTGCCTTTTATATAAATAATTAAAAGAATCATTTTAGTATCGGAAAATAGGCACACATTTTCCAATACCGATCCGATGCCCCAAAATGTTTCGATGTTTCTGATTCCAATTAATCGTCCTACCACTAATGTTTGCTCCGATGTTGTGTATGAAAGTCTTGCAAAGAAACAATGGAAAGAAATTCGATACAAGCTTTTTTTTTTTCAGTTCCTCTGATCTCGATCATCCATTTATTTCTGTGTCGTCATGCTTGTCTCACAGCTTGGTCATTTGCAGATGTGTCAGTGGCTTCATTACACCTCTCTTCTTTTGCTTAATATTAGTGGCTTAGCAAGGCCAGAGGGAAGACAACCAAGCAGCAAAACTGAAGCTGCCTGCCAGGACACTATGTATACAAATCTAGGCAGATTTGGGCATATTTGATTGGTTTGAAATATAGGTTCCTTTTTACAAATTGTCATGAAATTTTAACACTAGAATAGTATCATAATCTTCAAAAAGCCTGCAAATTTTTGTGTAGTTTCGTCCAACCAAAGATATGAACATTTCAATATTCAATTTGGCTAGTGGTATATATATATATATATATATATATATATATATATATATATATCACCTCTTTTGGCAATTTTATAAGAAAATTTTTGAAATCTCAGCGACTATTGGTCAGAATTTAACAAATGAAGTCTCGTTGGAAAGATAATGACCTAAATTGTATAGTGAGCTATTTGATATTTGCCCTTAAGGTTGTACATTAAGGGGATCACCCATCATCCAGAGCCTATTTTTTGGCACTTTTTTACAACCATGAAATGTTTCAATCATAGTCATTTGTTTTCCTAGTTTTGCATATGAATTACAAAATATCTGATATTTCCCCAAAACCTCTGTTGTGTGATGGAGGGGAGATTAAAACTTGCTGCCATGGTTTCAAATGATCTGAAATAACAGTAAAGAGAGACTTGATTCCAAATATTTCTCATATGTTATACTCCTCTCTTTGGTTTTTATACATTAAGTAAATTTCACAGTGTATAAAGATACTAGCAAGCCGCATAAATATTATATTTCAATTCATGCATATATATATATATATATATATATATATATATATATATATATATATATACACTAGCACACTTACGGTTGTAAAATACGCATAAATATTATATTTTAATTCATACAGAAACTGAGACATGTGCATACGAGTATTATGTTTTTTCTAAACAGTTCACTTATTATTCTGATTCATTGGACTACTGTTCTCAGCTTATTTTCACAATGTTTCGGTCGATGTAGCCTCCAACCTTCTTCAGGTGTATCTTCTTGAACTCGGGAATGTTTTTGTTAAACTCGGAAATTTAGACGCAATGTTGAGTAAAGGTTGAAGGTTCAGTCTTCAGTGTTGGCGACTGAAAAATACAATTGCAATTTACTTAGGACCTCTACTCAGTCATGGCTGACAGAATAAGAGCATGCTACCCCCGTGAAGTATATAAAGGGTTCTGCTCGAAATTCCGTCCAAATTCCTGAGTTCGACAGAAACATTCCCAAGTTCGACAAAATACACCTGAAGAAGGTTGGAGGTTACATCGACCGAAACGTGGTAAAAATTACACTCAAGATGAAAACAGTAGTCCGATGAATTCAAATAATACGGATAACCAATCCTCATCTCAAAAATTCAGAAATGTCAGTTCACTTCTGGTAAGTAAAAAAAAAAATAAATACCTGAGCTGAGATCGAAACCAAAACCAAAAGACAGTGAGTCAAGTACGATAACCATTAGGCTAGCATGGCAAGGTCTTGAAAAAATGTTTTCAAACCTACTTATTCTTAACATAAGTAATCCATCATGTTGGAATTCACGCATGTGCATTCGTGAAACAGTTTAAAAATAGATAAAAATCCGCTGACCACGACCCCCATGTACTAATTTTTCAATTTTGACTACTCCCCAACACTCCTTTTTTTCTGGATGAAAATGGATTAAAAAGTTTTTCACATGTCTGAATACCCTATATACCAAATTTCAAGTCTGTAGATAAAATAATCGTTGAGTATATAAGTTGAGTATTGACAAAAAACAACTGCACACACACACACACACACACACACACACACACACACACACACACACACACACACACACACACACACTATGACCATGTAATCCCTACAGCCACCTACCTTGATAATGTTGCTGTCAAACCTGACATAGCTATATGGAATAAGTCAGAAAGTCACTTGATTGAAGTGAGTGTCCCTAATGATGGAGGTCTGAACAGAGCTGTAAGGGAGAAACAGACCAAATATCAAGGTCTCATGTATGATATGAAAAGAAACTGGAATCTTAGGGAGATATCAATCATACCAGTTATTATGGGTGCCACAGGAAGTCCTACCTAACTAATATTTCTGGTGAACCAAGTGCAAAAGAGATCCAGACAATTACACTTAAGGGAACAACGAGGATACTAAAAAGAGCTCTCGGCTGGTTTCAATAAAAAGCAAGACAATGTTGGCATCTGGTTTGGCTGCCGTATACCCAACGATAGAATCTTCAAAGGAAGAAAAAAAAAAAAGAAAAGAAAAACACGCACACACATCTTCTCACTTTTATAGATTATATAGATATAGCGTTTTTTGTTTGTTTTTTTATTTATCACGTGAGAATTTTAATTACCATCTTTTTTATCAATCAAAATATTATATGCAAAAGACCTGTAGTAATGATCATTTTGAAACTCGTACAACTGAGTCAAGTAGCATTCGTTTAAAAATTGTTTCCAATGTTTTAGCTTTATTTTCTTCTCATATATGGTGCGCATTCGTCATTTAAGGATTCCTGCAAGTATGAAAATAAGTGCTGTCTTACTGCCAACCGATTATTGTTGCTGCCTGTATCGCAACGGTCACGTTGAATGGATCACATTTCAAATAATCAAAGTTCGAACAAGGGAGTCGCTGTCTTTAAACGTGCATGGTGGTAATCCGACCCTCAAAATTAATATTTGCTTGATGGCGTCCAACATCTGCTTAAACAAGTCACTTTTGAGTCTTATTTTGTGAGGAAGGGCTGGTTTTGACATTATTTATGTTAATCTATATTTATATTGAGACAGTGTTGTATATATTTTGGAGAATATGGGCAAGTGCTCTGCGGTATATATATATATATATATATATATATATATATATATATATATATATATATATATATATATATATATATATCCACTTATCTTGTGCTTCCTTTTTTAAAATTAAATATGTTTTTAACTCTTTTTCAAGATGTCTTTTAACATGTTTTATTAACCATTTATTCATATATATATATATATATATATATATATATATATATATATATATATATATATACACACACACTAGCAAAAGTACCCGTCGTTGACTGGGTTCAAAAACAGCCTACAGAAAAATGGACTCTGATTTATGAAAGTATGATAGGTTATGAAAAGGAAGGGTTGTAAATTTGGGTTGAATTTGGGGGTACCAAAACTAAAGCAAAATATGATGAAAGTAAAAATAAAATAGATAAACCCCATAATTTATTATAGCATACCTGTTCACACTGAAACACTTATCACAATATTCTGTGGATCTATTTTAAAAAACCTTGTTAAACTTTGTGACATATTTCCATTCTATGGAGGTCAGGCGTGAACGAACACCCCATAATTTTATTATACCATATTTCTTCAAACTGAAACATAATTATCAAAGTATACTTACGCAGATAGATATGAAAAGTCTTTATTTAAGTTTCTGTCTATTTGCATTCTATGGAGGCCAGACGCGAACGCAGACCCCACAATTTTATTATACCATCCCTATTTAAGTTAAAACATACTTATCAAAGTATTCTTATGTACATCTATATCAAAAACACTTGTAAACGTTTTTTTTTTAAATTTTTAAATTTTTTTATTTCCATACTTTGTGGACCAGGCGCGAACGCAGACCCCACAATTTTAATGAACCACCGTTCTGTCAGATCAAACATATCCATTCCTGTGTCTCGATACATCTTCTATCATTATATGTAATCAGTTTTTTAAAATAGTCAACAATATAGGAGCCTATTCGTGACCACACACACACACACACACACACACACACACACACACACACACATTCAGCTTTATATATATATATATATATATATATATATATATATATATATATATAAACTAGTTTAGAAACTAAATAAATAAAGTATAAAATAAGAAAGTCGAAATTGAAAATAAAAATAATTCGCCTCTAACCACCTTTATAACTAATAAACAAATAAATTAATAAAACCTGACTATAAATACACCAAGCCTAAAAAAAAAATGAAAGCGACAACAACAATCGCTCCTGACAACGATCGGATGTACCAATACAAAGCGCTTGAGAAGAATATGGCCGAACAACTTTTAGGCGCCATAATATACAACATGCCAGCCGAAATGAAAAAGGACAGTTCGGCGAATGGAAAAGATATCCAAAAAAATCGGAAAAAGAATAACTCTATCGCGTTCAATCAGACGTGCTTGAATAATGATGTGCTGTCAAAATATACTATATATATATTATTTACAGAAAGCTTAGATGATATAAGCCATTCATACTGTCGGTTTCAAACCTGATAAAAGAGGACCGTTTTAGATACCCATATCAAGTTTTTCTTCAGCCGATAATTGTTTTCTAACGGAAATATTGGCTTGGATATATTATGTAATCAATGAAATTGATTGACATTTCAATAAAAAATTTCAACATACTGATAGTTACCATAATTAATTTACTACTTGAAATCAAATATTGATATCGTGGAACAAGAAAAAAAAAAGTGAAAAAATAATGGACTTTATCATATAGAAAAGGAAGAAAGGTAGGCTAGGAGTTAGGAGTATATGCATTTTTTAAATATGTTTGGTTTAGTTGTTTTATGGCATATCAACCCTTTTTGATAAATTTAATGCCAGATCCAGTTATTTTGGAAACAGTTTTTATGCTTCAAGTTCTTTATTATCTTCACATATTTATTTGTAGAGTTTGGTTTGATTGTTTTATAGCATATCAACCCTTTTCGGTTTATTTAAGAGGGAAAAGAGTTGCAGTATTAATGTGTGATACTTTTGAAGTTAGGAAACCAGTCAGAAAGTGGGAGAGATGGAAAGTGGAATGGGGAGAAGGAAAAGGGGGGAAAAGCTGGGTTGTTTTTGTTTTGGGTTTTGCAGAACATAATTAAGTTTTGCAAAAAGAAGTCGAAAAACAAAAAGCATCAATGTTAGGTGCATTTCGTCTCAAGAAGCCAATATCTTAAGACAGCCTGATCTGGTAGCACCAGCCGAAATTGGAATCATATAGATACATTACCAGATCTCGTTCAAATCTCGTTTTTCTGAGCAACTTAAAATTCGAATAACAATTTTTTTTTTTTAAATTTACCGTTTTAAAATTGATAGATTTAAAAAAAACATATTTTCATAAAACAAAAAAATAAAAAAATAAAAAATGACGTGATAAACAGTTCAAATATATTAAAATAATGGAAAAAATTTTAAGTATATAAAATTTCACTTCTATCTTTTCCCCTTTCCTTTTCTTTTGTTTTCTTTAGCGTCCAAAACATTAAACAGAAAATATTTTTTAAATTTTATCATTTGAATTTTAAGTTGTTCAGAAAAACGAGATTTGAACGAGATCTCATAATACAGGGTGACCCCAAAAAAACAAAAGCTAAATGGAGGCCATCTAGAACATATACTGTAGAACGGAGAAAAAAAGGCGAAATACCCTAGTGTTTTGATGTGATGTTTTGAATATAATAAACTAGTTATGACCAAAGTTTCATTTCAGTTGGACAAAACACTAAGAAACCGGGCCTAATTAGTGTTGGAGCCCTTTTTTTTTGGGGGGGGGGGGTCACCCTGTATTTTTACTTGGTTCCAATTCCGGTTATAAAACAGATGAGTATCGGCTGAAGACAGCTTGGTATGGGTATCTAAAACAGTTCGCTATTATCAGGTTTAAAACCGACGGTACCAATGACTTATCTCATCTAAAATTTCTGTAAATAAAAATATACTTAAATAAATAGGCTCATATATTCGAAATTTTTCCTTATTATAGAGCACTCTGATGGAATACTTTTTTCCAAAAAATATAACTAAGTGTATATATATATATATATATATATATATATATATATATATATGTGTGTGTATATATATATATATATATATATATATATATATATATATATATATACATATACATAGTTAGTAAGTTATAAGATATATATGGCGATTAAGCTACACTGAATATTCTGCGTTCCTACGTATTGAGCACTTTTGAAGTAAATACTTAAAGTTTACACATAAATTTATATTTTCGTATATTAATTTTATGTGAGTAAATGAAGTAGTTATATATATATATATATATATATATATATATATATATAAAATTTAAAATGGAGGCAGAGAGACCTAGAGTTTCACCCGTCTTATTTGGGCTTTCTACAGAGGGAAAGCCCAAATAAGATGGCAAAATATATATATTAGTGATGGGACCATTCCAATAATTTTCTCGATTCCGATACAATTACTGATTCCGTGCTATATTCCCGATTCTGATACAATTACCGATTCCGATTCTTTATAAATCTCTAATTATTTGACTATAAGATTGTTATTTTGCCCAATTTTCATAAAAACACCTGTTAAATATGCGGATATTTTCCTAAACGTCAAAATACACTTGTGAAGGATGATCTATTGATTTTAGCTTTACAAGTATTTTAAAATCAATAAATATTTATTATTTTATCATTATTACCAGCAATGGAAGATTTTACTTGAAACAAAATCAGATAATCAAAGACAATTAAAAGAATAGATTTGGCATCGGAAAATAGGCACCAATATTCCCAATTCCGGTACCGATTCCGATACCCCCAAATGTTCCAATTTTTACGATTCCTGATTCTGATTTCAATTAATTGGCCCAGCACTAATTTATATATATAAGAATGTGTGTGAAAACACTTCTCAACCTATATACTCAGCGAATTTTTGATCTACAGATTTGGAAATGGTATATAGGGTTTTTAGACATGTGGAAAACTTTTTAATCAGTTTTCATCCGGAAAAAAAGGGCCACCAAAGAGTCTAAATTGAAAAATTAGTATGAGGGGGGGGGGTTATTGGATTTTTATCTGTTTCACAGCTGCGCATGTGCGGTTTTGAAACATGACAGCTTCCTTATGTTAAGAATAAGTAGATTTGAGAACACTTTTTCAAGTTGTGGAAAGTTGGTCTAATGGTTATTGCACTTGACTCATCCTCTTTGGGTTTTTGTTTCGATCTCAGCTTGAGTATTTTTTTTTATTTTTTTTATTTACAAGAAGTGAACTGTTTAGAAAAAAAAGGCATTCACATGTCTCAGTTTCTTTCGGGGTTTTTTTCACTGCATTTTCATTAAAGGAAAATATTTCTATTTATAATAAGAAATCTGAATTAAAATTAAATTTATGCATATTTTACGACCGGGCAATACCAGGCGGCCTGCTAGTATATATATAATATAATATTTCCAATTTCAAATCCAAGATAGCATAATGGTAAAATATAAAGGTAATTGTAACGTCTCTTCCAAATTTTCGGATTCTCACCATGTTGTATCACATTTTAATTCCTTTTAATGGATTGATTGTTGCTATTTCTTCTGATGAGTTAAGGGCAAAATAGATTCACTGATTGATATAATTATTAAGTGATTGATTTTACGCTACGAAACAGACACTGTCAAGAACTGTAAGGATCAATTGATGTAAAGGAATAAAATATAAAAATTGTCAACATCATGTATTTTGGAATATAAATTTTTATCATTTATTCTATATATATATATATATATATATATATATATATATATATAAATCCCCGAAATAGTGTTTCATGGTAAACAACTGATGATCCCTTGAAAAATAAAAAAAATTGGTATTATAGTAAATTCGAGAGTGAGTTGATGCAGTGATTGCAGGTGATTAAATGACTTACTGACTAGGTGGTTTTCTAACGAATGATAAAAAATATTTTTTTGTATAGTTTTAAAGGTTAAAAACTTCAAAGACTATATATATATATATATATATATATATATATATATATATATATATATATATATTTTTCAATGACAAAAAAATCTATATTCTAAATTCCAAGATGTTGTTCATATATATATATATATATATATATATATATATATATATATATATATATATATATAGAGAGAGAGAGAGAGAGAGAGAGAGAGAGAGAGAGGACTGTATGCCGATAACTACAAATATATTTTAAAAAGCTCCCCTCTTTGGGTTGAGCACTGTCGTAAATAATCTCACTCATAATTATATATATATATATATATATATATATATATATATAATTATTTACTGCAATAATTATTAAATACCTACAGACACTAGTGTTTCATACTTTCGGGAATCATCAGTGCAGGGTGTCAC
This sequence comes from Euprymna scolopes, assembly GCF_053919585.1. NCBI lineage: Eukaryota > Metazoa > Mollusca > Cephalopoda > Sepiida > Sepiolidae > Euprymna > Euprymna scolopes. The sequence continues at coordinate 12,668,741 of NC_136518.1, read as the reverse complement.
GATTTGAACCTGGTAACAGAAGCCATCTCTACCTCCATTAGCAAGGACCCAATCAATTCGGCTACCATTAATCGCAAGAAATATTGTTGAAATTTAAACATTTATTCTTTAAATGCATTGTAACGTCTGTCATTTAAACGTCTGTCAGAGTGATCTAATCATTATATGATGATCTGCACATATGAGCTAAACTGACCGACTTTATTTCAACTGTAAAGTGCTCACCGATAAGAAGTTTCTTAAAGAGGCTGACATAATTGTTTACTATAATAATTATTAAATACCTACAGACACTAGTGTTTCATCCTTATACACTAGGTCAGAGAGGGAGATTATTGTTTGTATTAAGTTTTTTTATAATTTATACTTTTTAATATATATAAACATATATAAATTCAAAGATGGCGTAACGAAAAGAAGACACAATTTCAAATTCTCTTTCGGTTTTCGGATTTTGTAATCATGCTCATATTTCTTTCTTTTTTTTTTTAAATTGATGAATAAATACGAAATAAATTTTAAAAAACGACATAATTATTACATGAATGATTCTGCGCTACGAAACAGGTGCTGTCAAGAATGGAGCATTTTAACATGTTGAAAGAAATAAGCGGTAAGATGGACAACATCTTGAAATTCGGAATATGGATTTTTTGTCATTTATTTGTTTTATGCTCTGTAATTACATCGAGCTTCATAAATTAAAGGATTGGTATTAATAAAAGGTGCAATATAATTGAATAAGCGTATTTTTTGACTAAACATATATACTAGCAGGGAGACCCGACGTTGTCCGGGATTGAAGGAGGATCAACAAATGCCCTACCCGCTCATACTTTTATTGTCATTGAAATCGGTGAAATCGCCGAGTTTTTAATCAAATCGAGTGATTGCTTGCTCTAGTTAGGGAATCCCCCCCCCTCGGTCCTGCAGTGTAGTAGGAGGAAGCTTAGCATACCTCGCCGCAGTGAATTAGTCTACAATACATTGTAGTCTACATTGTAATGTAGAGAATCTACTGTTGGTTTTATAAAATTATCTCTAAGTCAACTATCAGGGTTTAATTGTGCTTAATTAAAATTAAACAGGAACATTTATTTTGAACGCGCCCCTGTCTTATCAAAGAACTAAAATTGTTGATTTTATGAAATTATTTTTACATAATAACTTGAATTAAAGTGAAACGTCCAAAAGTTAAGTATTATGTTTCAGTTGTGTTCTAAAAAGAAACATTCATTTCGAACGCGCCTCTGTCTTATAAAAGAATATACAGTTGATTTTATAGACTAGGCCGTTCTGCTTGTGCGGTGATAAAACTTCTCAAATGCACTTGTGATGTTAGGTTGTATAAAAATGTAAACTCAGGTCGGCACTGTTTTACAATAGTTCACTGTGCAAAGGGAGACAACTCTCTTTTACTAAGATGCCGCCAAGACTAAACTAGTTTCATTCAATAATTACAAGAAACCTTCTCTACCACCTATAGCAATGGTCAACGACTCTTTATCTGGGAGTATGTCTTTCAAGCTCCTTGGCCTAACATTCACAGGAAACATGAGTTGGAACAATTACATCAAGGGCATTGCCAGGGCCGTTGCAAGGAAGGTGGGCTCTCTCTACCGTGCTAGAAAACTACTAACACCCGAAAGTATCCTGTAACTCTATAAGGCAATCATTCGCCCATGTATGGAGTATTGCTGTCATATTTGGGCTGGTGCATCGGCTACTAGTCTCACGCTCCTTGACAAGGTTCAAAAAAGAGTCGCAAATCTGATAGGCCCTGAACTGGCCTCTAAGCTTCAGCCTCTGTCCCATCAACGAAATGTTGCATCCCTCTGTCTGTTCTACAAGTATTTTAATGGTGAATGCTCTGGCGAACTGCAAGCACTTGTGCCCCCACGATGTGAACACCCTCGACAGACCCGACAAGCTGCAAAATCCCACCCCCACACTGTAGAGATTCCTAGATGTAAAAGATCTTTCTACTCCAGTAGTTTCTTCCCCAGAACCGCTAGACTTTGGAATTCCATTCCAGGTCCCTGCTTCCCCAACTGTACAGAAGTTCTAGTGCAACTTGAACCAACATCTTGCTGCCCAAATCCCTACATAGTACCCCAGTAGTTGTTGCCCCTGATAGTAGCCCCCTACACCAAAGTGGCAATGTGCCTTGTTTGGGGTGAAAAGGTAATAAAAAAAAAATTAAAAAAAGGATTCGTTCAATTTTTTTTTTTTTTCATCTCATAATAAAGGATGCTCGATACGGCGATATTTTTTTTTATTAAAACGCAACAAAATCAAGAAAGCTGCAACGAATTTTTTTAATGTAAGGTTTCTAAAGAGTTTTATCCTTTGTATTTTTTTAAGGTTAAAGATTATTTTTTTTTTAACCTTACCAAAATATTTACTTTTAATTAAAAAAGAAATTCCGCAGTTTCTTTTTTAATTCATCTAAAGAAATTATCATTGATTTTCACTTAATAGTCGCGTAAAGACAACATTTTGTATTATTAATGTAATCAACTTCGTTACATTACAAAAAATGGTCGCTGTTTTCTTTTTGATTTTGTTTTGATTTAATAAAAAAAATAAAAAAAATATCGAGCGTCCTGAAAGATGAAAAAATGAACGAATTTCTCAGTAAAAGAGAGTTGTCTCCCTTGGCACTGCTAACTATTGTAAAACAACGCCACAAACCCTTCGTAAGGACACTCCCAGGCCACATCGAGTATCTTCGTGTGAAATTTAAAAAAAAATCGGTCTAGCCGTTTCCGAGTCTATGGGGAACTCTCTCACTTTCGCTCTCTGTCTCTGTCTCTGTCTGTCTGTCTGTCTGTCTCTCTCTCTCTCTCTCTCTCTCTCTCTCTCTCACACACACACACACACACATACACAACAATGTTCCTTTTATGTAATAGATAGATAGATAGATAGATAGATAGATAGATAGATAGATAGATAGATGAATTGAATAGGTTCAAACTAAAAACCAATATCCTGATTACGTAAGAGATACATAAGGGAAATAATTAGTAAGCCATAAACATATATATTCAATTATAGCTGAACAGTAATGGAAGGGAAATAATTCTAAATTTTATACTTTCTGGAGTTATTTCCCTTACAACGTAATATTTTTGTTTCTTTTTAGTCTCGACACCCCGTCGTTTAGTTGAAAATAAATTTTATTTTCGTATCTTTTGTAATTTAGTGAATATTATTCAAGTGAGATATTTATACATAGTATTATTTTATATACATTATAAAAGTTATATATATATATATATATATATATATATATATATATATATATATATATATATGTATATATAATTTCATATATATATATATATATGTATGTATATATAATTTCATATATATATATATATATGTATGTATATATAATTTCATATATATATATATATATGTATGTATATATAATTTCATATATATATATATATATGTATGTATATATAATTTCATATATTTTTATATATATATATATATATATGTATTTACATATATATATAAAGATATATATATTATTTCATGTATTTATGTATATATATATATATATATATTATTATTTCATATATTTACGTGTGTGTGTGTGTGTGTGTGTGTGTGTGGCAATTAAGCTACACAGAATATTACGCGTTTCATCCACGCTAGGATTCGTCAGACACACGCACACACACACACACACACACACACACACACACACACACATATATATATATATATATATATATATATATGCCCCAAGGAATGGTGCACCTTCTCCAAGTGATGTTACCTCAAGTAATAGCACAAAGCTGAATACTCCACCAGACTAGATAAATTCTTGTCCTGAAATCCAGTCAGACCAAGAAGCCAAAGCGAAAGATATCTTAACTGTAGTTTCTGAACGTATATACCGTTCATTGGACAAAACAGGGGAGGGTAGAGCGGTAGCCCTTGATATATCTAAGGCTTTTGACAGGGTATGGCACGATGGTCTTCTAAGGAAAATTAGATCATATGGAATCACTGGAAGAATTCATAATGTAATTAAATCCTTCTTAAGTAATAGAAAAATCAAAGTTGTCCTCGATGGTCGTACATCTAAATAATTTGACATAAATGCGGGAGTACCTCAAGGGTCTATCCTTGGACCTCTATTATTCTTGATATTCATAAATGACCTCCCTAATAAAATTGTTTTGGAGATGGGTATATTTGCCGATGACACCACTCTATAACAGATATGAGGGGAAAACAAATGAATACATATGCAAGGAAATGGCAGAAACACTAGAGGATGACCTCAAATCTGTAGTGGAATGGGGACAAAAATGGTTGGTCACATTCAATGCTGCTAAGACTAAGCTTGTTTCCTTCAATAACTACAAGAAACCTTCTCTGCCACCAATAGCAATGGCCAAGAACACATTGCCTGAAAGTACTTCTTTTAAACTCCTCGGCCTAACGTTTACAGGAAATATGAACTGGAATAGATACATTGAGAGCATTGCCAAGGCTGCTGCAAGGAAGGTTGGCTCCCTCTACCGTGCTAGAAAACTACTTATGCCTGACAGTATCCTGTACCTCTATAAGGCCACCATCCGCCCATGTATGGAGTACTGTTATCACATCTGGGCTGGTGCATCTGCTGCTTGTCTCTCGCTCCTGGACAGGGTTCAAAGGAGAGTCGCCAACCTGATAGGTTCTGAACTTTCATCTAGGCTTTAGCCTATGTCCCATCGACGAGATGTTGCATCCCTCTGTCTGTTCTACAAATACTTTAATGGTGAATGCTCTGACAAACTGCAAACACTTGTACCTCCCCGACGTAACTACCCCTGACAAACCCGACAAGCTACTAAGTCTCATCCCTTTACAGTAGAGATCCCTAGATGCAAGAAAGCCTTTTACTCCAATAGTTTCTTCCCCAGAACTGCGGGTCTTTGGAACTCCCTTCTGGGATTCTGCTTTCCCAACTGTACTGATATGCAGAAGTTCAAGTGTAATGTGAACAAACATCTTTCTACTCATCTCCCTTCATAATGACCCTGCTAATTAAGTCCCTGATAGTAGCCCCCTGCTTCAAAGTGGCACTGTGCCTTGTTTGGGGTGAAAATTGAATAAAAAAAATTTTAAAAATATATACTACAACATATGAAAATAGTTAATTGGGGAGGGAAAAATTATGTTCTCAATTTCTTTACTAACTCAGTGTTTGAAAGATAAAGACATTTAAGCGAACATTCGAATATCTATGTATCTCATATGGAGTTCAAGTGTTAACCCCAAGTTGTGGGCCCCTTGATTTATGAGAACTTCGACTGAAGTAAAATAAAACAATATATATATATATACATATATATATATATATATATATACTACTTTTTTTCATTTTCTTTTTTCTTTTTACCTAATACGTTTAAACGGCCTTTAAAAATAATATGAAAGAAGAAATTTTGAAAATAAAATAAAATTGAACATTTTAAAATGAAGGATAACTTTTCTATATAAATTTAACGTAAAATAATCACCCACTTCTTGGCCACCTGGTGTTTAAGGAGGCATGTCACATTTTTTTCAAATTTAATGACTGAGGGCTGAAGGGGAGGGTTGGGAAAGGCGACAAACCATGACAAACTCAATTTTTATTTTTTTTGCGGTGGGGGGGGGGGTAGGGGATTTAGGGTGGGGGGGTTACATTAGAAACATAGAGTTTCTTTTACTATACAATAGATTCGAAAAAGTTGTCAAAAAACAAATATATAACAAATAAATGTTATCAAATGCAAGGTAAGTTACTTTTCTACCTCACTGGATAAGTTTTTAGTGTTTTTATTTAATGTAAAATGTTTATTCGGTTCGAAAAACGAGTAATGTTCAACACTGCCAGAGAACAGGAAAAGATGGCCGCAATGTCTTTGAAGACTCGATAATCACTTCAAAATAAGAAATAAAACAAAATGGTGGTAGAAACCCACTTGATAAAAGTTACAGAGCAAGTTTTCAAGATATAAAGAAATTATAGTTTCAAAAAGTGGGTGATAACTTTTTATATTAATTTAACGCAAAATGAACACTCACTTTATAGCCACCTTTTCTGGAGGGGGGGGGGCGTCTGTTATATTTTTTAGGGATGGTGTTTATTTTGTAATTGTGGCCTGGTAGACCAACACAAAACATACCTTAAATAACTTGTTTTCTATAGATTTTCGGGTATGCTGAAAAAGAATATCGCATTTAAATTTCCTGCAAGTAAGTATTTTTTTGAGTATTAAGCAATGATATTCGTTATGTAATAAGTGGTGGCCATTGTTGTACGTGCAAGCGCACACATATTTCTACTAAATACTGTTCAGTCTACAGACTTAAATGAAAGTGCCTTTTATGGAGCAAACTGGATTCTAACTTGGAACACGCGGACTTCTTAACTGATTTTCAAATATTTCATTATACCGATGCTTCCACTGTAGTAAAGTTAAAATGACATGACGTTGATTGTAGAAAATGCCTTAAGTCTTGAAAGGGTTCTTAAGAAGAAGTTGAAATTCAAGGAATCTTTTTTAATTGATGTCTAATGATCATGGATCAAATTTAATGCAAATCTGAAATATTTCAATTTTCAAATCAGAGATTGTGCCGATATTGTGGCATCTTAAAACCCTTTTAAAATTTTCTCCAAACTTGAAATTTGGGGAAAGTTTATTAATGCATGTCTAATAGCTCATTCTACCCTATGCGACGAAGGCCATCAACTCCCATTTATTTCCTCCTATAACAGACAACACGCTATGCAACATACAAATATCTGTGCATGAGGTTGCCAAACTAAAATTTTGCGAAAATCGGATTTTTATAAAGAGCTTTAGGCCTCTTTTTTTAACGACTTTTGTATTAAAGTAAATTAGACTAACTAAATATAGCCCGTATTATAACCCATTACACTTAGCCAACTGTGTTATAAAATTTGTAATGCTTGCTGAATTAATTTAGGAGTAAATCCGGTACATACAAAGATATAAACACGCACACACACACACACACACACACACACACACACACACACACACACACACACACACACACACACATGGGAGCTTCCTTCAGTCTTGACAGACTATGGATACCCAGTGTAAGGGTGTCTGTGCATGAAATTTTTGTGGCAAGAGTTGCGCAATCCACAACTGCACATCTCCTGATTCGGCGTTGTTAAATACCAATGGCAAGTGGAAGTTCAGGACGACTGGAAACAATGCCAAGGTAAGCTGAAAGCACATACATCGCCTGGAATTCCCAAATGGTCACCAATCTGGTACTAGCCAAGCTCAACGTTGCTTAACTTCTGTGATCTGATGAGAATCGGTGTGTCAAAGTGATTATGCTGTACACACACACACACACACACACACACACACACACACACACACACATCAAGCATTTATACACAAATAATAAAAAAACTATTTCCCTGTCGACCAAATAAAATTATGAAGACAAAAAATTTAGCAGTTCTCTATTTACTTGTTTCCCCATGAGGGCAAAGTTGGGCTGTAGACCGGGTTTTAATATGGAGGAAAATCCAGCTCCCAAAATAGGGTAACTCTAAATTGGAATCAGGAATAAAATTAAAATAAAAAAAAGGTATCTCCTTCTCTGCTGACTGAGGACAAAACAGATACTACACTTTTTCCACTGTCAAGCGAGTGTCGTTCATACAAAATCCCTTTTAGTTTCTGCCCTCATTAAAATAAAAAAAAGAAAGATAAAAAAAAGTGCATTTATTTTCATTCAGTGGATGTATGCGCAAATTCCCAGGGTTTTCAACGGCGCCGCTCGACCCAACCCACAGCGGACCAATTTTTAGGTAGGAAATGGCTTATGCGACAGCAGAAGGATATTTGACTTGATAGCCCGGAAGACAAGGGCTTTTTAAACGATGGACTGGATCAGCCGGAAATAATTGAAAGGGAATGGTTATCTGACATTTTCGTTGTCACTCTTTCGCAGCACCGGGGTGGAGTGGGCTAGGAATGTTAATTACCATTCATACAGACAGCAAGGTATTGCAATATATATATATATATATATATATATATATATATATATATATATATATATATATATATATATATATATATACACACACACATATCTCTCTATCTAATATTATATATATATTTAATTATTATAGTAGAAAACAATTACATATATATATATATATATATATATATATATATATATATATGTAATTGTTTTCTACTATAATAATTAAATATATATATATAATATTAGATAGAGAGATATGTGTGTGTGTATATATATATATATATATGCTAACAAAAGTACCTGTCGTTGACTGGGTTCAAAAACAACCTACAGAAAATGGACTCTGATTTATTAAAGTATGATAGGTTATGAAAAGGAAGGGTTGTAAAGACATAGCTTCGAATTTAGGGGTATCAAAACCAAAGCAAAATATGATGAAAGTAAAAATAAAATAGATAAACCCCATAATTTATTATACCATACCTGTTCACACTGAAACACTTATCACAATATTCTGTGGATCTATATTAAAAAACCTTGTTAAACTTTATTACATATTTCCATTCTATGGAGGTCAGGCGCAAACGAACACCCCATAATTTTTTTATACCATATTTCTTCAATCTGAAACATAATTATCAAAATATACTTACGCAGATAGATATGTAAAGTCTTTATTAAAGTTTGTACCTATTTCCATTCTATGGAGGCCAGGCGTGAACGCAGACCCCATAATTTTATTATACCATCCCTATTTAAGTTAAAACATACTTATCAAAGTATTATTATGTACATCTATATCAAAAACACGTGTAAACGTTTTTTTTTTAATTTTTTATTTCCATACTTTGTGGACCAGGCGCGTATGCAGACCCCACAATTTTAATTAATTATGCCAGATCAAACATACCCATTCCTGTGTCTCGATACATCTTCTATCATTATATGTGATCAGTTTTCTATAATAGTCAATCATATAGTAGCCTATTCGTGACCAGACACAAGAGGATGACCTCCAATCAGTAGTGGAATGGGGACAAAAATGGATGGTCACGTTCAATGCCGCCAAGACAAAACTGGTTTCATTCAATAATTACAAGAAACCTTCTCTACCACCTATAGCAATGGCCAACGACTCTTTATCTGAGAGTACATCTCTCAAGCTCCTTGGCCTAACGTTCACAGGAAACATGAGCTGGAACAATTACATCGAGAGCATTGCCAGGGCCGCTGTGAGGAAGGTGGGCTCTCTCTACCGTGCTAGAAAACTTCTAACACCCGAAAGTATCCTGTACCTCTACAAGGCCACTATTCGCCCATGTATGGAGTATTGCTGTCATATTTGGGCTGGTGCATCGGCTACTAGTCTCTCGCTCCTTGACAGCATTCAAAAGAGAGTCGCAAATCTGATAGGCCCTAAACTGGCATCTAAGCTTCAGCCTCTGTCCCATCGTCGAAACGTTGCATCCCTCTGCCTGTTCTACAAGTATTATAATGGTGAATGCTCTGATGAACTGCAAGCACTTGTGCCCCCACGACGTAAACACCCTCGAGAGACCCGACAAGCTGCAAAATCCCACCCCTACACAGTAGAGATCCCTAGATGTAAAAGATCTTTCTACTCCAGTAGTTTCTTCCCCAGAACTGCTAGACTTTGGAATTCCATTCCAGGTCACTGCTTCCCCAACTGTACTGACATGCATAAGTTCAAGTGCAACGTGAACCAACATCTCGCTGCCCAAATCCCTACATAGTACTCCAGTAGATGTTTCCCCTGATAGTAGCTCCCTACACCAAAGTGGCAATGTGCCTTGTTTGGGGTGAAAATGTAATAAAAAAAAAGACACACACACAGACGTTCAGCTTTATATTATAAATATATATTTATATGAGATAGATAGCTAGATATATGTATATATAGAGAGAGGAAAAGATGTGTGTGTGTATATATATATATATATATATATATATATATATATATAAGATAGCTAGATATGGATATATATATATGTAGAGAGACAGAGAGAGAGGGAGACAGAGAGAGAAAGAAAAGTAAAAAAGGAAGAAACCAAGTCACACGTTCATCAATGTTTCATCTTTACTGTAAGACTTGTTTTGGATGAATAATTTATTAATCCAGAAGACGTCTTACAATAAAGACAAAACGTTGATGGACGTGTGACTTGGGGTTTTCCTTTTTATCTCTATATCGCGTCAGAATACTATTTCCGTTATTCTCATCATATATATATATATATATATATATATATATATATATATATATATATATATATATGTATGTCTATATATATATATAAGATAGCTAGATATGGATATATATATGTAGAGAGACAGAGAGAGAGGGAGACAGAGAGAGAAAGAAAAGTAAAAAAGGAAGAAACCAAGTCACACGTTCATCAATGTTTCATCTTTACTGTAAGACTTGTTTTGGATGAATAATTTATTAATCCAGAAGACGTCTTACAATAAAGACAAAACGTTGATGGACGTGTGACTTGGGGTTTTCCTTTTTATCTCTATATCTCGTCAGAATACTATTTCCGTTATTCTCATCATATATATACATATATATATATATATATATATATATATATATATATATATATATATATATTACAAAACTTTTTTGAAATTCAAAGACTTACGTTCTTTTCTTTTTTATAACTTCTGTTTATTTCATCTCGGATTTCTTCCTTACAGCCGTTTCGTTAATTGGATGGCAATTTTATGATTTTATGTGTTCATAAAAATCTCCTTTTCCTCACCAACTCGTCAGATGTTATTTCCATTCGATGTTACCAACAAAAAGTTAATTTTGTACATGATAGACCTGGTGTAAATATATATATGATTTGCCTTTTTCAGTTCCTTCCTAATTCATTAGTCAAGGTATCTGAGTTCTACGAAAGTCATTCTAAAAGTAAGGCCTCCTAATTTTTAATGAAAAATTGAAACCTTGGAGTGCTCCAGAATTTATTTTTCTACATAGTCACCACGGTTCTCAATGCACTTTTATGGGCCTCTTTTGAAGATGCAGTTGTAAAAGTCCGGAGCAGTCTTTGTCACTGACATCTCTGTCGCCACTCTGAAATCGACAAACCCATCTCCCAAGTGTGTTAACATCAACTGCATCAGCTTCAGAAACGTTCAACAGGTTAGTCTGCATGCACTGATGTATCTGCTTCAATGACATTTCTTTGCTTTTAACACTGAGCAGCAGCTTGGTTCCCACCAGTTTTGGCTAATAGCAAACAGGATCCTGAACAGAAACGTGCGCTCTATCCCAACCATCATCAATGGACCTGAAGTCATCTCATCAAACTATTTGCAAAGAACTTTGCAGCTAATTCTACTCTATGCGACAAATCCCATCAACTCCCATTCATTTCCTCCTATAACAGACAACACGCTATGCAACATATAAATATCTGTGCATGAGGTTGCCAAGCTAATCAAGAACCTTGATTCCAGTAAAGCAACTGACCCTGACGGCATTCCGATTATAGTGCTGAAAAAGCTTCAACCAGAACTTGCCCCCATACTTACAAAACTGTTTAAGCGTTTCCTTAAGGAGAAGTGCTTCCCAACACCCTGGAAAACCTTATCAGTATGCCCTGTATTTAAGAATTCAAGTGATAAGTTTTCTCCCTCTCAATACAGACCAATAAGTCTCTTGTGTGTCATGAGTACGTTGCTGGAATCCATATTAAATAGAGGAATAGTCAATTACCTCAGCAGAAATAACCTTCTTAGTGACACGCAATATGGTTTCTATTCTGCCAGATCTATAGCAGCTGTGCTAACAGTTATATCTCATAGGATTAGTGAATCTCTCGACAAAGGCTTCCTTTCTAGGGCAATTGCTCTTGACATATCAAAGGCCTTCGATAAGGTATGGCATACAGGCCTACTTCACAAGATTACCAGCTATAGTATAACTGGAAATGTTTTCTCAATTACTAAATGATTTCTTTCTGATAGGTTCATAAGAGTAGTGGTTGATGGGCAGAAATCAGCGGCCCAAAGTATTAATGCTGGAGTCCCTCAAGTGTTCATTCTGAGCCCAACTCTCTTCCTGATCTACATCAATGATCTCTCAAAACACATACTTAAATCATTCGTTGATATCTATGCTGATGACACGACCATTTATGGCAACACATCAAAGGCCGTAAATGACAAAGTTCTCTCTTATTCTCTCTCCTCTGATCTTGAGCGCATGGTACAGTGGGGGAAGAGGTGACTGGTTACTTTTAATACATCTAAAACCAAGCTCCTATCTTTACATCATCAATGCTCTGATCCCCATCTGGCATCAATTGAAATGGATGGCTCTCGTCTAGGGGAGACTCCATGTTTTGATGAACTTCTGGGATTGACCTTTACTCCTGACCTGAAATGGAACACATACATCAAGTCAGTTGCCAAAGTCGCTGGAAAAATGGTAGGATCCTTCTACCACTCCAGAAGATATCTCACTGCTAATGCAATTCTCTATCTGTATAAAAGCCAAGTCCGTCCAAGGATGGAATACTGCTGCCACATCTGGGCAGGAGCTGCTAAAAAAAGCCTATCCTGCCTTGACAGAGTACAAAATAGGCTTTGTGGCCTAGTGGGTGATACCCTTTTCTCTTCCCTGCAACCTCTCTCCCACAGAAGAAACCTTGCGAGCCTGTCTTTGTTATATTGTTACTTTCATTGGAAGTGCTCGTCTGAGCTCCAATCTCTGCCCTTCCCCTCGCCAATCTTTTACGAAAAACACCCGTCTAGCTGAAACCACTGTCAATAATTTTCCCCATTCTTTATCTGTGTCTAAATCCAAACGAAGATTCCATGAACAAAGCTTCTTTCTTAGAAGTGGACGCCTGTGGAACTCTCTTCCGTTTGTCTGTTTCCCACCTGACTACACCTTGGATATCTTCAAGTCCAACATAAACAAATTCCTGATAAACCTCCCATTTTAAGTAAGACACTTTATCAAATCTCCATTACTAACGATTACTACGATACTATCACATTGATTACTGTACACACAACAGCCCTTATCCACGAGTGGCTTCTGGACCTTGATAAGTTGTGACTTCCATAAAAAAAAAAAAGTGCATGTCCATGACAGGGGTTGCTTTCTTAGAGTCTCACACAATTTATATCTGCACTAGAGAGATGAAAATTTGACTTCATTAATGCATAAGTTCAATCATCATAACAATGCAGTTTACAATTAACTGTGATCCATTCGGCCGGAATTTTTTTGGAACGCCCCATTGATATATCTATAATATAAAAGCAAAAATGTGCGTGTGTTTGTGTGTATTCATTTTTTTCTGCCAAAAGCTTTTATCTGGGGGAGGGGGGCTAGGTAGGATCACTAAATCTTACAACTTTTTATATACTGTCTAGATTATAATATGTCCGATTTACAAAATGAGGTCGCCTGAATCTTTTCTTATGTTACAAAATTTGCTGTGATTTCATTTTCTTTACTATTACTATGGCATGATGTTTGACCTGGAAAACCACACGTTCATGTTTGTTTAACCACCTGCTTTTTTAAACGTTTAATTTCACCTTTCCTCACTTCTCTGCCTCCATAGCGTTATGGTAAGTTGTCAGGCTTTTCACCTCAAGACTTTGGGTTCGAGCCTGCCTCCCTACTAATTTTTTTTTTTCCTTTACACCCGGACAACACCGGGCACCCCCACTAGTATATATATATATATATATATATATATATATATATATATATATATATATATATATAATGTGGGATTTGTTGTTGGCTTTTTTTTTTTTTTAGCGATAATAACAACTTCGAAATGCTGTTATTTTTATTATTTTTTTTTTTTTTGCTACCTTAGCGTTTTTAAGAGCTATAAGCTCTTTGTGTTATTCATATGAATGAATCGCCCTTATTTTTTACTAGCGTGGTTGCCCCAGGTTGCCTGGGTATTTGGAGGTGTGGGTTGAGAGAGAGAAAAAAGTGGTAGGAGGCAGGCAAGCTCGAACCCATACTGTGAAGGAGGAAAAGAATGTGAAAAAAACGTGACCTCTTTGTTATTGCGCCCATCACCAAACCGGAAATGGCGAGGGTTTAAATTAAGGCTAGGCAATCGAAAAAAAGGGGGGATGACTTTCGAAAAAAATTGACGAAAAACGCGTCCCCTCCCTGGAGAAAAATGCCCAGTTGAGAGTGAAGGAATTAATGTTTTTGGCCAATTTTTCGATATTTGTCGTCCGAAGGGTCGAGCTTCAAAATGATACCGATCTCGTGAAAATCCGTTGCTTCTGTCTTAGTTATCTGTGTTTTAGACAGACAGACAGACAGACAGACAGGTGAGATTTATATTATAGATGGAACGTATTTATTTATTTTTATCATTAAATATTATTTACGTGGAGAAAGTATGCCTATGAACACGCATGTTTCTAGCTTTTAGCCGTCGTCAGCACGTCAGCATAGCTTAGGATGTGTGTGTGTGTGTGTGTGTGTGTGTGTGTGTGTGTGTGTGTGTGTGTAATGATACAACAAAGTAATAAGAATTATAACTGTTGATTTAATATACGCTAATATTTGCAAACAATTTTTTCCATGTCTGCATTTGTAAATTTATGTGGAATTTTTATTTTTTTATTCATTTTTTTTTTTTTTTTTTTTTACAGAAAATAGAAATGGTTTAATTAAAAAATCCCCGAGTCACATTTCAAAGATTGCTTGAGTCGTCATCATTCATTTTGTTTAGTTTTTGTTTTTGTTTTTATTTTTATTTTTATTTTAAACCGAATTAAACAGATTCTTCATCGCGGGAGAACATATTCTTCTGAGCTGTCAGATCGCGTTTCGCATTTGCTGTCTCAAGAGACGTAAACTCAGACTTCGTTTCATTGGTTTTATTGCTCAGCTGTTGAATCAACAGAATCGGAAATCAAAAATGTTTCTATTTAGTACTAGCAGATTACCCAGCGTTGCCCGGTCTTAAAATACGCATAAATATTATATTTTAATTAATGCAGAACTCTTATTTATTTAGAAACAGAAATACCGTAGGTATTAAACGCAACGTGAAATTGCTTAAAAAATAAAAACGGAAAATAAAACAAAACGGAAAGAAACTGAGACATGTGAGTATTATGTCTTCTTAGGCACGGCTAAAAAAGTGGGGAAAAAATACATGTTTTTCTTTTTTTAAACGAATTAAAATCCATTATTCTTGAGCAACATTTTTCTTTTTCCAGAAAGATAAAATCCTGCATTTGATCACACGAAAAGCAGAATAATAGAAAACTTTTTCTGCTATTTTTAATAGAATTTTAATTTTTAATAGAATTTTAATTTTTAATAGAATTTTAATTTTTAATAGAATTTTAAGTTTTAATAGAATTTTAATTTTTAATAGAATTTTAATTTTTAATAGAATTTTAATTTTTAATAGAATTTTAAGTTTTAATAGAATTTTAAGTTTTAATAGAATTTTAATTTTTAATAAAATTCTAAGTTTTAATAGAATTTTAAGTTTTAATAGAATTTAAATTTTTAATAGAATTTTAAGTTTTTATAGAATTTTAAGTTTTAATAGAATTTTAAGTTTTCTAAAAACACACCATACGCCGCCATTTTTGTCTCGATGGATAAAACATTTAAATATTTTTTCAAAAGGTTTTTGAACGAATTAATTTCTTTTCATCTAAATAAGGTATAGGATGATTTGCTATGAGAATATGCAAAACATATTATGACATGAATATCTGAATTTCAAATGATTCCAACTTTTTATCTCATTGTATATATTTTGCATCATGTTTCACGATCGTGCATGCGCATTCATGAAACAGTTGAAAGCAGATAAAAATCCAATCAACCCCCCAGGTACCAATTTTTCAATTTTCACTCCTTAGCAGCCATTTTTTTTCCAGATGAAAAAGTTTTCCACAAGCTTGAATACCCTATATACTAAATTTCAAGTCTGTTGATAAAAAATTTGTTGAGTATATAGGTTGAGAAGTGTCCTCACACACATATTCTCACTTTTATAGCTATATAGATAGGTTTTGGAATTACGAACGAAATAGTTGACTTTCATCATCATCATCATCATCATCATCATCATCATCATCATCATCATCATCATCACCCCCATCACTACCCCCCCACTATCATCACCACCACCACCACCACCATCATCACCACCACCACCATCGTCATCAACATCACCACCACCACCATCATCTCCGGGCACATGGACTTTCAGTGATTGAGGGAGTGACATTCGTCTGACAAGACATTGCAATCATTATATATATATATATATATATATAATATATATATATATATATATATATATATATATATATATATATATATGAACATATGCAACCCAAATAAAGTCGGTCCTGGATATGACCTTAAACTATATCCGATGATGAGGCCTCAGCTTGCGGGCTTTGGGAAGTGTAGAGCCACCCCTTAATTGCCGTTGCTCTCAGGTCCACTCTGACCCAGAGTGGTGGTACCTGTTAGGGTCCCAACTATGGGTTAAATAGAAATCGACTTGGAAAAAAAAATATTCTATTAAAAAAATTTTTCTTCAAAATAACTGGATTCGCATTAAATGACCTGAAAAGGGTTGATATGCCGTAAAACAAAAACAAACACAGGCAACCCAAATAAAGTCAAAATAGTGTATTTATCCCTCATTCTGTACATACCTTATTTATCTGGAACGTTTCTTCTCCATCTTAGCAACTGGAACATGAAAAGATGTTATCAGACCCTTCACATTTTTCTTGCATCCAAAAAAAAAAAAAACAACAGTCACTCACACCCGCCTCCCCAACTCGCCATCCTAGGTCCAGCTTCCAAGAAGACAAAAGTGGTACTTATATAACGAGAAACCTTTAAAAAAACAAAATCAACAAAACATAAACAAACAACAATCCACTCTTCTTACTGTAAACAAAAGAGTGTTTATCCGCGCGAAGGTCAGAGACGCAATATTTTGACGGACACCAAACCAGCTCTACACGCCTCTATTTATCAAAAGTAAAATTTTTCTTTTAGTTAAGGCTGTTCTAATTTCTATATTAATCAAAAAATAAAACGAGTTGTGTGTCTGGGTGTTTCTTGTTTTGGAAACACATATATGCTTGGCAGTGCCTCCTCCATCTATTCAAATACAATCATGCTACAGGGTGCAATTATAAAATTGTTGCCCTAGAAAAGACGAGACGATTCCATTTCCGTTTTATGAAAACCGGTTTTCTTTTTTTTTTGTTGAAGACCATCTACTAGTTGGCTAGTTGCATACAAATCCCAAGAGTGATAGGAGCTCTCTATCATATCTGAAAGTGACACAATGTTCAACGAGCGAGATCAGAGAAGCGCCACTGTACAACTCATGCTCTCTACTGATCCAAGTATTGACAACAGGACCATTGCCAGCACCCTCAAAATGCAAATCCAGATGGTTCGACTTGAGGGCACAGCTCAACAAGGTTTCTGGCTACAGTCATGGTCTTTGTATGGTTTCAAGTGAGGACCACATCGTGCCAGCTCACATCTTCGAAGTTGGGTTGAAAGTCAACACCAAGAGTACCTGGATGTACCAAAGAATACGGTGATCCCCTGGTGTAATCAGGTGGCCGCTGGTAAACCCTGCATGTGGCAGCAGGACTCAGTGCTGGCCCACAAATTCAAAGAGACTAAGGCTTGGCTTCAGAAGGAGTGCTACGATTTTGCACCCTTCTCTCACAGGCCTCCCTCCTTTCCCAATCTGAACCCGGCTGGAATACTTCATTTGGTCATACATCAAGAACATCACCAACATGACCTCCCACAACACCAAAGCCAGCTTGATCGCTGAATATTCGCCGAGCTTCTGATGGTGTTTGCAGAAAAGACATACTCCCAGTTCCGGACCCCTATCAAAGAGATGATTGAGGCTGAAGGCGACTACATTGAATAGATGTCAGTTTTACTGCATAATCAAGTTACCCGAATCGATTTTTTCAATAAAAGCTTTAAAATAAAGCTGTAGTGTTGTTTTCTTTAGGGTGACAAATTTATCGTTCTACCCTGTATATGGAAAACAGAGTAACAATTCCGAGATAATATAGAATTTAAAAAAAAAAAAACTTGATTGTTTGAGAATCCGATTGAGTCCGTTATGAAGTTGTGCTAATGAGAATGTGTACAAATAAATTCTATAAATGGTGTGTGCGTATATAGAGAGGAAAATTTCACATATCGAATGTTGTGTAAAGTGCACACATGCTGTTCGCTATGAAATAGAGTTCACGAGAATATGTACAACAATGTCTGAGTTGAATGATGTATGCGGGTGTAAGTAACAGTATGTTTTAAGAATAGATATCCAAGAAAATTTTAAGTTATTTTTTTCTATTGTTCGTTGAATTGATGTGTGCATAAACGTTACGACAATGTTGATATTAACAGATCGAGTTTAACAACGGACATTTTACAACAGAAAGGAACAGATAACAGTTCTCTGCGGTCGTAACATCGGGCCAATTGGAGAAACATACCTGGTCCGTCTTTGATCTTGTTTGATGGAAACCTGCAAAGAAGATTCATCCAAAATAAATCAACAAATTTCGGGTTGTCTTTTCAGAAACTTTATTTACCGATGTTTCCCGATTAGAAAAGCTGCAATGCTGGTCCTATACTAACGCATTCTGATCCCCTCTACTATAAATCATCACCATCCATGGACCGTCTTTCTCCCTCTGTCAACTTCAACTCAGTTTGCTATCTCTCACTCGAATGTTGACTTCCAAAAATAATGCATGTTTTTCAAGTTCTACCCTAAGTCCATGTCACTTTAAGTGATCTCTACGTAAGACTCTAGAGGTCAAACCTATTTTTAAATTATTGTTTGTGTTCTTACATTCTTTTCTATTAAAACGTCTTAACATGAATAATTTATCTGTAAATATTTATTTCACTGTGAGAACATTCTGTTTTTACAAATATTATAATGATCATAATAACTGTCGACTAGCACATCTTTCAGCATTGCCCTACCAATATCTAGCAGTAGCAAGTGTTTTTATAGCAGCCAAACCGCAGGAACACAGAAACCGTCTGACTGATGTTATCTGTAAAGAGAAGGAAAGAATCTGTGCATCTCTTTTTATAAAGCAGATTGCATCGCCGCTGTCACGAAAAAGGGAGGTAGTAAAGGTGTGACACCCTCTACTAAAAAGTTTATAATTGTGTTGAGAAAGGTGGTGTAATTCTACAGTTATGACTATTATATTATTATTTTTTTTTATATAATTTATTTATTATTAGTCTCTACCTGCTCCTTAAGCAGTGTTGATATTGTGCCTGAAAGTTGGAAGTTACATCGGGCGAAACGTTCTGAACAATCAAGATGAGAACAGTAGTTTGAACAATCTCTTCTCTCTGACAAACAGTATGGATTTAAGCAATGTTGTTCTACTGCAGATATCTTAACAGTCATCTCTGAACACATATGCCATGGTCGGGATAAGGCAGACGAGGCCAGGGCTGTAGCCCATGATATATTCAGGACCTTTGACAAAGTCTGGCATGAAGGTCTGCTAATAAAAATCAAATCATATGGTGTAACTAGACGTATACTAAATATAATTAGATCCTTCTTAAACAATAGGATCATTCATGTTGTCATTGATGGATGTACATCCAAACAGCATAACATTACACATAACACATGGGTCGATCCTTGAATCACTATTATTCCTGATATTCGTTAACAAGCTTCCTGATAATATTGTGTCCGAGATGGGTATATTTGCTGATAATAGAATACTCTATAACATGTACAAGGGAAAAACTAATGTACACAAATCTAAGGCAATTGCAGAATCGTAAAAAAAATACCCTGCAGACTGTAGTGGAATGGAGACGCAAATGGAGCGTAACATTTAATGCTTGTTGGAAAAAAAACTGCCCTCCTTTAATAATTACAAGATGCCTCTCTAACCACCGATATCCATGACAAATAACACCCTACCTGAGAATTCTTCCTTCAAACTCCTCAGTCCAACATTCACAGTCAGTATTAACTAGAACAAATATATTGAGGTTGTGAAGGCTGCTGCAAAAAAGGTGGGTTCCCTCTATCGTGCTAGAAGATTACTAACGCCTGAGAGTATCCTATAACTATACAAGGCCACCATTCGCCCATGTATGGAGTATTGTTGCCACATCTGGGCTGATGCATCTACCATTAGCCTTTCCTTCTTGGATAGGGTTCATAAAAGAGTCTTCAATCTAATCGGTCCCGCTTAGTCAACTAAGCTCCAACCTCTGTCCCATCACTGCAGTGTTGCATCCCTGTGCCTGTTTTACAAGTATTTTAATGGAATGTGTTCTAATGAACTCATTGCACTCGTTCCCCCTCGACATATATATCCCTGTCAAACCCGCTTAGCAACAAAATCACACCCCTTCACTGTTGATGTTCCTAAATGCCAGAAAGCTTTCTACTCAAATAGTTTCTCGAACAGCTAGACTTTGGAATTCCCTTCCCGCTACTTGCTTCCCTGACTGCATTGATATGCAGAAGTTTAAATGTCGCGTAAACCAACATCTTGTTAATCTTTCCTAGGTGTGGTCTCCCAAATTAGTAGCCCCTTATGTTCAAGTGGCGATATGCCTTGTTATGGGTGAACGTGATTTAAAAAAAAAAGAAAAAGAAAATCTAAACAATACACCTTATTATTATTTGTAAAGTTTCTGAGTTCTAACAAGAAAAAAGAATTTATGTTGGCAAAGAGACTTTTAATCAATGGTTTCGTAATGAAATGGTTAGGAATTTTCCTTGAGATTTGCATGTCACTTCTGACAACTAAAAGACTGGCCTAAGACCATGCTCTCTGCTATGTCCAAACTTTTACCATTTATAGCATTTTAATGGGTTCAGAATATCCTGCTCTACTTTAGTTCGTTTGTATTTTATATTAAACTAGCCTGGGTGCCCACGTTGCCTGGGTGTTTGGGGGGGGGGGTAAGCAAAAAAAAAAAAAAGTGGTAGCAGGCAGGCAGGCTCGAACCCGTGCCATGAAGGCGGAAAAGAAAGTGAAAGAAAATCTGACGTCTTAGCCGATGTCTCCATGATGCGGCCGGAAGTCCAAAGTGTTGAAATTAACCGAAGTCAGTCCAACAGTGACTTGCTAAAATGTCGGCAAAAAAAAAAGATCGACCCCTCTTTGTACAAACGGCCGAGTTTAGGGTGAAGGAATTAATGTTTTGGGCCAATTTTTCGATATTTGTCACCCGTGACGTCGAGCTTCAAAATGATACCGATCTTGTAAGGATCCATTGCCTCTGTCGAAATTTTTAGCGAGACATACAAACATACATACATACATACATTTAAACAGACAGATGAGATTTATATTATAGACTAGCAAGGGGTACCCGGCGTTGCCCGGGTGTTTGGAGGTGTGTGTGAAAACTCCGGGGGGGGGGGGGGAATAAAAAAAAATGTTTTGGTAGGTAAGTATAAAGATCGAACCCGAACCGTTGAGGCAAAGTTGTAAATTAAAGTGTGAAAAACAAAGAGTGCAACGGTTTTAACCATTGGGCCACCGCGAGATGCTAACGGAAACACGTTTGAATTTATTTAATTACTTGGATTTAGCAGGTGCACGTTTTAATGACTTAATGAGGTCAAGTTTGACTGCGGGATAGTATTTCATTTACTGCAGGAACGCTTTTTTTAATCTTTATTTTTCCAAGATGTTATAGAAAAAAGACTAACCCACATGCATCGAGCGACAAATGTTGAATAGTTATCTTCCCGAAGTCGAGCAAATTAAATAGACAGGCGAGCTTCATTGTTAACTCTAAGATATTACGATTTATATGTGATATAAAAAGTTTTAAAAAGTTGTGAACCGACTGACCGCTTCTCTGAAAAAAGCCTTTTGTAGACACACAGAAAAAGCGAACACACATACAAACATACATTCATTTTCGCTTTTATATTTATAGATGTTAATATGTAGGCGTTTGTGCTTATTAACTCTTTTTTTATTATTAACATCTGTGACCCCTTGGTGTTTCAACTCGGTTTTGATTTCATGCAGGGGTTTCTCAGTTTAATGTTTGGTGAGAATAGGATGTTTGTTTCGTGTAATCTTTGTAATCGTAATAAAATTTATACTTGTTTTTTTTTTTCTTATTTTTTGTATTTTTACTAATATTGTTCCGTTTCTTAATATTTTGACATTTTTTGGGGTTATTTTGCGTGATATGGCTTTGTTGGATCAAGATGGGTTATATTTTCGTTAGTAGAACATTGGAAGTGACTTCTATCATTAATAAGTGTGGAAAGGCCTCTTGGTTTTCGACTCATAAGTTTAAAAGATTCATCAGCCATGCTCTCCACCTGCTTTGGCGTCCCTTATGAGGGAAGATATTGAGGGAAAAATCCCATCAGCCTCAATTCTCCAGGGCTACATAGCTGGCATACTGAAACGTGTGTGTGTGTGGGGGGGGCTAACCATTCTTAATATATGGTTTTACTCACCCAAGTATGAGTTTTCCCTATGGTTTTAATTATTCTTATCAGTTTCCTTTGTCCCAGCCTGATTGACCCTTCAATGACTATATATTAGTTGCGGCTGGTCAATGTGCTTTTCAGTCTATATAATTTCTAAATCGACTTTTGTCACTGGTCTACAATATACACACTGACAGCGAGTAAAACACAACACAGCTGGTTTATAAAAATATTTTGTTTATTCCCAATGACAGCCTTTTCAATTTAGTATGTTCACATCAGTGAAGGCGCGTGGCGGGAATATGTGGTGCGGATGTTTTGGCAGCAAAGAAACATGTGTCTGCTTGTCCTTGCTCTGTGACCAACTCGTTCATGACCGCTTTCTGTTGTTGATTTATATAAACATTCTCTCATCCTGGAATGTTTAATATTTCCCATCGTCTATTGTCTCGACTTTTTCACAGCTATCCTCTCACAGATTTCTGGTCAAATTATGCATTTCAATAGACAATGGTGGGAAGCCTTGCATTCCTCAAATGGAATTAATTTGTGTGTGTACAACCCATCGAATACCTCTCTTCCTGGAGTCACCTGCCAAATATCTAACAGACGATAAACGACAATTTTTTTTTTCAAGCATGTGGTGAAGCTTTCAGAATTATGCACATAAGTCAAGAAAAAAACTTTAAATCCAATCAGCCATGTTTCTCTAGTGTCAAGTAGCAGAAATAGGCATTGAGCGATATCATCTTCCACCCTAACCCTAACCCTCCTTGCAAAAGAGTTGAGGGGTTGCAAGATTGCACTTTAGTAGTGGGGAGGGGATCATGAACATAGACCTAAATGACACTGAAGAGGTTGTGTGGGAGTATAAAGTCAGATAAAGGCTATGTCGTTGAAACCACTTGAATAAAACATGTGTACCAATTGTACGAAGCTAGAAAACAAAGTTAGTTAAAATAATTGTGTCCTAAGTAGGGGGAACCTATACCGTCGCCCAACTTTCAAATTATAATAATAATAATAATAATAATAATAATAATAATAATAATAATAATAATAATAAAAAAGCATTGCTTTGCTGCATTGTAATAATTCTTATAAAACGTATATTTATATTTTATAAATATTGTTTGTTTTTTGTTTTTTTAATAAAGTGAGATTTTCCCCTATTTCCTTGACAGGAATAGTTTTCTCAACAAAAGTTAGATATACAAAATCTGTTTCATCAAATTCATATGTCTATGTTCTTAAAAAGAAAACTTTTATTTTGAATCGATTTCATCGATTTTAATATTTAATCTTGATTGTTATTTTTTTTTTGGTTTATTTATTCATGAATAATGAATAGTATGGCACAATCACATTGACACACACGGTTCTCAACAAATCACCAAAGTTAAGCAACAATGAGCCTGGCCAGTACCAGATGGGTGACTATTTAGGAAGGCTAGGCGCTGTATGTACCATGCTGAGATGTAGAAAATTCCAGTTTGGTATTTGAGAGCGCGTTTAACTCACGGGGCGGGGGGGAGGGATACACCCCTAACTAAAAATGGAAAGCAACGGGAAACTACTGTCTTTACTTGTATCCCCGATGGCAAAGCTGTTGTTATTTTTGTTATCTTGGTGATAACAGTGGAGCACTGGGTGGAGCAGGTGCTCGTGTAATTGCAAAAATTAGAAGTTGGATGAACTGCTGCCATTACTAACCAACAGAGCAGTTCCATTGTCATTAAAGGCATGTGTGTGCATTATGATGATGTGTGAAAGTGAAACCTGGCCAGTGAGGGTTGAGGGCATGCATTGCATGGAGAGAAATGATATGAGAATGATATGATGTCTTAAAGACAGGCTTAGTTCTGATGACTAAATCTTGACTGGAAAGAGAAAACTGTGCAGAACAGGAGACTTCTTTGGTTTGTTCATATTGAAAGAATCGATGCGAATGATTGGGTTGATTAACGATAACCACTTTGTGTGCAAGAAGTGTAAGAAAATGAAGATGAATGAGAATTCTGATGCGGAGAAAATATATCTGGATGCTGATGCTGATGGGGTTCTTTAGAAGTTTTGTTACCTTCGTGATGCCATTGTTGCACAAAATGGAGCAGGTACTAATGTGATTGCAAGAGTTGGGAGTGGATGGAGTAAGTTCAAGAAACTTCTGTCATTACAAACCAGCAGAGAGTTACTGTTGTCGACCAAGGGAAGAGGCTATCAAGCGTTTGTATGCAGAGTGATGATGAATTCTGATGTGGAAAAATATATCTGGATGGTGATGCTGTTGAGTTTGTTTAGAAGTTTTGTTACCTTAGTGATACTATTGGAGCACAGGATGGAGCAGGTACTAATGTGATTGCAAGGGTTACAAGTGGCTAGAATAACTTTAGGGAACTTGTGCCATTAATAACCAGCACATCATTATCCTTGCCAAAATTAAGTGACGTTGAGCATGCTCAGTATCAGATGAGTGACCACTTGGGACTACGAAGGCGCTGTATATAAGTAGAAGGCCAGGTCAGTCCTCCTGCTTTCCAATGTAGGTAGTGTTGGCGTGCGCTCACATTAACAACCGTTTGAAAAGATTATGGAGTTTACCAAGCTCCATTATCTCGACTGTGGTTGCAAAATGATGATGATGATGATGGTGATGGTGGTGGAGGAGGAGGAGGAGGAGGAGGTGAAACCTGGTAGTGAAAATCGAAAACATGCATTGCATGAAGAGAATGATATGAGGATGATACGACGAATGTGTAAAGACAGGCTTAGATCTCATAACCTCAGAGGAAGATTAATTATAGGGAGATGTGATGAAAGAATGGACGAGGTTTTGGGTTTGTAGATGTAGAACAGTTGAGGTAGCAGGGGTAGATTATAGAAAACATTAAAAGGAAATAATAAAGCTGGAAGCATAAATAAAAAATCTGGTTCGAAATAGGTTAGCTTAGAAGTCAATTTCTAAAATCTGCCCAACGGATTACAGCATGTAAAACTGACGTTACTTGATGGTGGCGGTGGTGATGGTTGTGATGCTATGGGCTGGAAGCAAAAAGACATGGAATTATTATTCGATCCTGGGCAATACCGGATCTGCCTGCTCGTACATTAATAAAACAAATACAGCAAACAATGGCCACTCCTACATCGTAGCAGTTATTCAAATGTCCGCCAAGCCAACACAAGAGGTAGACATTACTACAATTAGCATCTCAAGATCTTTGCAAGTTCAAGCAACACTCCTTCGCAAAGAATGACCTTGAATCCTTGTTGAATTTTGTTCAGTTTCTGTTAGTTTAGTTTAACCCCCCCTCCCCCCGAATGAATTTTTTTTTTTTCTGCTTTTACGATGTGTTTGAGGCAATCTTCACGCGATATTGCTGACAACGCCCAGGCAAATGATTCATGTCAAACTTGAACACTGGCAAAAATGCTCAGTCCTTGTCTATGTCTGCGAATTTTATGTTTAACTGAGTAATGCTGAAACACGGGAAGGTAATTTACATATATGCTGAATATGGCCCATAAAAAAAATAAAAAAAACAAACTAAGTATTAAGTTATAGGTCTCCGAAAGACTGGAATGAAAAATTTCTACTTGTATTATTTAGTTATTGGACAACTGTTCTCATCTTGAATGCCATTTTCACAGCATTTCGGTCGATGTAACCTCCGACCTTCTACAGGTGTATCTTGTCGATCTTAGGAATGTTCATGTTGAACTTTGGAATTTCAACAGAATTTTTAAATGAACCCTTTATTTACTTTACGGGGTACCATGCTCTGGTTCCGTTAGTCATGACTGGATATATATAGCAATAATTATTAATAATAAATAGTAATAATTACAAATAGAAATAAAATAGGTTTAAGTCTCCTAAAATTCATGCTAGAACTGTCTGCAAAGACTTGTGGCGCAGTGGTTAGAGCACTTGAAAAATCAATTGTAAAAGTGATATTCTCCTGAAGGTTGAAGGTTCAATCTTCAGTGTGGGCGACAGAAAAATACAATTGTGAATTACTTAGGACCTCATGGCTGGTTTCATTTGAAATTCTGTCCAAATTCCCGAGTTTGACAGAAACATTCCCGAGCTCGACAAAAAGAAGGTCAGAAGTTACATCGACCGAAACGTTGTGAAAATTACATTCACGTTGAGAACAGTTGTCCGATGAATCTAAATAATACGAAGAACCAATCTTCAAAAGTTTAGAAAACGTTAAAAAAATATTGCCAATATTTTAAAAAACCAAACGAAACTTCCATGAGCAAAGGATTCTTCGCAGCTGGCTACAACATGGTCATTTTTTTCAAGTCCAGCAGAGGATTATTATTCACTTTGTTGTCATGTATGCGATGTTACGATGTGTATTTTCACTAGATGTGAAAAAAACGCCCGTATATTTCTTCTATCTAGGTACCAAATTAACCCACCGTCCGAATTTGGCCATACCCAAATAAATGGGACAAAACCTCGGCTGTGATTGAAGTTCGTCAACTCGTATCACATACTAATAGTCATGGATAAATACAGATAACTTTTGAACACATCGAAATTGTGACACTATGGTGTCATGAATGCATGCAGTGAGGTGCATATTGCGGTGAGGCGGGTGTTGGACCAGACAGGATGGGGTGGAGGAATGCAGAGAAATGCAAAGACTTAGCTAGCAAAATAGGACCAACTGCCGAGCTGTCATTATGGGCTTATTACAGGCAAACCAGATGGTATATTGTTTCAAAAAATGGGGACAGAATTGGAATTATCTCCGAGATGTTAGAGGAGATGGTTGTATTAGAAGGGGCATTTGCTGATAAGGGCCGCACACAGAAACCCAGGGAACTGCCAATAGATATCAGTGTGAGTAACCACTCCCTTCCCAGGAAAGAGAGAGAGAGAGAGAGAGAGAGAGAGAGAGAGAGGTGTTGAGTGGATGAGACAAGGGGAGGCTCTGAGAGGAAGAGAGGAAGGATGTTTTTAACTACTCTCCGAGGGAGAGGTGAGGAAAAAGGGTTGGATTCAGAAAAAGGAATTCTAAAACTATTAGAGTCGTAGCCAGCAAACTGAACAGCTGGGCTGGTCAAGTGCTCCCGACCTGGGGGGGGGGGTCTCAGGGCCTGATGTTATAATGTTACTAGGCTGTGTTAATGGGAAATCTCTGGCTTTACTTGTCAGGTCATGCATCGTTCACTGCTATAGTCAGTCAACTTAATTTAGACAGTAGCCGTTGTGAAGTAATGAACTTAATAAATAGTTGTTATTATTATTAGTTCTGTTTGTTTGTGGTGAGGACTCTTCATTTTGCAGCGAGCTCCAGGGACCAGCAGAGGGATTAATGAACCTGGAGACTACACAGGATAGAAGACGATTCGGTCAAGAGACGAAGTGCCCCACCACGGAAACACGTGTGAAGATGATCAATAGGCAAACTTGTGACAGGACAACGTACGATCAAAAGAGCACCTGTCATGTCGAGTGCAGTTCGACAAGGTTAGAGATACCCGGTGTGGATGGTGCAGTTCGGGCCCATTAAACAATGACCAGGGGTTCATTGGGTACCTGGATAATAGAAGAAATATAAGGGAGTGTTATTCACGCATAGTAAAGATATACATAGTAACAGCGCATGCATTATAACAAAGTGAATAATAATCTTCAAGTCCAATGTAAATAAATATGTGATGAGCAACCCTCTTAAAAAAATGAATTCTACCCATTTGTTTTCTCGTTTGACTTTTATCCTTGATTAATAATGACAGCCTAATAAAAAAAAAAGAAACGTTCTTCAAAAATCCTTGAGACTAATACCTTATTGCTTTTATTTGGTACTAGTGGGGGTGGCTTGCTAGCTTGTAAAATACGCTTAAATATGATATTTTAATTCATGCAGAGCCAATTCTCTATTGATTATCATATTATACCCAATATATGTTAGGGGTTTCAAAAGTTAAAAAAAAAAAAAATGACTAGAATTGAAACCAAAACATTCAGCGCCCCAGCCGCGTCTTCTACCAATGTAGCTATCGACTAACAGTAGGAAAGATTTAATATTAAATGGCTTGAAAAAATTAACTGAATTTGGGCATGCGCAGAAAGAAATAAGAGTATTTCGGCCAGTTGAAATGAACATTTCGCTTTTCAACTTGCAACGTATTATTCATGCATCCAAACCAAAGATTTTGCTTGTTATTAAAACATCATTGGCGTATAATTTTAATTTCAGTTTTATTTGACCAGTAGTTAAATATTTACACACAGACAGACAAACATCTATATCTACATTTTTATTTATATATATGTTGATTAAGTGTATTATATGATTTTAGAAGCTATATATTTTATCAGTTGTACTTCAAATGAGTGGGGAGCAGTATAAGGGTTTTTAAGCAGTATAAGAGTTTATAAGCAGTATAAGGGTTTATAAGCAGTATAAGAGTTTATAAGCAGTATAAGAGTTTATAAGCAGTATAAGTGTTTATAAGCAGTATAAGGTTTTATAAGCAGTATAAGGGTTTATAAGCAGTATAAGGGTTTATAAGCAGTATAAGGGTTTATAAGCAGTATAAGAGTTTATAAGCAGTATAAGTATTTATAAGCAGTATAAGTGTTTATAAGCAGTATAAGTGTTTATAAGCAGTATAAGAGTTTATAAGCAGTATAAGGGTTTATAAGCAGTATAAGAGTTTATAAGCAGTATAAGGGTTTATAAGCAGTATAAGAGTTTATAAGCAGTATAAGGGTTTATAAGCAGTATAAGAGTTTATAAGCAGTATAAGGGTTTATAAGCAGTATAAGTGTTTATAAGCAGTATAAGAGTTTATAAGCAGTATAAGGTTTTATAAGCAGTATAAGAGTTTATAAGCTGTATAAGAGTTTATAAGCAGTATAAGGGTTTATAAGCAGTATAAGTGTTTATAAGCAGTATAAGTGTTTATAAGCAGTATAAGAGTTTATAAGCAGTATAAGGTTTTATAAGCAGTATAAGAGTTTATAAGCTGTATAAGGGTTATAAGCAGTATAAGGGTTATAAGCAGTATAAGTGTTTATAAGCAGTATAAGAGTTTATAAGCAGTATAAGGTTTTATAAGCAGTATAAGAGTTTATAAGCAGTATAAGGTTTTATAAGCAGTATAAGGGTTTATAAGCAGTATAAGTGTTTATAAGCAGTATAAGAGTTTATAAGCAGTATAAGGGTTTATAAGCAGTATAAGAGTTTATAAGCTGTATAAGGGTTATAAGCAGTATAAGGGTTGTAAGCAGTATAAGGGTTTATAAGCAGTATAAGAGTTGGTTGAATATTTATACACAGACAAACATACATCTACTGCTTTATAGATACATTATCAGTCCAGTTCGGCATGGACCATGAAAAAATGTAAAAAAAAAAAATGCCACCTTAGGAATTTTTGATAAACGCACAACACATATGTAAATTAGATGGCAATGTAAAAAGTTTTTTTAAATCTATGATGATGATGATGATGATGATGATGATGATGATGATGATAATGATGACGATGACGTCGACGATGATGGTGATGATGATAAAAATAATAATAAAAATGATAATGATAAAATAACAATATTTAAAATAAAATAATAATAAAGATATAATAATAATAATAATAATAATAATAATAATAATGATGATAATAATAAACATAAAAATAATAATGGTAACAAAAATAATCATGATAATAGTATTAATAAAATAATAATAATAAAATAAAAATGAATGATAATAATAATAATAATAATAATAATAAATAATAAAAATGATAAAAATGATTAAAAAAATAATAAAAATAATAATAAAATACTAAAAAATAAGAAGAAAAATAATAATAAAAATAATAATAATAATAATAATAATAATAGAAATAATAATAATAATAATAATAATAATAATAATAATAATAATAGAAATAATAATAATTATGATAAAAATAATAATAGTAATAATAAAATAATAAAAATAAAATAATACTATTAAAAATAATAATAGAAATAAAACTAATAAAAACAATAATAAAATCATAAAAATAAAATAATACTATTAAAATAATAATAGAAATAAAACTAATAAAAACAATAATAAAATCATAAAAATAAAATAATACTATTAAAAATAATAATAGAAATAAAACTAATAAAAACAATAATAAAATAATAATAGCGATAATAATATCATTAAAGATAATAATAATAAAAAATAAAAATAATAATAATAATGATAATTATAATAATAAAGATAATGATAATTATAATAATAAAGATAATGATAATTATAATAATAATGAACGGCATAATCACATTGACATATCACTTCTTTTAAGGGTTAAACGACTCCTAAATCATCCATCTAATTTGAATTTTCAAATGAAAATTTGTATTGCAATGATAAAAAGCTGTAGAATATATTAAAAAAAACAAAAAAAACATAAAAACTGAAATTTGGAAATATTTATTAATTGGTGTCTATTCTTAAAATTTTGAAAATATTCGTAGCATTTGCATTTTCATGGAAAGCATCCACCCACCCACCCACCTTTTTTTAACCTGTTTTGCATGACACTAAAATAAAATAAATAGGTAACAGGGACCCGGGAGGGGATTCCAGTCTTGCGGTTCAAGCTATTTGAATAGAAGGATGTCTAGTATCTAAGGGGTCTCTACAGTGTAAGGGTGGAATTTTACTGCTTGTCAGGTTACTTGGGGGGTATTCGTGTTGGGGGGGGGTACAAGGGTTTGGAGTTCGTCGGAGCACCTTCCATTGAAATACTTGTAAAATAAGCATAGCAATGCAACATTTGGTGATGGGACATAGGTTGGAGTTTAGTTGACAATGCGACTTTTTAAAACTTTTTTATACCCTGTCTAGGAGTGAGAGTCTTCTCTCTTTGAATTTTCAAATGGAAGTTTATTGCTAATCACCTGAGGTGCCTTTTTATTTTTTATTTTTTTTTTTACAAGGAAGTCACCACTTATCAAGGCCCAGAGGCCACTCGGGGAAAAGGGTTATTGTGTGTACAGTAATCAATGGGACAATATCGTAGTAATCGCTAGTAATGGAGATCTGATAAAGTTTCTTACTTAAGGGGGCGGTTTATCAGGAACTTGTTTATGTTGGACTTGAAGACATCCAAGTTGTAGTCAGGTGGGAAACAGACAAGCGGTAGAGAGTTCCACAGGCGTGTACTTCTAAGAAAGAAGCTTTGTTCATGGAATCTACGCTTTGATTCAGGCACAGATAAGAGTAGGGAAAATTACTGACAGCGGTTTCAGCTAGACGAGTGTTTTTTATGAAAGATTGGCGAGGGGGGGGGGCAGAGATTAGAGCTCAGACGAGTGCTTGCCATGGAAATAACGATAAAACAACGACAGGCTTGCAACGTTCCCTTCTGTTCTTTGTGTGTGTGTGTGGGGGGGGTGTATACGGGGCTGCACAGGCCTCTTTTGCAGGGTCAGAGTGCTCCTCCTCTACAGGGCTGACTTTTCAATCCCACTTTCAAATCTTTGTGTCACATCTCGCAGTGCAAGAGAAGTAAATATAATTTGAGGGTCACGATCTGCTTCGACTTCCGTCCGTAACCGCAAAAGAGAGTCCATCTATTTTTTCTTTTCTTTGTTTTATAAATATACAAAAATCATCCCCCACCTCCACCCACTGACCTCTCCTCCACCTACTTCCTGTTTACATTTTTTTGTCTTCCACTTTAAAAAAAAAAAAAGAAAAAGTATCCATTCTCAACCATTGAAACACTTGACTGTTTTGATCCTCGTTTTTATGATTATTAAAAGTCAAGTATTACGGTTCATTTGTGCTACCAAATCAAAGATAAATAATATTTCTGCTTGTTTCGGAATTTTTGAGATGACGATTGAGAATTTGTATTATTTGGGTTATTCAAACTACTGTTTTCATCCAAGACCAATTGTAGTCTTAGCATTTTCCCGCACTCCAAAAAGAGTGCCTCCACAAATTGAATTACATAGCACTTTATCCATTACGCCACGGACCCCTGTGGAAAAATCTAGTATGAATTTTTGAGCCTTTAACCCATTCTTGTTTTTAAATGTACAACCTTACTACTTATCTCTCTCTCTCTCTCTCTCTCTCTATATATATATATATATATATATATATATATATATATATATATATATATATATATATATATATCTATATCTATCTATCTATCTTCTATCTATCTATCTATCTATCTATATATCTATAAAAACAGAGATGTGTGTGCCACAGACGATTTCTGATTGGTTAATCCAATAATCACATCTCCTAAAAAACTATGGTTCGTAGGCTTTTAACGATACCATAAAATATTATGGCTTTATTTATTGTCCATCTTGGAAGGGTTTAATTTTTTCCTAACTTGCGATTTACAAATTACAAAGATACGAAACTAACTTACAATCTAACAATCGAACCTCCGACATCACGGCCGTCATTATGAAACTAAACTAAAAAAAAAAAACCCGCGTTCACTCGTGGTCTTTACATTTCGGGTTTGGGTACGTGTGCAGTTTTCCATTGACATTAAAAAATGGAAATATTTTTTAAAAAAATATATTGTACGTACTCGTCATGGGATAAAGTTTTCCTACAGAAAAAATCACGTAATTTCATCAAGTAGTTATTTTTTTATAGCGAAAAAAGAAAAAAATCAACGCTACAAGCGAAATTAAACAGAAAGTTCAAGTAGGGGGATTTCCCCCTTTTTTTTTATAGCGAGGCCAAATTTCGCGAATTTGGCCATTTTTTAAAGCAGTTTGGCCTTCAAAATTTCTGTTTGGCCATTTTCTTCACCGATGAAATAAAAGAAGCAAATAAAAACAACGCAATAAAACTTTTAAAAATACGGCACACTTTTGTTGTTCTTGTTTGTTTTTTTTGGTAATTTTCCTTATTTTTTTATTTTTTCAAGATAATACTATTAAATGGACACTATTATGCCAAATTAGCCCCCCCTCCAAAAAAAAAAAAATGCACAAAAATTCGAGATTTAAGGTTTTGACGAGATAATTTAGCGAATTGTCCGGACTATTGCGAGATAACCATCCATTAGTTTTTCCTGAAATTTTGCCACAAATTGTATTTCATTACATAGATGTGCATAGTAACAACATTTTTTTGCCGAAAATTCCCGTTGCGTCTCCAGATTTCATCGGTGAAGAAAAAGGCCAAACAGAAATTTTGAAGGCCAAACTGCTTTAAAAAATAATATTTAATATATTCAACGATTTGACCTTTGAGAACTCTACCAAACTCCTCCTACAATTTTGGGTCTAAACAGTAAACACGTGAGATTTTAGATATAGATTCCTTGGACATGGATCTAACTTATTAACTTTACTTGATCCCTAAACAATAAATGTTAAAAGGTCATAATAGGGGTCAAAGTTTTAAAAAATTGACCCTTTTTTTTTTCTCAGCATTAACCTCAAAACACCTGGGCAACGCCGGGCACCGATTGCTAGTATATATATATATATATGAACAAACTGTTAATAAAATATGTTAAAAAACACTTTGAAATGAGTTAAAAACATATTTAATCTGAAAAGGAAACACTAGATAAATGGATAGTCCTTAATCCGCGGAGTTTCGAATAAATACTTTCCTTCTCATCAGAGGGTAGGAATTAGCAAAATGCGGGATCGGATTATTATAAGCTCTATTTCCTATTTGGTTTTATCGAGGTTTTACATCTGGCTGAGATAAATATTAATTCTTTAATATTTATAATATATTTCAATTTTACCATCTTGGATCATTGTGGTAAATTTAATTGTAATTTTTATTTTATATATATATATATATATATATATATATATATATATATATATATATAGAGAGAGAGAGAGAGAGAGAATAAATGACAAAAAGTTATATTCTAAAATTCACGATGTTGACCATCTTATAATTTATTCCTTTAATTCAATTGATTTATACAATTCTTGACAGTATCTGTTTCGTAGCACAAAATCAACTTAATTATTATATCCATTAGTGAATCTATTATGCCCTTAACTCATCAGAAGAAATAGCAACAATCAATCCGTCAAAAGGAATTGAAATGTGATTTGACATGGTAAAAATCCGAAAATTGGAAGAGAAGCTGCAGATACCTTAATATTGTTCAATTACGCCATATTGAATTTTTATCAAACCTCCGAAAATTGGAAGAGAAGCTGCAGAACCTTTATATTTTCCATTGCGCTATATTAAATTTTTATCAAACCTGAAAAGAAAAATATACATATATACAAATGTAGGCAAATTTGGGCATATTTTATTGGCTTGAAAATATAGTTTCTTTTTTACCAATTATCATAAAATTTTAACCAAAGAATAGTACGAAGGGCGTGCAATAAGTAATGCCCCTGACCCATTTCCAGTTGTCTGATCTAGCTGAAATTTATATATATATATATATATATATATATATATATATATATATGTATGTATGTATACAAATGACCATCTTCAATGTCATGTCTGCTTGAGGGTGCGCAAGTCATTGGCAGGACTAAAATGTCATCTTCACGCATTATTTACAGCTAAATATACATAGAATCAGACGAAAAATCCAATTGGACAGAACAGCGTTTAAAACGGCTGGAGTTTATTTATTTTTTTTTTACATACATACATACATACATGATGATTGCAACGTCTTGTCAGACGAGTGCCACTCCCTCAGACACTTAAGGTCCATGAGCCCAAAAATGACTTCCATCGCCACAGGACCATTTTAATAGACAAATGCCGGAGAGAGTATCTATACACAGATGATGTTACAGAGTCTTAGCTTTGTACGACAGCTAAGTCTCTCTCTCTCGGTTCAAAATGTTGAGATCCAGCAACAAGCAAGAGCAAGATAGCCAGCAACAAGTTAACCTGCAGACCAGCTTAATGCGGGTACTGGTCTCCCGCTTTATGGTTTTTTAAATCAGAGATTTGCTTCTCCTAGAAAGGTTGCCTTCACCACGGCTTACGGGAGCCCTCTCCACCCCAACACACACGCGCACACACACACACACACACGGTGCTAGTTGGCCGGTGATCCCGAAAAAAGGTTCATTCGCCCTTTGGAAGGTCTTGTTTTTAATCCTTCAGGGAGATTAGCCACCCTCCTCATCAAACAAGTCTGGTAGAGGAACCCGTTTAGTAGCCGGTGACCCGACCATGAGGCAGATAGTACTGATATATATATACATACATACATATATATATAATAATTTTAATAATTTATTCTATTTTATTTCTATTTGCAGGTATGTACAGAAAAGAAAGAAATCTTGTATTGAATTTTTAGATTGGGAATATCTAGCAAGTAAGTAAAAATTGTCTAGCAAGTAAGTAAAAATTGTCTAGAAAGTAGGTAAAAATTGTCTAACGAGTAAGTAAAAATTGTCTAGCAAGTAAGTAAAAATTGTCTAGCAAGTAAAAATTGTCTAGCAAGTAAGTAAAAAGTGTCTAGCAAGTAAGTAAAAATTGTCTAGTAAGTAAGTTAAAATTGTCTAGCAAGTAGGTAAAAATTGTCTTGCAAGTAGGTAAAAATTGTCTAGCAAGTAGGTAAAAATTGTCTTGCAAGTAGGTAAAAATTGTCTAGCAAGTAGGTAAAAATTGTCTAGCAAGTAAAAATTGTCTAGCAAGTAAGTAAAAAGTGTCTAGTAAGTAAGTTAAAATTGTCTAGCAAGTAAGTAAAAATTGTCTTGCAAGTAAGTAAAAATTGTCTAGCAAGTAGGTAAAAATTGTCTTGCAAGTAGGTAAAAATTGTCTAGCAAGTAAGTAAAAAGACATCAAAATTTTGTTCATAATTAAAACAATTCTACGTTAGATTGCAATGACCAAGTCTGTACTCATTTTTTTATACGATTTTAAAAATAATTCAGTGAAGCGTAGCAGTTGTTTCATGCACAAAGAAACAACTAAGAATGAATATATAATTACCAGGATCTTTCATTTATCAGAAGACCGATAGATTACCCCCCTCCCCTGATGAAAATCCGCAAGCAAAAAAAAAAAAAAATGTTCACAGAAAACAGTTTTTTAAAGGAACCAACGATTCCTTATTAGATTACCGGCCATTTTGTATGCATGTATGTGTATTTATGTGTATGTAGGAGTGTATATATATATTTATGTGTATGTGTGTGTGTGTGTGTGTGTGTATATATATAATTATTTACTAGAATAATTATTAAATGCCTAAAGACACTAGCATTTCATTCTTTTGGAAATCATCAGTGCAGGGTGTCACGGTTAACACTAGTCGAGAGATTCGAACCCGGCAACAGAAGCCATCTCTGGCCTCATTAACGAGAACCTAATCCATTCGGCCACCATTAACCGCGAGCAAAAATATATATATAATAATAATAATAGTTATATATATATATATATATATATATATATATATATATATATATATATACTGTGAAAGCAAAATCAAGACTTCAAAAAAGGTGTTGATGGCAACAAAAAGTGTATTTCGTTTTACGTTACAATTGTTTTCATGTCCAGTCGACAATTTCAAACATTATATTGTTTGAAAATTTTCAAAAACCAGCATTTCTTCAGACTTTATGAATAAAAACACTTTTGACAATAGAGCATTTTTGAAGAGAAAGAAAAAAGAAAGAAAAAGGAAAAATTCCCTTAACAGGAAAACCATGTGCGAAACATTTACCTTTGTGGTAGCTACGGAAAGCCCATTTAAATATTAATATATCACCTAATTTTCGTATCCTTATTTAAGAACAGAGTCATTAGAAGTTTCCACAGAAACCCCTAAGCCATTTAAAAATTTTTTTTATATATCTCATTCGTTGAGTTCCTAAATTAGATCTCTCTATTTCTTTATTTCCCAATAATTAATTTTTTTATAAAAATAATTAAAAAAATTTTTTTTCTATATTTATATTATGGCCGTAACAACATTGCAATAACGTTACGGTTAATTTTAGTTTCATATTAGTGGCAAGTAATGCTTACAGATTATCGTTATTTTTGTACTTAGATTAAAGACCATTTTAGGTTTAAAGTTTAATTGAATATGAGAATAAATAAAAAGGCTGTATTATATATATATAAATCCTTGTACAACATTTTGAGTAAGGTATTCTAATCTATTTATTATTAGTTAATGTTTTAAAGTTCGTTGTCATTCTACTTGAATACGTTTTCATATCGTTACTAAAGACAATTATGAAAGGAGATAATCCAATTATGTTGTTAATTGCTACGAGTTAATTCTGTTGGAAACTGGGTCGATTTTATTTCCTATAACAGCCAAAGGGAGATAATTCAGGCAGTTTGATGTTTTCGGTCTATTGATTACTAGAAGGCATCTATGATTTAATAATTAATTTAATCAGACGGATCCAGGACATGCTATGATGGCTTATTCAACAAATTAAGGATATAAATTATGTTTTTAATCTTAAAAAATTGTTTTTTACCCATGGGTTTAACCCACATCTGTTATTAATCACTTATGCTTCTCATGTCTTATAATTCGTGTGTTGTGTTCTTGGGTATCTTAATAAATTAGTATATGTCCTATAATTATTATTCTGACAGCAAAACCACCCAATAGCTACAAATGTGTTTCATTCCGATGATAAGATGTCTACTCCTGCATTTATGGGAAAAAACATTTACAACAAGGAGTAAAGTAAGTGAATAAGTAAATCAGTATGGATTCTACCATCTTAATATGTCAGATGACAAAATCAATTAAATTAATTTTCAGCCCCCAAATTACTAATTTAATTTTTAATAACTAGTTTATTGCTAAGTTGTTTTATTGATTTGAAGAGGGTATCACTTATTTCACCATCAATACTGCTACAACTGAATACAAAAATACTCACCGTTATGGAAAAAATTCTATTCTTAGATGAGCTTTATACTTTCTTTATATTTCTTACCCGGTTTGGAATAATAGAAACTATATTCGCATGTTAGATTTGGATCCTTCATTCAGATTATAACATTTCTAGCTATTTAACTCTACATTAAAATTTAATCCTAGCATCCGATGGTCCTTATTGATGTAAAAAAAGTTATGCCTCAGTTATATTTAAGGCACGATAGCAGAAATCTATTTCTGTGAAGACATCCCTGTATGGCATCAAGTCTTTTATTCAAAATTTCCTCTTTGGAATTCACAATGTTGAAGGCTTCCAATAAACATAGATTGCACATTTTTGATTTCCCGAGGCTGTACTTCCTCCTCCTGTCCACTACTGACCATTTTAATTCAAAATTTACATTATTTCTGTTAAGTTCCGTGACCCAATCACCTAATGCAGTTGTATTCCTCTTTTTGTTTTTATTTTTAATGCTGATTCTTGTACCCACCCCCTCCTGCTATCGTTAACGCCATCCCTATTAGTTTCTATCTCAGGTTCCTTTTTAAATGATACTACGTGGTTTCTATATCTGTCCTTAAACACAGTTCCCGTGGCCCCCAGATATATCTTCTAGGTGTTGTTGGTTTCTATCTCGCATTTATACACTATTTCCGAGGTTAGACATTTCCCATCCAATGGACAATTCCCAGGTATTCTGCAATTACATTTTTTGCTTAGGATACTTTCGTTTGATGCTAGTTCGTTATTGTTCCTTATTTTGCTGATTTTTCTTTTGTTGGAACTGATTACAGTGCTAGTTAAGTTTCTGGACGTTGAGAAAGATAATTTTACAGAGTTTCTATTTATTATTTTGCTTAATTTATTATCCGGGGGGAAGTTTTGGTCTATTGTTCTTTAGAATTCCTTAAGTATATTATTTTTGATATGCTCGCTGAATGGTGGATTGAACCAAACCTGTCTCTTGCATCTATTTCTCTTATTAATGATACCACCGTCATTTTTACCTGTTCTGCTGTTATTATTTCCCCCACCGTTCCTATTCGTTTGATCATTTTCAAAGTTTCCCATATTGTTTTTTGTTTTTTTCTAGCTCTCATTGCTATGTTATACGAGATTACACAGCTAGATTTGTAGTTACTATTATTGGTCCTATTATATTCAATTCTTCCGTTGTATCCCGATCTCCTAAGGGCATCATTGTAGTATTCCTTGTTTTTTTCAAAAAGACTCATTCTTAGAAAGTTCTGAAACTCTTTTAGAAATGTTGGGGATCAGCGCTTTTTTCATGCATTTCGGATGGTTCGATCGGTAATCTATGTTGAATGTTTTCTGGTTAGGTTTGTGATAAGGTTCTTATGTGTTATTGTTTAAGTTGAGAGTAACATCTAGAAAGTTAACTATCTTGTAATTGCTGTCAATTGTTATCTCTAATCCAAATTCCTTAAAGAAACTTCTGATGTTTTTTCTTGATTTTTCCGTAATACGATCGCTAGAATTAACTACGAAAAGTGCGTCATCCCTGTAAAGTCCCCCATTTAACCCTGGAATTTTCTTGTTTATCTTCTTTAGTAAGTAAAGACCGACCAAGTCAATGACACGGCGAGTCTGGGGTACCCATTGTGATGTCAAAATGCCCCTCTCTATCTTTTCTAGTCCACAATTCACCGTTATATCTGATTAAGGTTTTCCTGGCTATTTTTATAATTTCAATTTCCAACTTTTTTTGAAGTCTTGATTTTGCTTTCACAGTATCTTAATGCTTAATTATGAAATATGATAATTTTGTAGCTTACACCTTAAGTCAAGTCTCTTTGGCTTAAAACTCATTGGTATATGAAAATTTACTGAATTACACAAACTCAGTATATTACATACAAATATATATATATATATATATATATATATATATATATAAATATATATATAAATATATATATATATATATATGAAATAAAATGGAGGTGGAAGGACCTGGATACTCAACGTTTCGCCCGATTTATGCGGGCTTCTTCAAGAGGGATGGTCATTGACGAGAGAGTCGGAGGATTGGGGTTATATATAATGATGGGGAAGAGCAACGTGTTTTCCTTATGTAAATTAGATGTCATATATACATATATATACATTTTATGAGAGAAAAAAAATAAATTAGAGTAAACTAGTGTAGTGGATTACGTCTAAAAGTTAAAATATCGTAGAGATTAATTTTTTTTTCTCTCATATAATGTATATATATGTATATATGACATCTAATTTACATAAGGAAAACACGTTGCTCTCCCCCATCATTATATATAGCCCCAATCCTCCGACTCTCTCGTCAATGACCATCCCTCTTGAAGAAGCCCGCATAAATCGGGCGAAATGTTGAGTATCCAGGTCCTTCCACCTCCATTTTATTTCATATCATTGGATTTAATCCAGCTCAACAATCATATATATATAGTCTAAAGATGCTTTGAGTAAAAAAAATGTAAAAATAAAAATAAAATATGCAGTTTAAATTCTCGGAAAAAGAAAAAAGAAACTAAATATAACCTATCGCAGACTTAGCACCTACATAATCCAACTTCTAAAAAGTTTATAATGACAAAAGAGAATTCAATTATATAAGGATTAAAAAAAGTCTTAACTAAAATTGTTAGATAGAAATAGACTTAGCACTTGCATAAGCCGATTTCTAAAAAGTCTTCAATAATAAAAGAGAATTTAACTACATAAGGATGAAAAAAGAAAACCTTAACTAAAATTTTTTAAATGGAAAACAGGGATCATCAGCTTCTTACCATGTAGCTGTTTCGGAGATTTAAAAACAGGAGAGCTGTTAAATACATAGCTCTCCAGTGGATAATACCACTTCCCTATTAGGAAAATGTAGAATAATATGGTTACTATTTATAGTAATATATAAAAAAAATAAATTGATTATAATATATATAAGTAAATTTGACAAGATTATAAGATCTAATTCTGTGACATGTTAACTAGCATATCAATGCTATGAGAATAAAAAATGCATAAAAGCTTAGGTACCTTTGGTACCAAAAAGGCAAACAGAAAAGAGGAAGGAAACCTAGCCCAATATATATATATATATATATATATATTATTAAAAAGAAACTTTGTTTGAGTCCATTACCTATGGACTGTGGGTCGATTTTTTGAAATGTCATACTTTATGTGCCTAGTTTTCGTATCAGAATATCTTTGATAAGTATCGATAATCAATGATCGAAATAATCCGATGAAAGAAGGAACAGTCGATTTTGACCAAAGTTAACACCTTACACAGCCTAACATCACAAGTGCATTTGAGAAGTTTTATTACCACACAAGCCGAAAGGCCCAACATATAATAATCAACAATAGGTTCTTTAATATAATAGGGGCGTGTTTAAAATAGAAGTTTCTGTTTAAAGCACTATTGCATCATGATACTTGACTTTTCCATTTTAAACTTAAGTTCAAGCCATTATCACCTGACAAGCAGTGAGGCCAGCCATATAAAATCAACAGTAGTTCGAAATCAATATTTTGATTTAGAGCACAATTGATGCATTTCAAGCCATTATTTATAAAATCAACAGTAGGTTCTCTACAGTGCAATGTCACGGCTACCGAGAGAGAAGGAGGCCAGTGAACGTGATAGCATGACGTCATTGCCAAATCAACATGTAGGTAAAGAGTACAT
This sequence comes from Euprymna scolopes, assembly GCF_053919585.1. NCBI lineage: Eukaryota > Metazoa > Mollusca > Cephalopoda > Sepiida > Sepiolidae > Euprymna > Euprymna scolopes. The sequence continues at coordinate 12,626,575 of NC_136518.1, read as the reverse complement.
AAAGTTTCCTCTGTTCAACCACGTGGTCATGCTAATAGGCATAAAAAATATGGCTGTGGTAATTTTATGAAGGTAGTCCAAACGACCATATATTTTCTTCTTCTAAAGAGAAAGAACAATTCTCCATTTGGATGATTATTATAATCACATGTTGGGATGATTTTGATCTAACAAAATATAGTAAGTGAACTTGTTTTTGAACTTTTATTTTTATCGAAGAAAGTAAAATATTTCATTTTATTTTTTTTTTTTTACTGCAAAACAAACAATTTTTATATAAGAATATTTTTCAATCTGATCTTTTAATAATTAATAAAACTTTTCATTGAGTATTTCCAAACATTTTAAAGTTAGGAGCATTTTTCACAGCAGTTTCTTTTTTTTCTTTTTTTTAAACTAAAACGATTGATGAATTCAATATTTTAGCACCGGACGTAATTTATTTCTTTGAAATATATTTAGAACTTAAAGTTTTTTGTTTGTTTTATAACATTTTAACTGTAAATAATTTACATGACTGAAACGGAAAATGAAATAGGAAATTTCCTGTTCTCTCCCGAGACAAAAGAACAACACAAATTAATTAAAAATTCATAAGCTAATTAGTTTTAATTAAAGTTTTGATATGAACTAAAATAAAGAATACATTAAATTTTAGTTAACATATTTTCTTGTGTTATATTTTATAAATAAATGTTGTTTGCACCGTGCTGAAATAATAACGTTATTTAGAAAGCCATTTTTAACGTGGGGGGAGGAGGGGCTTTCGAACTATTCTGCACTTTCACCTAACAATTTAATGAAAAAAAGGGGGTCTGTTTTACTATACACATAGATTTGGAAAAGTTGTCAAAAAATAAATATATAACAAATAAATGTTATCAAAGGTAAGATAAATTACTTTTCTACCTAACTGGATAAGTTTTTAGTGTTATTATTTAATGTAAAATGTTTATTCGGTCCAAAATCATAGTGTTTATCGATATATTTGAAAAGGACAAATGGCGGCGAGCTTGCTGTTGAATACGTTAAGTTTGGGAAAATAAGTTCAAACTAAAAAACTATACAAAATACTGTTAGAAACTCACTCAATATATGTGACATAGGCTGACATATATTGAGTGTGTTTCTAACATTTCTGCTGCTGACCGTCATGCATGGTCTGCATTTATCCGGGATTCTGTGTGCCCTATTAAAAGAGTCGGATCAACCCATCCTAGGTGAATGTCACTTCAAGTCAATTCGAACCCCAGCTGCTCTCCCTTGATTCTAAAAGTTGTACTTAATGACAGCAATTGTTAACACATTTGTTCACGTGATTATTCAACATTTTGGAATTTTCAAATATATATCAAATATTTTTTTAATTTCCAAATATTTAATCTATATATCTATGAAAATGTGTGTGTGAGGACACTTCTCAACCTATATACTCAACAAATTTTCATCTACAGACTTGGAATTTGGTATGTATAGTATTCAGACATGTGGAAAACTTTCTAATTGGTTTTCGTCCGGAAAAATGTCTGCTAAGAGGTAAAAATTGAAAAATTGGTACGTGACAGTCATCGGATTTTTATCTGTCTGTCAGTCAGCCGTTTCACGACTGTGCATGAATGAATTGTTCACATTAAGTTAGGAATAAGTAGGTTTGAAAACATATTTAAAGATCATGATAAGCTGGCCTAATAATGGTTATTGTACTTGACACACTCTCTTTATGTTTTGGTTTCGATCTCAGCTTGAGTATCTTTTTATTTTTTTTACTTACAAGAAGTGAACTGTTACTCGCATGCACATGTTTCAGTTTCTTTCCATTTTCTTTACTTCCTTTTTTTTACTTCATTTTTTTTACTTCATTTTTTTTTACTTCATTTTCTTTACTTCCTTTTTTTTACTTCATTTTCTTTACTTCATTTTTTTTACTTCATTTTTTTTACTTCATTTTTTTTACTTCATTTTTTTTACTTCATTTTTTTTACTTCATTTTTTTTTACTTCATTTTTTTTTACTTCATTTTCTTTACTTCCTTTTTTTTACTTCATTTTTTTTACTTCATTTTTTTTACTTCATTTTTTTTACTTCATTATTTTTACTTCATTTTTTTTACTTCATTTTTTTTACTTCATTTTTTTTACTTCATTTTTTTACTTCATTTTTTTTACTTCATTTTTTTTACTTCATTTTTTTACTTCATTTTTTTTACTTCATTTTTTTTACTTCATTTTTTTTACTTCATTTTTTTTACTTCATTTTTTTACTTCATTTTTTTTACTTCATTTTTTTTACTTCATTTTTTTTACTTCATTTTTTTTACTTCATTTTTTTACTTCATTTTTTTACTTCATTTTTTTTACTTCATTTTTTTACTTCATTTTTTTACTTCATTTTTTTACTTCATTTTTTTTACTTCATTTTTTTTACTTCATTTTTTTTACTTCATTTTTTTTACTTCATTTTTTTACTTCATTTTTTTACTTCATTTTTTTTACTTCATTTTTTTTACTTCATTTTTTTTACTTCATTTTTTTACTTCATTTTTTTTACTTCATTTTTTTTACTTCATTTTTTTACTTCATTTTTTTTACTTCATTTTTTTTACTTCATTTTTTTTACTTCATTTTTTTTACTTCATTTTTTTTTACTTCATTTTTTTACTTCATTTTTTTTACTTCATTTTTTTTACTTCATTTTTTTTACTTCATTTTTTTTACTTCATTTTTTTACTTCATTTTTTTTACTTCATTTTTTTACTTCATTTTTTTTACTTCATTTTTTTTACTTCATTTTCTTTACTTCATTTTCTTTACTTCCTTTTTTTTACTTCATTTTCTTTACTTCATTTTTTTTACTTCATTTTCTTTACTTCATTTTTTTTACTTCATTTTCTTTACTTCATTTTTTTACTTCATTTTCTTTACTTCATTTTTTTACTTCATTTTTTTTACTTCATTTTTTTACTTCATTTTTTTTACTTCATTTTTTTTACTTCATTTTTTTTTACTTCATTTTCTTTACTTCCTTTTTTTTACTTCATTTTTTTTACTTCATTTTTTTTACTTCATTTTTTTTACTTCATTATTTTTACTTCATTTTTTTTACTTCATTTTTTTTACTTCATTTTTTTTACTTCATTTTTTTACTTCATTTTTTTTACTTCATTTTTTTTACTTCATTTTTTTACTTCATTTTTTTACTTCATTTTTTTTACTTCATTTTTTTTACTTCATTTTTTTTACTTCATTTTTTTACTTCATTTTTTTTACTTCATTTTTTTTACTTCATTTTTTTTACTTCATTTTTTTTACTTCATTTTTTTTACTTCATTTTTTTACTTCATTTTTTTTACTTCATTTTTTTACTTCATTTTTTTACTTCATTTTTTTACTTCATTTTTTTTACTTCATTTTTTTTACTTCATTTTTTTTACTTCATTTTTTTTACTTCATTTTTTTTACTTCATTTTTTTACTTCATTTTTTTACTTCATTTTTTTACTTCATTTTTTTTACTTCATTTTTTTTACTTCATTTTTTTTACTTCATTTTTTTTACTTCATTTTTTTACTTCATTTTTTTTACTTCATTTTTTTTACTTCATTTTTTTACTTCATTTTTTTTACTTCATTTTTTACTTCATTTTTTTTACTTCATTTTTTTTTACTTCATTTTTTTACTTCATTTTTTTTACTTCATTTTTTTTACTTCATTTTTTTTACTTCATTTTTTTACTTCATTTTTTTTACTTCATTTTTTTTACTTCATTTTTTTACTTCATTTTTTTTACTTCATTTTTTTTACTTCATTTTTTTTACTTCATTTTTTTACTTCATTTTTTTTACTTCATTTTTTTTACTTCATTTTTTTTACTTCATTTTTTTTACTTCATTTTTTTACTTCATTTTTTTTACTTCATTTTTTTACTTCATTTTTTTTTACTTCATTTTTTTACTTCATTTTTTTTACTTCCCTTTTTTTACTTCATTTTTTTACTTCATTTTTTTACTTCATTTTTTTTACTTCATTTTTTTTACTTCATTTTTTACTTCATTTTTTTTACTTCATTTTTTTTACTTCATTTTCTTTACTTCATTTTTTTTACTTCATTTTCTTTACTTCATTTTTTTTAAGGAATTTAATGTTCAACGCTGGGTACATCTTCTAGTGTATATTTTTTAATTATTTTTAAAATTGTAATGTACGTACATGCATGTTTCAACGTAACTACCTCTCGTAAGTGTAGTTTGACTGTTTCTAGGAATCAAACTCCAGACCATGTGTATCACAGTCCAGCATGATTAACCGTTATACCATGAACTCATATATATATATATATATATATATATATATATAATATACATGGCGATTAAGCTACACTGAATATTCCGCGTTTCATCCACTTTAGGACTCTTCAGGCTTATGCGCGAATTCTGTGGTTGTTTGTCGTTTTTTTATATGCGCGTCTTCTATTGAGATTTTAGTTAGCCAATCAGCTTTCTAGTATTCACTGCGCCCTTCCTATCAGCCAATGAGCATGCATTTATCGGACAAAGGCCTATTTGACCTCTGGTTGACCTGTTCCTTTGTGTGTGCTCTATTTAGCCTGGATATTTAGTTTCTTGATCTGTTTTAAAACTAGGTTAGTGTTTTTTTTTTATGTTAGTTTATATATAAATATATATATATGTGTACATACATATATGCATATATATATATACATATATGTATACACATATATATATGTGTGATCGCTTATGTAAACTGACTACAATATGATCGTCTTCAAGTCCAATGTAAACAAGTTCTTGATGAGCTGTCCCCTTAAATAATCCAATTTACCAAATTTCCACTACTAACGATTACTACGATATTTTCCCATTGACTACTGTACACTCATTAACCCTTATCCTCGAGTTGCCTTCAGGCCTTGATAAGTGGAGACTCTTTTGTAAAAGAAAAAAAGAGAAGAACACAAACACACATACACACAAACACACACACTCATTAATATTATTTCATTACGTTTTAAATTTACACATGATCTCGGAATTGTCTTCAACATGTACACTTGATATATTAATCTCTCACATATTCTCATTTCTCTGTAACCGGCTTGTTAATGTTCCTGCAAAGATCTCTGGGGGATTTAGGGTTAGGTTTAGGGTAAGGGAGTGGGCAAAACGCGAAGGCATACTGATTAAAGAAAAACTAATAAAATTACTGTTTTTTTGTTTTTGCTTTTTATGTTTCTTTGCTATCAAGTCTCGTTAAAATTTCGGTTTGGAGTAAAAAAAAAAAAAAAAAAAAAAGGTTTGGTAAATATGAAGAATTACTCCACCCTGGAAAATTCCTTTAAAATTACCACTCTTATAGGTTTTCGGGGTCGCTGAAAACGAAAATAACGTTTAAAATTACGGCAAACGAGTAGTTTCCAAGATATGAAAGGGTGAAAAGAAAGACCCCCCCCCCCCGAAAACCTAGAAGAGTGGTAATTTTAAAGGAATTTTCCAGGGTGGAGTAATTCTTCATATTTACCAAAGAATTACACATGTAGTTTTTGTCTCGAATTACAGCGAACCGTTTTTTTAATGATATGTAATCAGTAAGTTTTAGACGTTTAGGCAATTCCGCATTTGAGGAGGTCACAGTTTACCACAAACGTTTTATCGAGTTAAAATAAGGTGCTTGTTAAGCTATAGTCGACAAAGCGGCTTTTAAAAAAATATATCGTTTTAAGCAAAAACAATATTACGTACTTAGTTGTCATGCCGAAAATAGTAATATATCCAAAAATTACAAAAATTCATTGAGTAGAACAACTGCTGTTGTGTTTTTATTAAAAAAAAAAAAAAGAATTATCGTTATAGGCAACAAATATTGCAGCCATGACATAAGTAATCTAAAATATTCCTTTCGGAGTTATGTCCCCTGCGTTCAGCCTCTTATTGCCTACTTTATAATTGTGGCGACTGCTATATACGGCAGGAACATTTTCATAGCAATATCAAAATGCGCAAAAACACAATGTCATAATCAAGCCACTCGCACGCATGGAATTAAGGAACTATGTTACGTTTCTGCAAGTAAAGATACAGCAAACAGGCTGGAACTTTCAAGAACATCCATATATGAAGATTTGCCGTATCCTCTTGCATAATGTCTAAGAAAAATGCGATTTTATCTGTAATGAACTACTACTATGATGCTGCTACGGCATGCTTCACTTATTTCTCTCTTTCTCCCTACTCTTCTACTTTTCCCTTCCTTTCTTCTCTCAACGTCACCAGAGGTTTCAGCCAATTGGAATAGAGGACTGTCTTGGAGGGAGATACAAAGAAGAAATCTCTCTCAGACATACAGAAACGATAGAAGCATCAACACGCGATGTACCAGTTTCCCTGGGTAAAGACTTTTAAGGAAGAAAATGTACCATCCTCTTTGTACCCCTAAATCTTGGAAACTTTTATAAAACATCATCAATCCTAAAGTCTCGTCGCACTTAATTATAACCCGATGTTTTCTTTTCCCCAACCGTTCTTTTTCAGCACTCTTGTTCTCTCTCTAATGTCGGAGGTGCCCCATAAAGGGGACCGACCGAAATGGTGACCCTTTTTCAAACGTCGTTAAAATTCATGGTAACCGCCATATGCCCAATTTTCTATAAAAATTACATTGAACTATAAATAAATTTCTACTCAATGACTTTTTGTAATTTTTGGATATATTTTTCGGCATGGCAATTAAGTACGTAATATTGTCTTTTGGTTAAAACAACATATTTTTTTTTTAAATTGATTTGTCGACTGTATCTTAATAAACACTTAAAATAACACGTGTGGACCCAAGAATTAGCCAAAGTGGTTAAGATTTTGTCGGAACTCGCGGCGGAGTCACCACTTATAAGATGTGAGATTGGTAAGACAACCAATTTATAATCGGGATTTATCGATTTTTAGGAGCGTGGTTGCGTGTGTCACAATGTATTGAAGTTGAAAGTAGGAGTGTATCCACAGGTCCATCAAAAGTAAATTTAATGAGATCGCCGATTCATAGAAAGATTTCACCAATTAACATCCTTACATGAAAAGCAAAAATGAAATCCGGAAAATAACGACACTCGACAAAGAACACAAAATCACTGTATCAACATAAAATAAACAGCATTTATTTACGTGTTAAAAATATTAGTTTAAATCGTTTAAGTGTTTTCTTGTGTGGAATATTCATAATGAAGGATTAATAAAATGAGGAATTTTGTGAGAATAGCATGAAGTTTGAAATTACTGATTTTTTTTTTATGATCAGAGTGTCACACGTGGCTTAAATTTAATGTGGCTATTTTCTGAAAAAAACAAAACAAAAACAGTCCATACATCATGTTAGCAAATGCTTGTAGGTGTGTGTGTGTGTGTGTGTGTGTGTGTGTGTGTGTGTGTGTGTGGGAGGGGGTCATATCGTAAGAACAGAAGTTCGAAATAAGATTGTTTAAAAGAAGATTTAAATTCTCGTTCGATGTGGTAATTTTCCATAATGGGAATTAAAGTCATGTGCATGGCATGTAAATTCAGGACGGGGGATTAATGTCTTACATGTCTGGACATGACCTGAAACTATATCCAGTGGTGAGGCCCCAGCTTGTGGGCTTTGGGGAGTGTGGAGCCACCCTTTAATTACCATTGCTCCCAGGTCCACTCTGACCCGGAGTGGTAGTACCTGTTTGGGTCCCAACTATGGGTTAAATAGAAACTAACTTGAAAACAACAAATATATGCTATTAAAAAAAATCTTTCTTCAAAATCTTTGGATTCGGCATTAAATAACCCGAAAAGGGTTGATATGCCATAAAACAAAAACAACCAACCAACCAATCAACCCAGTGACGGAGTTATTCTGAACATGTGTTGTTCTTGAGAAATCAAGAGGAAAAGCTGATTTGACTTTTGGCAGGTAAATCTTTATATACAGACCTTCTCGAACTTTCCAGCCTGTTCACTATATTTCTATGTAAGGAAGCATAACATAGTTCCTTTCGTTTTATGTGTCGTGGTCGCATTGGTGGTATACGGCATAACCGAGTTGACACACCGGTTCTCGGCAGATCACCAAAGCTAAGCAACGTTGAGCCTGGTTAGTACCAGATGGGTGACCATTTGGGAATTCTAGGCACTGTATGTGCTCTCTGCTTATCTCGGCATTTGTTTCCAGTCGTTCTGTACATACGCTTCACTTGCCACTGGTATTTAACAATGTCGACTTAGGAGACGTGTGGTTGGAGATTGGGCACCTGCTGCCACAAAAATTTCACGAGCAAGCAACCCTTTGTGGGTATCCATAGTCTGTCAAAGAATGAAGGAGCCTGTTTGTTTGGTGGTCGCATCACGACGTTGTGTACTTATGTGCTCTTCATACGCATAGGCGTTGAAACGGTGATCGCTATGAAATGTTTCTGCCGGAGATTTGTTCTGACCGGGCATGGCGATTGCTACAAGACTCCCCTCCTTGACAAGAAGTTGATCTAAGAAGAAAGAGCGTCCAAGGATGGAATACTGCTGCCATATCTGGGCAGGAGCTGCTAAAAACAGCCTATCCTGCCTTGACAGAGTACAAAATAGACTTCGTGGCTTAGTGGGGGATGCCCTTTTCTCTACCCTGCAACCTCTCTCCCACAGAAGAGATGTTGCGAGCCTATCCTTGTTTTATCGTTATTTCTATGGCAGGTGCTTGTCTGAACTCCAATCTCTGGTCCCTCCCTCGCCAATCTTTCACGAAAAACACCCGTCTAGCTGAATCCACTGTGAAAAATTTCCCCCACTCTTTATCTGTGCCTAAATCAAAACGTGGATTCCATGAACAAAGCTTCTTTCTTAGAAGTGCACGCCTGTGGAACTCTGTTCCGTCTGCCTGCTTCCCACCTGACTACAACTTGGATGTCTTCAAGTCCAACGTTAACAAATTCCTAATGAACCGCCCCCTTAAGTAAACACTTCATCAAATCTCCACACTAACATACTGTACTTGCAATAACCCTTATCCCTGAGTGGCTTCCGGGCCTTGATAAGTGGTGACCACCGTGTAAAAAAAAAAATACAAATACTGCAAGTATTTCACTGGGTGTAGGTAGCAAAACGAAGTGGACGATTTATGTGCCTGCCGGATTTGGTGGAAGTTGGAGCACTAGGTAGCATGGCTTAGCTGAAGAGTCTTGGTTGATAACAGTCGAAAAGAAAAGTGACATCACCAACTTTTGTTGATTGAGATTGTCAGACTGACTTCCTCATCTTGGTTGTTATTGTCACAACGTTTCGGCCGTTTTGCCCTCCGGCCTTCGTCAGGTGTTTTGTATCGAACTGGGGAACCGTTTGTTAAGAGTCTCGAACCCAACCGTTTGTTAGGAGTCTCGAACCCAACCCGGGGGTACCGTGTTCGAGACTCCTAACAAACGGTTCGGTTCGAGACTCCTAACAAACGGTTCCCCAGTTCGATACAAAACACCTGACGAAGGCCGGAGGGAAAAACGGCCGAAACGTTGTGACAATAACAACCAAGATGAGGAAGTCAGTCCGACAATCTCAATCAATGAAAACACCTCATCTCAAAAATACAGACAATTACTACCAACTTTTGTGTTGCACAGCTGCCTAGTGAGTGAGATAAATGGTGCAATTTTGAAGGAAATGAATCGCATGTAACCAATCCAGATGAGGCCATGATTAAGTCACGCACTTCAGCCAGTACCTCGTGTGATAGCAAGTTGGTTGAGTTTGGTAAGCTCATTGTATTGATCCTTTGAGTATAAAATTGGGCTTCTAAATGTGCAAACCAAGGTGTGGAATCATCTGCCCAAAAAAGACGAGACTTTTACTCACGGAATCATAGTCAAATTTGATGACACATTCTCCATTATGTGCCACGTAAGTGTTCTAGTCTGCCACTATCATCCGTACTTACGCATTCTTCATATCGTTGAAGCGGTAATCGCTATGAAATGTTTCTGCCGGGGATTTGTTCCGACCGGGCATAGCGATTGCTACAATTTATACACAAATAGGAATATCCAATGTTGTTGATGATAAAATAAAATCACGCAGGTGGATCAACGTGCGAATTGAGTCTTTGTTGTTTCTAATATTAGCAGTTGTAACTTGTAATAGTAGCAATATGTTTAAGTGTCCATTTGTTAAACACGTTTGCCAGAGATTCTTTCCCTGAGGACTACAATATCGTCAAGTAGGTTGAATATGAAGAGATGGCCAACCAGAGCTGATTCCACCTGTTAAATGAAATTGCGAAATTCATATATGAAACGAAACAAAACGAAATCTGATTTTATAGTTTTCGATGCAAAAAAAAAATTACCTAAATCGTTTTTTATTCTGTTTTGCATCTTCTGTTTTTTCAATATTTTTTCGCTGAAATGTTTTGCATTTCACGAGAAGTTAATTAAAACAAAAAAAAATATTGCAAACAAATAGGAAGTTGGGACTAATTCCGTTCATTTGCTTAATTTATATTCAAATTCTTGTGAACTATTATTCATTTTAATTATTTTAATTTTTTGTTTGGTTTTTAGTTTTAGAAAAATGAGTTTTAGCAAAATGAATGCCGATGCTCAAAATGTATAAACATTTTGACCCCTCCCTTTATTTAAAAATTAAAAAATTCAGGAAATTAACCAATTTTAATGAAATTTTCAGTATTTATCAAATAACTAGCCTGGTTGCCCAGTGTTGCCCGGGTGTTTGGAGGTGTGTGTTGAGCAAAAAGAAAAAATGAAAGAAAGTGGTAGTAGGCAGGCAGACTCGAACCCGTACCATGAAGGAGGAAAAGAATGTGAAAAAAAAAAAACTGTGACGTTTTTGCCGTTGTGTCCATCGCCAAACTGGAAGGCTAGTCAATTGAAAAGAGAAAAGGACTTTCGAAAATATCGGCGAAAAAAGCGACCCCTCCTTGTCGAAAAGTGCCTAGTTGAGGGTGAAGGAATGAATGTTTTTAGCCAATTTTTCGATATTTGTTGTCCAAAGGGTCAAGCTTCAAAACGATACCAATCTCGTGAAAATCCGTTGCCTCTGTCGAAAGTTTTAGGCATACACACTAATCCAACGTGACACATTCCTTTATGATGTCATTCAGTGTGCATGAAAGCAAGATCCACTGAATTCACATCTTTCAATTATAGGCAGATATCTTTTCTTCTTCCCGAGATTCTCATCGATGTTATTGCTCTTGAAGGAAAATCTAATTTGGAAATTTTTGGTCTTTCTTATTCATAAAATCTTTCTTGAAGTTCAATACATTAGGTCCATTACTCTTTCTGCGTCTCATATAGTTGGTTCTCTCTATTGCTCTGGTTACACGCAAGATAATGTCTAGGATAGACACACAACATATATTGAAAAAAAATAAAAATAAAAAGAGTTTGAACGAAAAAGAAAATAATTTTTTTTTTTACCTGGTAGTCATCACTTATCAAGGCCTGGAAGCCACTCGGGGATAAGGGTTATTGTGTGTACAATAATCAATAGGATAATATCGTAGTAATCGTTACTATTGTAGATTTGATAATGTTTCTTACTTAAGGGGGCGGTTTATCAGGAACTTGTTTATGTTGGACTTGAAGACATCCAAGTTGTAGTCAGGCAAACGAAAAAGAGTTCCACAGGCGTGCACTTCTAAGAAAAAAAGCTTTGTTCATGGAATCTACATTTTGATCTAGGCACAGATAAAGAATGGGGAAAATTATTGACAGTGGTTTCAGCTAGACGGGTGTTTTTCGTGAAAGATTGACAAGGGGAGATCAGAGATTAGAGCTCAGGCGAGCACTTGCCATGGAAATAATGATAAAACAAAGACAGGTTCACAACGTCTCTTCTGTGGGAGAGAAGTTGCAGGGAAGAGAAAAGGGCATCCCCTACTAAGCCATGAAGTCTATTTTGTATTCTGTCAAGGCAGGATAGGTTGTTTTTAGAATTTAATGAAAGGATAGACAATGGAAAACAGATATTTACGAGAGAAAAGATGCAAAGGTGGTAATCAAATGATTTTGCTAAACTAGCTTTTTTCTTGATGTATTAGCCGAGTTTGAGGAAATATAATATTTTGCTTTGGCCAGAATATAAGATCAGAAAATCAATATTTACCAAGAGTTCGGTTCTTTGTGAGGGTGTTTGCAATAGGCTTGTTTCAGGGAATTCCTTATGACTGGATTTTATCCCAGGAAATTGGCAGGAGTCATAAATAGTTGAAAGGTCACCTAAACTTAGCGTCCCTTCTCAGAGCTGATTTAATAACTATTAGCGTCTATTTATAGTCACGTGAATTGAAAACTTCTGGAATTTCCAAAATGGAACATCATGACTTTGGAACCTTCTAGAGTCCTCGAGAAAAGAACACTTTCTGTTCTATTTTTAGATCTCTTCAAAAATGCTTAAAAAGAATCTTTTTTTATTTTTCAAATGTAATGTCATGTATTTTAATAGTAAGTTTTATATTATTATATATTATATAATATATTTAATATTATATAATATATTTTATACTGTTATATATTATATTATTAATTTTATATTTATATATATTCATATTTTATATTTATACTATCCGGCGTTGCCCGGGTGTGTGTAGATGGTGTAAGGAATCCTGGGGGGAAATAAAAATATGGTGGTAGCAAGTTGGGGGATCAAAACAACAGTAGGCAGTTTGGGTGAACAGAGGTGTTAAAAAAAAGAAGCAAGAAGGCTCAAACTCGTAACATGAAGGAGAAAAAGAAGGTAAAAAAAAGCCTAACGTCTCATGGCAAAACCAGAAGTCGCGAACGTTGAAATTAAGACTAGTCAATCGAAAGGAAATGATGACTTGCGAAAATATCGCGGAAAAAAGCAATCCTTCCTTTGTAGAAAACTGGCCAGTTGAGAATGAAGGAATTAATGTTTTTAGCCAATTTTACAATATTCGTTGTCTGAAAGACTGAGATTTAAAACGATACCAGTTTCGTCACATTCCAACGAGTCTGTTGGAAGTTTTTGTGAAACATATAAAAACACACACATTTTACCTTTTATATATAAATAGACTAGCAGGGGGTACCCAGCGTTGCCCGTGTGTTTGTCAGTGTAAAAGAAAAAAAAAGTTTGGTAGGGAGGTAGGCTCGGACCCGAAGCTTTGATGCGAAGGTTGAAAAAAAAGGGGGGAAAAAACTGGCATCTTACCGCTCAGCCATGACGGGAGAGGCATGAAAAGTGTTTTAATTTACCGATTAAGAAGTTAAGTGACAGGTGCGTGAACTTAATGAGGTCAAACATCACGCCAGTCTCTGCGTTTCCCACAAGATGTTGGGGAAAACCAGCTCTCCATGAATAGGAGAGTGTCCAAATGAATAGCAGTTGTCTGATATAATGAATTTGCCCCGCATTGATCAAAACCTCATTGCTCTTCTGGACGTCCCTGGCTGAGTGCTAGGGGGCCTGTTTTGCTATGAGTTCAGTTTCGCTTTTGCCTTTGCTGGACATCCACAAAAAATGCACTCACACACACACACACACACACACATACACATGTGCACACACACACACACATACACATGTGCACACACACACACATTTTCGCTTTTATGTAATAGATTATATTTTATATTAGTGTTTATGTAGAAAATTTTTTTTTTTTTTTATTACATTTTCACCCCAAACAAGATTGCCACTTTGGTGTAGGGGGCTACTATCAGGGGCAACAACTACCGGGGTACTATGTAGGGATTTGGGCAGCAAGATGTCGGTTCACGTTACACTTGAACTTCTGCACGTCAGTACTGTTGGGGAAGCAGGGACCCGGAATGGAATTCCAAAGTCTGGCGGTTCTGGGGAAGAAACTATTGAAGTAGAAAGATCTTTTACATCTAGGGATCTCTACAGTGTGGGGGTGGGATTTCTTCATATTTTAAAGAGAAAAAAAATGTCCTCTCATGATGACACTCTCAATACTTTCTCACACCTGAGGTTATTCTCTATATCTACAGATGTTGTTGTCATATTTGGGATGGTGAATCTGTGTCCCATTTGAGAGGTTTTGATAAAGTGCAGAAATATATGTGTAATTTGATTGACTCCCACCTTTTTTTCTTCTCTGCAACCTCTCTCTCACAGACGTGATGTAGCTAGTCTCACTCTTTTTTTATAAACACTATTATGGTATTTGTTCTTCAGAATTGTCTGATCTATTCCCTGCTTCCTTTGTTTCAGCTCGTTTGACTAATCTAGTAGTCTTTAATCAATTGACTGTTTTGAAACCTCATTGTAATACAGCTTCTTATTCTGGTAACTTTTGATCTATTCCCTGCTTCATTTGTTTCAGCAAGTTTAACTCCTTTGTCTAGTGGTCTTCATCTATCTCTGCATTAATCTTTTGTTCTTGTTAGCTCCCTACATGAAGTGGCTTCATGCCTTGTCTGGAGCAATTTCTATTCATGCTCTTCATAACTAAAATTTGGATTTTAATAAACAATGCTCATATTCATAATGGAAGTGGATTGGGTCTCAACTGGATGAAATTAGATTTCCCGATCCCAAACGGACTTCCTCCCAGGCATTTCTCATGTTTCACCAAATAATAAAGTTCAGTGTTTGTCATTTCCTGATGTCTGAGGCTTTGTTAAAAACGGAAATCTAAAATAGGAATCGACTATTTTTGTCGTTCTCTGCAACCATGCTTCACCGTATGCTGAATAAATGTTTTTTTCTTGTTGTTTTTTTTTAAAAACATTTTTCCTCTTTGGTGATTTTATTTAGAAGCTGGGGGATAATTATAGGATAATTATAGGATAATTATAGGACATAGATTAATAAAAGAACTTAGATAAACACTGGGAGTGGACTCAGTTTAGCTAAAATACTCCTGATCTGAAATGGAACACATACATCAAATCCGTTTCCAAGGCCGCTAGAAAAATGGTGGGATCTTTCTATCGATCCAGTAGATATCTCACTGCTGAAGCAATTCTCTATCTACATAAGAGCCAGGTACGTCCAAGGATGGAGTACTGTTGCTACATCTGGGCAGGAGCTGCTAGAAAGGACTTATCCTGCCTTGATAGAGTTCAAAATAGATATCACAGCCTCATAGAAGATGTCCTTTTCTCTTCCTTGCAACCTCTTTCTCACAGAAGAGATGTTGCGAGTTTGTATCTGCTTTATCGTTATTTTCATGGCAAGTGCTCAACTGAGCTTCAATCTATGCTCCCTCCTCACGAAACTTTCACAATAAACACCCGTCTAACTGAAAACACTATCAATAATTTTCCCCACTCCTTATGTGTGCCTAAATCTAAATGTAGATTCCATGAACAAAGCTTCTTTCTTTTCTGCACACCTGTGGAACTGTCTTCCGTTTTCCTGCTTTCCATCTGACTACAATATGGTCATCTTCAAGTCCAATGCAAACAAGTTATTGATGAGCCATTTCACTTAAGTTAACAAATTTACCAAATTTCCATTACTAACGATTGCTATATTATCTAATTGACTACTGTACACTCTTTAATCCTTATCCTTGAGTGGCCTTTGGGCCTGGATAAGTGGTGTTGCCTATGTATAAAAAAAAAAAAAAAGGAAGTCACTAAACATGAAACGAAATGTGAAACCATATAGAAATGATGTTGCCGAGGGGAGTAAAAGGTGATAAAACCCATCAACCGTGCAACTAAGAATATTAGACACAGAGGCAAAAAGAGAAAAGGCAATAGCAAGATGAAGAATGACAAAAAGCGGAAGTATGTTCGGACACGACGAATCGCCTTTTATTTTCGAAAAAAAAAAAAAGAAAGAAGTGGAAATGGTCAATTTGAAAAGGTCTGGAGATTGTGGTCAGTCCAAATAAATCCGGATCAGCTCGACGTCGGTGAGCATTGGAAGGTGGGCGTCAGCGGGTTGCTGAGCTTGACATCAGTGGGATCTAGAAGAGCATCAGCGGACTGCTGAGTTGGACATCAGTGGATTCTGGAAGATGAGCACAGGGTCAGTTTATAATGGGATACCCTCTCATGTTTTCTTTACTCTTCCCCCTACCACCTGATCCTGTCACCTCAACTGTTCTACGTCTACTAACCCAAGAACTTCCAGTCATTCTATATTCATTACCTTCGGTTGAATGTCTGTTTTATGTGCTGGCATGTGATGGATGGCTTTAAGAAATTAACTTCCGAGCTAATCTCTACCCAGGTCTTTATTTATCCCTCTTTCTCTCAAGTTCATCTTTTTCACTTCCACCTCATGTGTTTCCCTATGAACTGACACTGCTGGCTCAACTGTTCTACTTACTGACCCAAGAACTCATATTCATTCTTATAATGTGACCATACCATTGAAGTCTCCTGTTCTGCACACATCTCCCTATATTGCTTAGATTTAATCTTCCTCTGAGGTCATCAGATCTAAGGCAGTCTTTAACATGAACATAGCACATTCATTGTATCATTCTCATGTGATTTCTACCCATGCAACACATGTCCTCCACCCTCACTGGCAATGGTCTCATGGCTGTACATCATTACATTGTACACATATTTGGTAGACTCTTCCCTTAGTCAACAGTGGTAACTCTCTGCTGGCTAGTAATGGTGGGAGTTTCTATGAACTTACTCCATGCACTTCTAATTTTTGTAATTACAGTAGCACCTGCTCCTCCTTGTGCTTCTATACTGTCACCCAGGTAAAATATTTCTGAACAACCTCAATAATTTTGCCATCTGTTGTGGCCTTGCAGACCGGTTAGAATCAAGACAAATATACGGTATAATTAACAATAAGTGTATTAGCAAAGGTATGCTGCCACATCTGAGCAGAAGCTGTCAGCGCCCCCTATCCAATCTTGATAGAGTTCAAAACTGGCTTCGAAACCAAGTGATGCCCTTTTCTCTTCCCTGCAATCTTTTTCCCACAGAAGAGACATTGTGCACCTATCACTGCTCTAGCATTATTTTCCTGACAAGTGCTCGACAGTACTCCAATTTATGGTTCCCCTTTGCTGAACTTTCACAAAAAAAATTACTCGACTAGCTACAACCACTATAAACGATTTCTCCCCTCCCCCCCCACTCTCTATCTGTGCCTTAATCTAAACACAGATTCCATGAACAAAGCTGCTTTCCCAGAACTACCCACCTGTGGAACACTGTTCCGCTTTCCTGCTTCCTTGTTGAATACAACATGGTAGCCATCAAATCTAATGTAAACTAGTTCTTGTTCAACCGTCCCTATAAATATTCATATTCTACCCAAGTTACACCATTAATGATTGCTACACTACCACTTTACATTCATTAATCCTTATCCTCGAATGGCCTTCAGACCTTGATAAGTAAAAAAAAAAAAAAATGTTACAGAAGTACACATCATGATTCTGGGGCTGTAACTGCCATGAATCACTACCGGTAATTACTTTCTTCTTACTACAGGGAAATGTGATACAATGTTTGAATGTGGGCAATGTGGAGCCAATGCTCCAAAGAAGAAACATTCTAGCCTTTTAAAAATTGCCTGAGCAGCCCTGTCAGTATTCCCTCATAAGGACGCATCAGACAGTGAGCAATAAACTTATTCCACCCAAACGACAGGAGGCAAGGCCTGGAAAGTGAACCTCCTAAGACTACCCAGAATGGTGCCTCAGTCCGCCAGACAAAAGGCCACTGAAATACCCAGTTTCTGCCAGACTGATTGTCGAGAACCCAACACCAAATGGAGGGGATCGTTACCCAATAATGTGTTAGATGTAACTACAGGGTGAAACGATAAAGTTGTCGCCATAAAAAAAAAAACACACTACAGCTTTTACTTATCTTCTCAGATGCGTGCTATCATAAAAAAATCTAGACACCTTAAAAGCATGTGGACCCGATCTCATCTCAGCTATGCTATTAAAAAAATGCTCCGTTGAGGTTGCTCCAGTCCTCTCCAAACTATACAACAAATGCCTTAACGAATCTTGCTTTCCTGACTGTTGGAAAACTGCTTCTGTGGTACCGGTTTACAAGAATTCTAGTGAAACAACTAACCCATTAAATTATCCCCCCATTAGCTTCCTCCTGTCTTTTTTGCAAAAATGTTTGAGTCCATAATTAACCAAGCTTTAGTCCATCACCTTACAGCTGCTAAACTTCTGACTGACCAACAATATGGATTTAGACAAGTCCGTTCTACAACGGATATCCTAACTGTAATCTCTGAACGTATATACCATACACTGGACAAAGTAGGTGAGGGTAGAGCGGTAGCCCTGGATATATCTAAGGCCTTTGACAGGGTATGTCGCGGGCTATAGAAAACTAAATTTTATATCGTTTGGGTCGTTGAATATTTGTACCTCCACTTCTGTTTTCATTGTTTAATTATTCGGTGCTTGTTAAGATAGTCCTTAATTGTCATATCGAAAATAGGGCAAATGTGTAGCTGAGCGGCGTAAATTATTTGATAGACAAAAAATTATAAAAATTATTTATTTTTTATATAAAATACATTATAAGACCCTATAAAACCAGAAAAAAAATCATTTTTATTATTTTTTTCATCATTTTTATTAGACTAAATGTACGATATTCGAGGTCGCCATATTGCTTTTAAAATTTGGCCTTTCTAAGATTTAACAGATTGGCCTTTTTAAGGCCAAATTTGGCCTTTTTTTACCCTTTTTAATGGAACCATATTTTTGGCCGCCATATTTTTTGTAATGAAAGAGCGTAAAAAAGGCCTAATTTGACCTTAAAAGGGCCAATCTGTCAAACTTTAGAAAGGATAAATTTAGAAAGGCTAAATTTTAAAAGCAGGCCTTGAATGTCGAACATTTAGTCTAATAAAAAAATGATGAAAATATAATAAAAATGAAATCTTTTCTGGTTTTATTTCAGCTTTTCGGGCTAATAATGTGTTTTATATAAAAAATAGTTTTTATAATTTTTTGTTTGACAAATAATTTACGCCGCTAAACTACACATTTACTGAAAATAGTAACATTACAAAAATACGAGAATTCATCGAGTAGAAAGTTATTTATAGTTAAAAGTAATTTTTTTACAGAAAATTGGATAAAATCGCATTTTTCTTAGACGTTATGAAGTAGATGATGAAGAGTTCACACATAGGGGACATAACACGAAACGAAAAATTTAGATTATATCGTAATGGCTTCCGACATTTGTATCCTATAGCGATAGACTTTTTTTTTACTAAAACGTTTTTAGTTAAAATACAACAGCAGTAATTGCCTTTCTCGATGAATTTTCGTAATTTTTGTATATATTACTATTTTCGACATGACAATTAAGTACGTAATATTGTTTTTGCTTAAAACGACACATTTTGTAAATGTCGACTATATCTTAACAAGCACTAATTATTCTACACTTTCGTCGATCGATAAAAAATTAAAAAAAAAAAACCCATAAAAAACAATGTCGGCATTTGTTTACGTTTTGAGACATCAAAGAAAATAATTTCTCGTGTAAATTGAAGTTGGTTATCCTCAACTTTCGCGTGTATTCGTTTACTTCTGTTTTCTACTGACCCTTCTACTTCACGATGAATGTTTTAATGCCCTGGAAAAGTCTCTTCTGATTAATGATTCCCAGTTTTAAAATAAGCAAACGAATTTGGCTATTTATTTATTTGTTTATTTATTTATTTTTAGAATAACAGACTATTTTTAAACTGGTAAAAGAGACTTTTCCAGGCAATTGAAATTGGTTATCCTCAAGTTCCGCGTGTCATTGTTTACTTCCCTTTTCCACTGGCCGTTCTACTTCACGATGAATGCCCTGGAAAAGTCCATTCTGATTAATGTTTACCAGTTTAAAAATAAACGAACGACCTTGTCTGTTTTTTTTTCTTTTCTTTTTTTAAAGAATGATAGAATATCTTAAAAACTGGTAAAAATCAATTAGAAGGGGCTTTTCCAGGTAATTCATCGTAAAGCAGGACGGTCGTCAGCAGAAAACACAACAGTACAGTACAGTGTAAATAAAGACGCGAAACGTGAGGAAAAGTTATACAATATACTGACAAATCAAATAATTTTCTTCACATGTGGTATTAAAGTAAAAGAGAAAATGGTTTTTTGCCGGCGCCTCTGTCGTATTAAAGAACTCGTTAATTGGAACGACGTGATTTATTTGTCTTTCTTTTAAGGTGAAATTCGCGCGCTTTTCTCACGCCTCTTTTCTTTTTCTAACCCGCCATTTTCTTGGTGATTTATTTAAATTTCCCCCCTCTTTCTTTTTAATCTATCCCTATTCATTATTATTCTTTCTTATCTTTAACCTCCTCAACCTTTGTAATTAAGCTCTCATTTCCATAAATGGATTTCCACCCTCCGTCTATCTTCCTGTGTTTCTTTATTTTCTTTTATTTCTTTTTAAAGCCCCCTCATTCTTCCTGATGTTTTTATTTATTTATTTATCTTTCCCTCTTTATTTATTTTTCATTTTTTTTTATTTTTTTATTTATATATGGTATAATCACGTTGACACTACACCGGTTCCCGTTGGATCACCGAAGTTAAGCAACGTTGAACCTGATCAGTACAAAACTGGGTGACCATTTAGGAATTCCATGTCAGTCGTCTCTAGCACTTCTTGCCACTGCACTCAAGCAGTGCCGATTCAGGAGATGTATGGT
This sequence comes from Euprymna scolopes, assembly GCF_053919585.1. Classification (NCBI taxonomy): domain Eukaryota; kingdom Metazoa; phylum Mollusca; class Cephalopoda; order Sepiida; family Sepiolidae; genus Euprymna; species Euprymna scolopes. The sequence goes on along the minus strand of NC_136518.1, from coordinate 12,605,926 downwards.
TATGCATTTCGCAACCCTTGCTTCACTATTACTCGCACAGCTATCCTTACAACGGGTATCTATTGTCTCTTGAGACTGAACGGAGACGTCAATCGATTTTTCTCTTTCTTTTTTCCCGTCTGCATTAATCTCCCATTCTTTGTAATTAGACACTCTCTCCCCCTAACTCCCCATCTCTCACTTTTTCCTCAATCTTCCACATCTCTCTATATCCTTCTCCCCACTCTCTCTTCCCCAATTTCTCCTACTGTTTCTCTTTCTAAACCTTTCTTTCTCGCTCTCTTTTTCTTTTTTTTTCTCTTAGTCTCCCTCCCTTTCTCTTTCTTCTCTCACCCTTTCTCTTTTAATTTATTTGTTTCTTTTTCTTTTCTTTTTTTTTACTCCTCATTGTTTGTTTTTTTATATTTTTTTTTACTCCTCATTGTTTGTTTTTTTATATATTTTTTTACTCCTCATTGTTTGTTTTTTTATATTTTTTTTTACTCCTCATTGTTTGTTTTTTTATATTTTTTTTTACTCCTCATTGTTTGTTTTTTTATATTTTTTTTACTCCTCATTGTTTGTTTTTTTATATTTTTTTTACTCCTCATTGTTTGTTTTTTTATATTTTTTTTTACTCCTCATTGTTTGTTTTTTATATTTTTTTTACTCCTCATTGTTTGTTTTTTTATATTTTTTTTACTCCTCATTGTTTGTTTTTTTATATTTTTTTTTACTCCTCATTGTTTGTTTTTTTATATTTTTTTTACTCCTCATTGTTTGTTTTTTTATATTTTTTTTACTCCTCATTGTTTGTTTTTTTATATTTTTTTTTACTCCTCATTGTTTGTTTTTTTATATTTTTTTTTACTCCTCATTGTTTGTTTTTTTATATTTTTTTTACTCCTCATTGTTTGTTTTTTTATATTTTTTTTACTCCTCATTGTTTGTTTTTTTATATTTTTTTTACTCCTCATTGTTTGTTTTTTTATATTTTTTTTACTCCTCATTGTTTGTTTTTTTATATATTTTTTTTACTCCTCATTGTTTGTTTTTTTATATTTTTTTTACTCCTCATTGTTTGTTTTTTAATATTTTTTTTTACTCCTCATTGTTTGTTTTTTTATATTTTTTTTACTCCTCATTGTTTGTTTTTTTATATTTTTTTTTACTCCTCATTGTTTGTTTTTTTTATATATTTTTTTACTCCTCATTGTTTGTTTTTTTATATATTTTTTTACTCCTCATTGTTTGTTTTTTTATATTTTTTTTACTCCTCATTGTTTGTTTTTTTATATTTTTTTTTACTCCTCATTGTTTGTTTTTTTTATATTTTTTTTTACTCCTCATTGTTTGTTTTTTTATATATTTTTTTACTCCTCATTGTTTGTTTTTTTTATATTCTTTTTATCCCCGTCTTTCTAAGTTTCACCCTTTATCGTTTTATTTACATACTAGCGGGGGTACCCGGCGTTGCCTGGGTGTGTTGTGGTGATGTAGTAAGGGTGGGAATAAAAGGCAACTTGGTGGGGTGGGGGAACAAGAGGGTGGAGAGAGGTGTTAAAAAAAGTGGTAGTAGGCTCGAACCCGTAACATGAAGGCGGGAAAGAAGGTGAGATTTAAAAAAAAAAAAAAAAAAAATATGGTAGTAGGCTCGAACCCGTAATGCGAAGGAGGAAAAGAAGGTGAAAAAAAAAGTAACACGTTAGCTGATGTCGCCATCGCACAAGCAGAAGTTGCGTGCGTCGAATTTAAGCATAGGCAATCGAACGTGCGATGACTTAAATGCTTGATATTTATTTGCTTCCCCACGAAAGTAAATTAGACACAAGGTCGTTTTTAATGGGGGGGGGGGCTCAGTATAACCCCTCAAAAAAACAGTAATTGTCTCAGCATGAATGATTTCCCCTGCATTGACCGATAACCAATTAACTTAAGTGAAGCATCAATCCCGACCTGAAGGCCAAGAAATGCTTTGCCGCTTTTTCAAACAGTTTCGCTTTATACGAAAAAGCCAAACAAACAGCCAAGATAACACCATGATGGGAATTTTGTTTTAAGCGATCAAAAAAAGATAGCGACGGTGTCCGTTTGCGAATCTGAGATATTATAATCTGGGAAGTATGCGAAAACTTCTTGTGGAATCTAACTGATGCAAAAATCCTTTCCCGGACATACACAAACGCGAGCGCCCATATTTTGCCTTTTATACATTAGACTAGCCTGGGTACCTGGCGTTGCCCGGGTGTTTGGAAGTGTGTGTTGAGCAAAAAAAAAAAAAAAAAAAGTAGCAGGCAGGCAGGCTTGAACCCGTACCGCGAAGGAGGAAAAACAAACTTGATGTCTTTGCCATTGCATCCATCACCAAACCAGAAGTGGCGATGGTTTAAATTAAGGCTAGTCAAGCGAAAAGAGGCAATGACTTTCGAAAATATCAGCAAAAAAACGACCCCTCCCTGTAGAAAAGTGTCCAGTTGAGGGTGAAGGAATTAATGTTTTTAGCTAATTTTTTTAATATTTGTTGTCCAGAGAGTCGAGCTTCAAAACGATACTGATCTGGTGGAAATCCGTCACCTCTGTCGAAAGTTTTAGGCAGACATACATACATTTAAGCAGACAGGTGAGATTTATATTGTAGACTAACGGCGGTGCCGGGTGTTTGGAGATGTGTGTTGAGCAAAAAAAAAAAAAATAAATAAAAAATAAAAGTGGTAGTAGGCAGGCAGGCTTGAACCCATGATGCGAAGGCGGAAAAGAAAGTTAAAGAAAACCTGTCGTCTTACCGCTACGCCATGACGCGACAGGAAGTGAAAAGCGTTCTAATTTAGCGCTGATAATCAAAAAAACTGACTTGCAGAAATAAATAGTTAAGTGAAGTAGGCGCAGAAATGAATGTCTGACGTTTTGACGTTTTATTTATTTGTTTCCCCACGTTGTTCAGGAAAACCAGCTCTCCGCAAAAAAGGGGGAACTCTGGCAGTGTCCAAATGAACAGCAATTGTCTGATATGAAGGGTTTCCTCCATCACATTGATCAGAGCTGATTGCCTTCAAGACGTCCCAGCCGGGAAGGCCAGTCGGACGCCTTTGCTTTGACCAGTTTCGCTTTATTCATTCAAAAAAGACAAACACGTGAAAGGACGGGACGGAGGGAATTTTTTAAAAGTCGATCAAAATAAAGACAGAGACAACGTCCATTTTCGAATCGGAGATATTATATTCTAGGGAGTATGAGGAAAGTTCTCTGTAAACGTAACGGACGCGAGAAGCCTGTTGAAAAAAAGTCTTTCTTGGACATACAAAAACACTCGTGGTCGTTTTGCCTTTTGTATATAAAGATTAGACTAGCGGGAGTACCCAGCACTACCCAGGTGTGTTGCGGTGGTGTAGTAAGGATGGGAATAAAAGGCAGCTCGATGGGGGGGGGACAACAAGAGGGTGGAGAGAGGTGTTAAAAAAAGTGGTAATAAGTTTGAACCCGTGATGCGAAGGAGGGAAAAAAGGTGAAAAAATTGTAACGCGTTAGCCGATGTTGCCATCGCGCAAGTAGAAGTTGCGTGCGTCGAATTTAAGCATAGTCAATCGAACGTACAATCTTCCTCACGAAACCAAATTAGACACAAGGTCGTTTTTAATGTGGGGGGGGGGAATAGTAATTGTCTCAGTATGAAGAGTTTCCCCTACATTTGACCGAGGGCCAATTAACTGAAGCATCAGAATTCCCGGCTCGAAGGCCAAGCTTCCCACTTTGTTTTGCCGCTTTTTTTTTAACAGTTTCGCTTTATACGAAAAAGCCAAACAAACACTCGAGACGACGCCACAATGGGAATTTTGTTTAACTCGATCAAAAAAAATGATTGAGACGATGTCCGTTTGCGAATGCGAGATATTACGATCTGGAAGGTATGGGAAAAATTCTCGCGGAATCTAATTGACGCGAGAACCACAACGCAAAAAGCCTTTCTCCAACATACACAAACGCTCGTGCCCATTTTGCCTTTTATATATTAGAAGAAGAAGAAGGAGAAAAAGAAGAAGAAGAAAAAGAAAAAGAAGTATTTCCGTATCTTTTACTTTTCCTTCTTTCCTTCTTTCTCCACTTTCTCATCTATCTTCCTTGTCTTTTTCTTTCTTCTTTTATTATTTGCTCTTTTTTAATGATCCTCATTATTTCATAGTGACCTAGTTTTTTTTTTTTGGGGGGGGGGGGTCCCCGACAAAAGGAGGGTGGACCTGTAAATTCACCCTTGTCTGTTCGTCCGTTTGTCTGTCCGCACTTTTGTCTTTTGAATTGTTGAAAATTTTGGAAATTAAACATGATATAAGTAAAAAAGTAACAACGGATTTTCCGGGAAAACTCCGGTTGCCCACCTACGGGTGCCTTTCAGGTTAAAATGGCTAAAATTGACACTTTTGTGCTTATTAAAAAAAAATTGATGCCTTGAATTTTTATAAAACTTCCTGAAAATTTGTAACTAACTGATTTCTATAGAATTTTGTTTGTGTATACTTCGTGATAATTGTTGTGTGTACCTCAGCGGTTCTTTTAGGGCTAATAAAAACAGTCCACTTTGGAAACTATTTTATGATATTTGTCCTAAATTTTCTGTGTATGTCTATTTAGCAGTTTTGCATGGTGCTGAACTCAAATTTAAATATGTTAAGGCCTTGGGGACTTTCGGGGCTAAATGTGTGTGTGGGGTGGCAGTGGGGTGGGGTTAAATGATGAACTTGGTCATTTTTTTTTTTTTTTTTGCATGGTGCAGAACTCAAATTTACATAAAACTGCACCGTTTGTTCATTTTCACAAGGATTTGACATCCCCTGGGGACTTTTGGGGCTAAATGAGGCAGGGGGGCAAATGCTGAACTTAGTCATTTTTTATACCTCGTTCACTGTGCACTCACGGGGGACCATGTATGCTTCACTTGTTTTTATTTTTATTCTTTTTACTATTACCTACATACATGCTACCCTTCTGATTTGCTCACATATTGTACCTACTTTTAATATTTCTTAATGATTTTGAACCAAATTATTATATTTCTTCATACTCATTTCATATCTAAATGTTATCAAGTCAGTTTTTATCTATATTTTTATTTTGTATAATTTTGGTCATTCTCTCCTGATGAGAAGCATTTAGCTTCGAAATGTCATGATCTAAAGAGCTTTCTTTTTTTCCTAATTTTCCCCTTTTAATTTTCCTTATTGTTCTGTTATAACAAAGTTATAGATAACTTTTATTCCTCATCTTTCATTTAATATATATATATATATATATATGATGATTGCAACGTCTTCTCAGACGAGTGCCACTCCCTCAGACACTTAAAGTCCATAAGCCCAAAAATGACTTCCATCGCCACAGGACCATTTTAATAGACAAATGCCTGAGAGAGTATCTATACACAGATGATGTTACAGAGTCTTAGCTTTGTACGACAGCTAAGTCTCTGTCTGGGTTCAAAATGTTGAGATCCAGCAACAAGCAAGAACAAGATAGCCAGCAACAAGTTAAACTGCAGACCAGCTTAATACGGGTACTGGTCTCCCGCTTTGTTTTTTTAAATCAGAGATTTGCTTCTCCTAGAAAGGTTGCCTTCACTACGGCTTACGGGAGCCCTCTCCACCCCAACACATATATACACACACACACAAATATACACGGTGCTAGTTGGCCGTTGACCCCGAAAAAGGGTTCATTCGCCCTTTGGAAGGTCTTGTTTTTAATCCTGTCTGGTGGGGGAACCAGTTTAGTCGCCGGTGACCCGACCATGAGGCAGATGGTACTGGGTTACATGGTACCAGTAGCATATGACATGACCTGACATATATATATATATATATATATATATATATATATATATATATATATATATATATAACACCCCACCCATTCTTTCGGATTACCCGCTCTTTTTTCGTTCATTCATTTTGTAAAACAATTTTCCTTTCTCGTTTTTTTTATTTATGCTTTTCTTTCCATTCTTTTAAAAAGACATTCTTTAGAATCAGCCCTTCCTCCCCTCACTCTCTTATACTCCCTCTATAATTTTCTTTCTATTTTTCTGCTTTTCTTTATTTTATCAACTTAGTTTTTTTTTCTTTCTTTGTAACATTCATTCTTTCTCTTTTTCCTTCTAGTTTTCTTTCTCTTATTAATCTCTCTTTCTTCCTCTATTCCCCCCTCTCTCTATTTTTTTCTTCTTTAACTCATTGATCCTTTGTTACTTGCCCCCCCCCTCCCCTCTCACGAGGATAGAGTCAGACACGAGCTCGGTTTCCAATGCGAAGAAAATCCAAAAAACGGATCATTTTGAATTGGAACAAAAATTTCAATTGCCTCAGTTTAGAAGGATTTCTCCTTCCCTGGTCGAGAATAGGATAAATAAAATGTAGTATCAGAACCGGACAAACCAGAAGAATCCCCGACTCAAACGGTGTCCGGCCAGATTCAGTTCCTAATATTAAAGACTTCCTGTGTCGTGGTTTGCCAAGTTAATTTTTATTTATTGATTTATTTATTAAAGTGTTAGGTGTAAGTACAGAATAGTTAACAAAGCCCTCCCCCACTTCTTCATGTCAAAAATTTCTGTCTTGATAATCTTCTGCAGTTTACTGACCGTACTGAAATAATAACGTTATCATTTAGGAAGCCATTCTTAACATGGAGAGGGGGAACTTTGTTAACTCTTCTGTACTTTCATCTCACAATTTATAATTAAGAAATCTAGGAAACTGAAACTCTGGCCGGAAGTTAGATTACGGAACTGAATCTGACCGGAGTCGAGGATTCTCCTGGTTTGCATCAAAACAGATACTACACTTTAACTATTTCGTCTGATTAATCTGACACTTAGGGCCTCCCTTTCTCTGTTTCTTTCAGCTTTAAACTTCCCCAGTCTTTCTCATATGACACGCTCTATTTCGTTCCGTCTTTCTTTTTGGTTTAACCCTCTCAGTCTTAATTTATTTATATCTCCCCTTCTCTCTACTGTTGTTAGAGAGAGAGACAGAAAGAGAATTAATTCCGTATCCGTGGACAAACAAAAAAAAAAGAAAGAAAAAAAAAAAGTGGGGCGGAGCTAAAAGAAAGAAAAAAAAAGCACTTGCTGAAATAATTATAGAAACGAAGACGAAATAAACTTCGTAAATCCCTTTCAACTGTTCTCTTCTTCATCGTCGGATCCTAAAAAACCAAGGAGGATACTTTACTTATATTTACAAGAAAAAGATCCTATATATTTATATTTATTCTGACATAAGCCAGGCTGCTGCTTAAAAATTAAGACTACTATAACACCGTAGAACCTTTTTTTTTCTTTCTTTCTTTATTCGTCACACACAAGTCTCGACTACTTTCAAATACACTAACAATATTTATATATACACTTAAAGTATTAATTCTACTTACTACAAGGAGTGTTTAGTTTTCTGCTAAAAGCAATTTTTTTAGACAGACCAACTTTACCATGTTTCAGAATGGGACAGAAGAGGGGGTAAGTATATATATATATATACACATATATAAAATAAAACAAAACATTAAAAAAACACCATGTATATTTAAAAAAAATATATATTTCATTAACTTTTGCATATTTCCTTTTTAATTGAAATCACCTGGTTACTCAATTATTGTGTCAATCTATTTTAATTTTTACTTACATAAAGATACGGTTTCAACTTTATAAAGACCGTGTAAATATCTGGTTAATGTTTCCTGGTAGGTACCTATCTTTTGTTTACGAGTTACCGTATTGAATATGAATTCAATCTCTCCCGTTCTTACATAAATATTTTTTTTTTCTATATAGTTCAATTTTAACGTGAGAACCTTTTGGGTATACCACCTTTTGGAATACCCCCCCCCCTTTTTTGTGATTCTAGATTCCGACGGACCCAAATATACATAAAAATGTTTTTCAAAATTTTATTTATTTTTTTTTATAATAGTGTCGCGCCCGCGGTCGAAAATACTTTTTTAATTATTTTTTTTTTTTTAATTGTCTCCCTACTCAATTTTTTTTTTTTTCTGAACTTTTGATTCTATTTACAAATTACTTAATATCAACCAATTTAAAAGCTTCAAAATAATTTTCGATTAATATGGTTGCTGGACATTTCCCTCCACATTTTTAACGAAAAAAAAAATGTGATTTTCGTGATAATTTAGTAACTGTCAATTCGAAAGTAATTTTTGACTAAAATTAGTTTATTTATTAAAAACAATAAGTACCTATGACCCCATGCTGCAAAGACCAAAAAAAAAAAAAAGTTAAAATACGAAGGGCTCAATATTACAAAAGTAAACGATCGAAAAATACTTTTTCTTTTCTTTTTGAATTTAATAAAATACACGCGAGTTGCAAGAATAACCTTTTAAAATTTTTATATCAATAAATCATAACGTCTTATTTTTTCGTCTTTTAAACATAAAATTAGATCCATTATTTCTGACATTTAACACAATGTTAGGTACTTCTTCAGATAGAGTACCGTGCTGAAAGGATAACGTTATTTAGAAACCCATTCTTAACATGGAGAGGGGATTATGTTTTGTAACTATTCTGTACTTTCACCTAACAATTTAATAAAAAGGTACCATAAAATTTGAAAATATATTAAAATATATCACGGTACCTTTTCCGCGTAAGTACCCATGGGTTATTTGGTTTGCATCGACAAGTAAAGGTTTGTTTTTGCAACTTCCTCGGGGCCAATTCATCTTTTTATTATTGATTTGGCTCTGAGGAGGTCGTAAAGACAGAAACCCCGACTTGTTAAACGTCCCATATATTATAGTTCGTCTTGTAATAAGCCTAAACTCATAAGATATTTACTAAATAGGTGACTATTCAATTTCGAATTCTTCGTTTGTGTATGTATAAAAATAAAACTACACAAAACAAACTATAATTTATGGTTTAGTCATCTTACACGTTTGGACACATGTGTGAATGCATAAATTATTGTGAAACGGAACACGCATTTTTTTTTTTTTTTTTTAAATATTACAACGTGTCTTGTCAGTTTCCCTGTTCCCATGTCTGACAACAAAGACTCTAACATTTCAAATAAAAATAAGGAAGCGCGCAGATCATCAATAATATATCCATACTTTTGACTGTATGTCTTGTATCTTTAAGTGTATATATGGACATGTTTTAAATTATAGTACATCTGACCGGTTTATAAAAATCTTGTCTTGAAAATAAAAGTCAAATTTATTTGCTCGTCTTTTTGAAAGATATTATTTTACAACGAAAATAGAAGCAATTAAACATTTTCTTTTTGCTGAATATATATATATATATATATATATATATATATATATAGTACACATGCAGAGAGTGATCCGTACTAAAATAACGTTATTATTGAAAAAGCCATTCTTAACATGTGGAGGGGGGTTGTGCCAATTCTGTACTTTTTTAACCTTACAATTGAATAAAAAAAAAAAAAAACGACTTTAATTAAATTTGGAAATACGATTTTAAAAATAGCGCGGAACACACTCTCTGCATTAGCACCATATATATATATATATATATATATATATATATATATATATATATAAGGAAGCCCAATTTGGCAAAAATGTCGCACTATATATAAATATATTATTTTATTCCTAGATGTATGGACACGTTTACCGGCTTATGCAAATATGTTGTCGTTAAAACCGAAAGAGTTTTTATTTCCTATATTTGCTATGCCCCCCCCCACCTCAATTGAAACGGTAGCGTTAATTAATGTACAGCAGTTTATAACGGAAATTTTTGACGTTTGGCTGAATTAAATATCCTTAAGCTACAATGGAAAGGTTCGTTTAATTCCCAACCCAACTCTATTTTAGCTTAATGAAATCTAAACATGGTTTCCATCGGGGAAATGAAACAAACGGTCTTGTGTAGCTGACTTGCCATAATTATATATTTTTTATACTCGTAATAGTACTGAGCTCTACTCCTGTAATAAGGAGCACTTTAGGAGTAAATATTCGGACAAAACATGCTACTTCTGCAGTTTACACACCGTGTAAATAACAATGGTATTTAGGAACCCGTTCGTAACCCGAGGAAAGGTTGGTTGTTAACTATCTACTTTCACTATTAGTTTAACTTGAAAATCCTGTCTAAAAAATATCCAGTTTCGTAAACTGCAGAAGTCTGTATATGAAATATTTCACATGGATTAAGTCCAGAATAATTAACTAAATCACCCACACAAAAGCCAATTTCTTAACATGAAAGAGGGATTTGCTAACTATTCTGTTTACCTGTGCATGAGAGAAAAATAGATATGGATGGATAGATATTAGTACTTACTTAAAATGACTTCTAGTAACCCGGCGTTGCCCGGGTAGAGGGTTTAAAGAAAAATAATTTTAAAATAGTTGTTTACAATGATTTTTTAATTTTTTTTATAGGATTAAAAAAAAAAATCGTTTCAGTTTTCTTTTGTTTTTAATAAATATTTGATTGATAGTTATTAATTTAATGGTAAAAAAAAAAAAAAAAGGCACGAATTGACAGTTCGCCGCTCATGTTGGATTTTCGTTTCATTACGAATTGAATAAAGTTCTGAAAAATATCAGTTAATCGATAATATATATTACATTGCTCTTCTGAAATTTTGTGAAAGAAATATCTATCAAGTTTTCAATGATTATTTTTCCATCTTGAATACAAAAATATAAGTCTGGTATAAGGTTATAGTCAAAGAGCTCCAAACGAGGATTGCACTGCAACTGCTAGCTTGCATTTTATTTTTTATTTCTTTATACAAATGTCAACCCCCTCCTAAATAATTACGAAATTAAATCCACCAGAATGCATTTTCATTTATTCGTAAGCCGGTTTCTCATTTTCACCGTTAATAGTATTCAATAGTTTAAAAAAAAATGTAAATTTTAACAATCTTATACTAAATTATTAATTCCATAATAAATTCGAAGCTTGCGTTCTTTTAGTTTTAAAGGTATTAAGGCTTGGCGATCATCAACAAAAAAAAAAATTTTTATACCCGTTTTGTCTTGCATTAGGTGGTCAAGAACGGAGTGAAACGTTTTCTGGTTAGATGTATATAATAAAGCCCCCCCCCCTCAATGTTTAAAGTATTTTAATCTTTCACATTTTTTTCAGATATTCCAGACATTTGCAAACACACACACACACAGCAACAACAACCATTAAAAAAAAAAATTGACAACTTGGGGGCAGCAAAGTTTGGTAAATGTTTATTTTAACTAATACAATACAACGCCGACCATTCTAGTTTGTGTGTTTTTAGGAGTTATCGAGACCGCTGAAAATGAATCTGGCATTAAAACCCGTTGCAAATTTACCACTTGCATGGTATTAACCCCTGAACCCTAGGACTATTTTGCGCCATTTAACTGTCTTCGTTCTTACATGATGCGTGCACGACGTGCGTAGTAAAGTGACTTGTCACATCGCGGAGGAAACTTTAGCGGACATTTGAAATAAGTTTTTAAAAAAGTTCATTTTTTTGTTGTTTCGTAGTTTTTAATGCTTTTTAGGTGTATTCAATTATAGAATTCGTATATTTTTTAACAGGTGATTCTGCAGTTTAATTAACCGTTTTTCCGTAAGTAACGACCTGACATTAAGTTTAACCGAGCAGAAGAACCGTTTAATATTTCACATACATTCTACAGTTCAATTAACCGTTTTTTGTTTTTTTTTTACCCATAAGTAACGCGCCGACATTAACCAAGCAGAAGAACCGTTTAATATTTCACACAAATTTTGTTTACATTGTAAACAGAATTTGTGTGAAATATTAAACGGTTGTTCTGCTTGGTTAATGTCGGCGCGTTACTTATGGAAAAACGGTTAAACTACAGAAGCACCGGTTAAAAACTATACAAGTTCTATAATTGAATGTCCCCTCAAAAAAAAAAAAATAAATAAAAATAAAAAACGTTTTTCGTGAAAACTTAATCCTTTAGATCAATTAAAAAGCATTAAAAACTACATAACACACAAAAAATGATCTTTTTTAAACGTTATTTCAAATGTCCACTAAAGATTCCTCCGCGATGTGACAAGTCACTTTACTACAAACGTGCACGTGCGAACACATGTAAGAAAAGCGCTAACGAAGGCGGTGAAATGGCACAAAATGGGTCCAGGGGTTAATACCATACAAACGGTAAATTTGCGACGGGTTTAAATGCCAGCTTTGTTTTCAGCAGCCTCGATAACCCCTACAAACTAGAATGGTCGGTTATAGTTAAAATAAACATTTTTACCTATTAGCTAATAAATATTAAAACAATTTTAGAAAGTTGACAATTTTTTTAATGGCAGACTTTTTGGAATTAGACATGGTTACCTGTTCTGTCCTCCGTAGCGCGATCATTAATGCTTTGGGTGCATTTCACGTTTTTCATATTGTAAAGTGCCTTCCTGTCCCTCACTCTAAATTCAAAAATAGATGGACATTGGACCTGTAACGATAATCCCCCTCCCCCGTTTTTAACTGGGGGTGAGTCTTTATTCCGAAAGCCGTTCTTGGGAGGGGGGGGATTCTTGTTCAGGTCCGCCAAAAAAGATTTTATTTGAAAAATTTTGGTATTTTTTACGACCTACCCCATCGCCCAGCGTAGTATAAACACCCCCAACAAGTAACCACCCCATTAAGAACGGCTTTCTAAATAAACACACCCAACCTCCCCATGTTATGAACGGCTTTCTAGCTTGGGGGGGGGGTTATTCCGAAAGCCGTTCTTAACATGTGGAGGTTGAGGGTGTTTATAATACGCTGGGGCACGTCGTAAAAATTTACTAAAATTTTATTCATGTATATCCAGGAATATGTCTCTACGTGTAATCCTAGAAAAAAAATTATTTTATTTTTCCTTTGACAGCGTGGGTGCAAAGGGTACAAATTTTGCACAAAATCTTTGTATTCAACAAAAATAATTGAAACATTAAACTATTTTTATTGACCCTTTAACAGCAATTCAATGTGGATTTCTCAAACATTTTTTACGTATAAAAAAAGCCCTTAAGCGATATTTAAAAACATTTTTTTTTAATTTAAATGTTAATTTTTATTTTTCCTACTTTTCAAGATTTATTGTTATATTCGTAAATGAACATTTCCTCTTCTTAAACTGAACCCTTTTTCTCTAAGGATTCCGTCAAAGAATTACTACTGCATTTTTGGGATCCCAGTGTTGTTGCCAATGCTACTACAATTTGATACATGGGAATATATATATATATATATATATATATATATATATATATTTGTTAGCGATACTTTCTTGAATAAATTCAAGTATTTATACGAAAGCGCATTTTTACCTAAATGCTTGTTGGGAATAATTTTCCCATTGACCAATCTGATACCCCGTTAATGGGGAGCGGCATATATATTATTTTTAAAATATAATTATCCACTGAAACACGTGTCGGTGGATAATTATATTTAAAAAATATATATTTTAAAACGAACGTTGTTAAAGACAACAGCTTTCGTTTGAGTAGGACCCCCCCCATCAACACACACACACACACACACACTTAAAAAAAAATTCTGATCATGAAGGTCTAATCAAACGGAAGGTCTGTCTTTAACAACGTTTGTTTAAATGAAAGAATGCTGCCTAAATACACACACAAATATATATCTTCCTCTCGGTGGCCTTGATTCGACCCTCCCTGGTTTAGGAGCGCACGTGTATAAATCGTAATACTTGACTTTTAAACTTTATTTTCAAGCTTAGAAATCGTTTTCTAATTGACAAAATGACTTTCGTTTCGCTACGATGTAAACACAAAGCTGGCCATTTTTCTCCTCTTTATAAATAGACATATAAAAATGGCCGGGGTGGCAATGGAGGCGGGGGGGGGCACCTGCTCGCCACTTAAAATCATTTTTTTATATGCGTTTATGTTCGGGGGTATCTAACTCAAATAGGGAATAAAAAAAATTAAAAACTGGAATGGATCTATGAGCAGTTCTCGATAGTGACGACCGGCATTAAGCGATCCTCAGCCTAAAGGGGGGGGGGAGATAATGCCTGAAGAAGGGGGGGTGCACATATGACAGGACAGAATCGTACTTCATTCGGACAAAAGGTCCAGGCTTCCTAATGAAGACCCTAGGAAAATCAGAATGTCAAATTTTTTCCGCCGGTTGGTAAGCAATAAGCATCTTGTCGGGCAAGAATCAAAGTGTAGTATCGGTTTATCTTTGTTCAAGGAAGGGAGAGGAATTCTTTTAGACCGAGATTGTTTTTGGTGCTTCTTTACAATAGCATGTAGCGTGTCGTGCTTAGAGTTGCCAGACCATAAAAATATTTGGCACTTCTGCAGAACAGTAACATTTTACTAACAGATGAGTTATCGACCCCTGTTCTTCGAAAGAGAACTGACCGTGACGTCTGCGGCGATTTTGTGAACCTCAAATATAAACACGTGTTTACGATAACGCAAATATATATATATATATATCGATGCCTCCGTTCAGTCTCGAAAGACAAAGGATACCCTCTGTATGGGGCAGCTTCGCGTGTAATTGTGAGGCAACGGTTGCGCATTCTCAGCCACACCTCTCCTGAATCGGCACTGTTTGAGTCCAGTGGCAAGGAGAAGTTCAGGATGACTGGAAACAATGCTGAGATAAGTGGAGGAAGAGCACATACAGCACCTAGAAGTCCCAAATGGTCACCCATTTGGTAATGACCAGGTCCAACGTTGCTTAACTTCGGTGGTCCAGCGGGAACCAGTGTGTCAACGTGATTATGCCGTACATAATATATAATAAAAAATATATAACGAAATATATATATATATATATGAAATAAATAACAAAAATATATTAAAATCTAAACATTTATTGAATAAAAAAAATGTATCAAAATATAATTATAATGTATTTCTTTTCAATATTCAACTGAAAATGAAATATGATATAAACACAAAACATTTATGGATTGGTTTTAGAATTATTTTATGTTTATTTTTATTATTTTTTTTCACGGTAAAATTGTAGCAAAATTTAAAAAACATGAAACCTTTATAGAGGTTTAAGAATTTTTTTTTTTTTTTTTTTGTACAGAAAGGTTCTATAAAAATGTACCAAAATATAATTTTAGTTTGCTCGCATTTTTAGAAAAGGAAGAGCTCGACCCCTGTTCTTTGGCTGACAAGTAACATCTGTCAGCGGTTCTGGAAACTAAAATACACACATTCGCCTCATGTCACTGACGTGCAGAAAAAAACAAAAAAACAAATCATATAAACATTTAAATAATTTTTTTTTTGTGTGTACTTGTGTAGATTGGTGAAGCGTTCCAGAAATACGAAAATAATTCATTAAAAAAATAATTATTAAAAACAAATTGAAATTTCAATTTAACCCTTCCTAAGATTGAAATCAAGGGAGATTTGTTTCCAGAATACCCGAAAATCTTAGATATCGTCAAAAACAATTTTTGTTAATTTATACTAATTACAACAGGACACGTAATGTTTTCACCTGAAATGCGTCGGTTTAAAACCTCACCAATATACGCACACTTCACAATTTCTATGTTCAATTTGGCCTCTTTTTTTATTTTTGAAAGATTTAACTGCAAATATTTTTTATGGTCTGAACCTCGAGGACGACGTGTTTTTATTTTCGTCCTAAATTCAAGGATTTTATTGTGATAGCGGATGCTGGATTTTCTCCCACGCTGCAAACCGACTTTTGCTCTCATCGGAAGACATGAATTTAGTAGATAGCTATTTTTAAGTAATATTTTAATTCGACTGTCGACAGTTTAAATTTAAAAAAAAAAAAAAAAAAAGACAAATGAACTTTGAACACGCTTTGTATATATAAAATGCGAGTTCTACTTACTTTTATTTTTTAAAAATTGTCAAAACTGGTAGGAAAAAAAGACGAAATAAATTAATCTTAAAATTTTATGTACTTTAAAAGGCAATTTAAATTATTCAGGACAAAATACGTTTTCAGGGTTAATTCCTATTTTAGTCACCTAAATTATTTAGGGTTTTATAGTATTATTTTCAACCTACATTTCATAGTTTTAGTAAAAACAATAAAAAAAGTTAGGGTTTGTATTACTGTACACATAGATTCGAAAAAGTTGTCAAAAAACAAATATATAACAAATAAATATTATCAAAGGCAAGATAAGTTACTTTTCTACCAAACTGGATACTTTTTTTTTTTGTTTTTATTCAATGTAACATGTTTATTCAGCTCGAAAAACATGCAGTGTTTACCGATGTATTGAAAAATTCAAAATGGCGCCCGACACTCTCTTTAACATGGTAAGTTTGGGAAAAGGTGTTATAAATAATAAACTAGACAAAATACTATTAAAAAAACACCGAATATATGTCAACTTATGTCACAGTAACATATATTGAGCGAGTTTCTAACAGTATTTTGTGTAGTTTATTATTTATAACACCTTTTCCTGAACTTACCGTGTTAAACAGAATGTCGGGCGCCATTTTGAATTTTCCAATACATCGGTAAACACTTTATGCTTTTCGAGCTGAATAAACACGTTACATTGAATAAAAACACGAAAAATATATCCAGTTAGGTAGAAAAATAAATTATCTTGCCTTTCATAACATTTATTGGGTTTGTATTACTGTACACATAGATTCGAAAAAGTTGTCAAAAAACAAATATATAACAAATAAATGTTATCAAAGGCAAGAAAAGTTATTTTTCTACCTATTTGTTATATATTTGTTTTTTGACAACTTTTTCGAATCTGTGTACAGTAATACAAACCCAATAGCTAGTTTCATCGTACACGTGAAATGCTGAAATGAAAACCGATCGAGAAAAAGAGGTTAAGAGCACAATTCGAGTTTATAATTTTCTAGTTAACAACAGGGAATTTTTTCTTTTTAATGGTAAAACGAAAGTAAAAGATGTCACCCTCCTCCCTGGTAACAAAAAGATCGGTACTTTATGCACTTTTGCTACCATGCAAAAATAATGTTATTTTGAAAGCCAGTCTTAGCATGGTGAGAATGTTTTGTAATTATATTATGCTTCCACAAATCAATTTAATAATTAAAAAAGATATCGTGAAACTTGAATTTAACCTGAAAAAATAAAATAAAATAAAAAAAACTTTAAAAATAGCGCGGTAACAAAAGTTCATAATCACCAAAAGATCTCATTAACCCTAAGTCCGGGTGACAATACACTAACCCGTACTTATGGTTAAATTAATAAAGATCATCGATTGCATTAGTTTCTTGTGGTATTTTAATTTTCGATTTTAAGCTATGAAGAGTTCTCGTGCAGAGCTTAGCAGCACCCCCCCCCACACACACATTTTTTT
Source organism: Euprymna scolopes (assembly GCF_053919585.1). Taxonomy (NCBI): domain Eukaryota; kingdom Metazoa; phylum Mollusca; class Cephalopoda; order Sepiida; family Sepiolidae; genus Euprymna; species Euprymna scolopes. The sequence continues at coordinate 12,588,583 of NC_136518.1, read as the reverse complement.
TTCATTCTAACTTTAGTAGACAGTAGGTTTGTATTGAATAATGATAAAAACGAAGGTAAATATGAAGAATCACTCAACCTTCGAAGATTCGTTTAAAATTACCACGGGGACGCTGAAAACGAAAATAACGTTTAAAATTATGGCAAACGAGTAGTTTCCAAGATATGAAGCAATGTTAGTTTTAAAGTGGGGGGGGGAAGAGGTCACTTCTCTATAATAATTAAACGTAAATGAGCACCCACTTTGTGGCCACCATTTGGGGGGGGGGTTCTTTCTACACTCGGAAAATCCTTTAAAATTCCAGGAATAAAGAAATGCACCCACTTTATGGCCACCTTTTTTGGGGGGGGGGGAGCTGCCAGTTTATGTTTCTCGTCCTGTTTTTTGGGAGAGGATTTATAGTTTTTAACAGGCGCTTCTGCAGTTTAATTAACCGTTTTTCTGTAAGCAATGCGCCGACATTAACCGAGCAGAAGAACCGTTTAATTTTTCAGAAAAATTCTGTTTACATTTAGTGGGAGGATGTTTTATAACTATTCTGTACTTTCACCTAACAATTTAATAAACAAAAATACTGCATAAGTAGTACTATTACAAACTTTCTCTATAAAAAAAAGTTAACCATCTTGCTTTTTCTTGACACCAACTAGGTTCTCTTTAATTATTCCAATCTGCTTCTGTTCATGTGATAAATCGCACCACCAACCAGGCACCTCTTTGTTGCCGGATTTAAAAATAAATATTCCATCCCCGGCGCTTCAATTTCCGGTCGTAAATGAACGCCTTCCTCCCAGTTTTTTTTTTTTTTTTTTTTTTCTAGATCATTTTACGAAAAAATTTAAAATACTTAAAGAAAGAAAAACGAATTCTGAAGTTGCTACATCTCCAGCTTCCCTCACCGAAAAACTGCCTTAAAAATAAAACTAATGATATTTTTCGGCCATGTGGTGAATTCTCAATTTTATTCCATGTGGGCTTGGCTTTGCGGTAGAGACACGGACTTAATTTGCTGAGATTTTAAAGAATGAATCATATCTGTGTGTGTGTCTCGCTGTCCTCTCTCTCTCTCTCTCTCTCTCTCTCTCTCTCTCGCTGTCCTCTCTCTCTCTCTCTCGCTGTCCTCTCTCTCTCTCTCTCGCTGTCCTCTCTCTCTCTCTCTCGCTGTCCTCTCTCTCTCTCTCTCGCTGTCCTCTCTCTCTCTCTCTCGCTGTCCTCTCTCTCTCTCTCTCGCTGTCCTTCTCTCTCTCTCTCTCGCTGTCCTTCTCTCTCTCTCTCTCGCTGTCCTTCTCTCTCTCTCTCTCGCTGTCCTTCTCTCTCTCTCTCTCGCTGTCCTTCTCTCTCTCTCTCTCGCTGTCCTTCTCTCTCTCTCTCTCGCTGTCCTTCTCTCTCTCGCTGTCCTTCTCTCTCTCGCTGTCCTTCTCTCTCTCGCTGTCCTTCTCTCTCTCGCTGTCCTTCTCTCTCTCGCTGTCCTTCTCTCTCTCGCTGTCCTTCTCTCTCTCGCTGTCCTTCTCTCTCTCGCTGTCCTTCTCTCTCTCGCTGTCCTTCTCTCTCTCGCTGTCCTTCTCTCTCTCGCTGTCCTTCTCTCTCTCGCTGTCCTTCTCTCTCTCGCTGTCCTTCTCTCTCTCTCTCTCGCTGTCCTTCTCTCTCTCTCTCTCTCGCTGTCCTTCTCTCTCTCTCTCTCTCGCTGTCCTTCTCTCTCTCTCTCTCGCTGTCCTTCTCTCTCTCTCTCTCGCTGTCCTTCTCTCTCTCTCTCGCTGTCCTTCTCTCTCTCTCTCTCGCTGTCCTTCTCTCTCTCTCTCTCGCTGTCCTTCTCTCTCTCTCTCTCGCTGTCCTTCTCTCTCTCTCTCTCGCTGTCCTTCTCTCTCTCTCTCTCGCTGTCCTTCTCTCTCTCTCTCTCGCTGTCCTTCTCTCTCTCTCTCGCTGTCCTTCTCTCTCTCTCTCGCTGTCCTTCTCTCTCTCTCTCGCTGTCCTTCTCTCTCTCTCTCTCGCTGTCCTTCTCTCTCTCTCTCTCGCTGTCCTTCTCTCTCTCTCTCTCGCTGTCCTTCTCTCTCTCTCTCTCGCTGTCCTTCTCTCTCTCTCTCGCTGTCCTTCTCTCTCTCTCTCTCGCTGTCCTTCTCTCTCTCTCTCTCGCTGTCCTTCTCTCTCTCTCTCTCGCTGTCCTTCTCTCTCTCTCTCTCGCTGTCCTTCTCTCTCTCTCTCTCGCTGTCCTTCTCTCTCTCTCTCTCGCTGTCCTTCTCTCTCTCTCTCTCGCTGTCCTTCTCTCTCTCTCTCTCGCTGTCCTTCTCTCTCTCTCTCTCGCTGTCCTTCTCTCTCTCTCTCTCGCTGTCCTTCTCTCTCTCTCTCTCGCTGTCCTTCTCTCTCTCTCTCTCGCTGTCCTTCTCTCTCTCTCTCTCGCTGTCCTTCTCTCTCTCTCTCTCGCTGTCCTTCTCTCTCTCTCTCTCGCTGTCCTTCTCTCTCTCTCTCTCGCTGTCCTTCTCTCTCTCTCTCTCGCTGTCCTTCTCTCTCTCTCTCTCGCTGTCCTTCTCTCTCTCTCGCTGTCCTTCTCTCTCTCTCTCTCGCTGTCCTTCTCTCTCTCTCTCTCGCTGTCCTTCTCTCTCTCTCTCTCTCTCTCGCTGTCCTTCTCTCTCGCTGTCCTTCTCTCTCTCTCTCTCGCTGTCCTTCTCTCTCTCTCTCTCGCTGTCCTTCTCTCTCGCTGTCCTTCTCTCTCTCTGTCCTTCTCTCTCTCTCTCTGTCCTTCTCTCTCTCTCTCTCTCTGTCCTTCTCTCTCTCTCTCTCTCTGTCCTTCTCTCTCTCTCTCTCTCTGTCCTTCTCTCTCTCTCTCTCGCTGTCCTTCTCTCTCTCGCTGTCCTTCTCTCTCTCTCTCTCGCTGTCCTTCTCTCTCTCTCTCTCTCGCTGTCCTTCTCTCTCTCTCTCTCTCGCTGTCCTTCTCTCTCTCTCTCTCTCGCTGTCCTTCTCTCTCTCTCTCTCTCGCTGTCCTTCTCTCTCTCTCTCTCTCGCTGTCCTTCTCTCTCTCTCTCTCTCGCTGTCCTTCTCTCTCTCTCTCTCTCGCTGTCCTTCTCTCTCTCTCTGTCCTTCTCTCTCTCTCTCTCTCTCTGTCCTTCTCTCTCTCTGTCCTTCTCTCTCTCTCTCTCTCTCGCTGTCCTTCTCTCTCTCTCGCTGTCCTTCTCTCTCTCTCTCTCTCTCGCTGTCCTTCTCTCTCTCTCTCGCTGTCCTTCTCTCTCTCTCTCTCTCTCGCTGTCCTTCTCTCTCTCTCTCTCTCTCTCTCTCTCTCTCGCTGTCCTTCTCTCTCTCTCTCTCGCTTTCCTTCTCTCTCTCTCTCTCTCTCTCGCTGTCCTTCTCTCTCTCTCTCTCGCTGTCCTTCTCTCTCTCTCTCGCTGTCCTTCTCTCTCTCTCTCGCTGTCCTTCTCTCTCTCTCTCTCGCTGTCCTTCTCTCTCTCTCTCTCGCTGTCCTTCTCTCTCTCTCTCTCGCTGTCCTTCTCTCTCTCTCTCTCGCTGTCCTTCTCTCTCTCTCTCTCGCTGTCCTTCTCTCTCTCTCTCTCGCTGTCCTTCTCTCTCTCTCTCTCGCTGTCCTTCTCTCTCTCTCTCTCGCTGTCCTTCTCTCTCTCTCTCTCGCTGTCCTTCTCTCTCTCTCTCTCGCTGTCCTTCTCTCTCTCTCTCTCGCTGTCCTTCTCTCTCTCTCTCTCTCTCGCTGTCCTTCTCTCTCTCTCTCTCTCTCGCTGTCCTTCTCTCTCTCTCTCTCTCTCGCTGTCCTTCTCTCTCTCTCTCTCTCTCGCTGTCCTTCTCTCTCTCTCTCTCTCGCTGTCCTTCTCTCTCTCTCTCTCTCGCTGTCCTTCTCTCTCTCTCTCTCTCGCTGTCCTTCTCTCTCTCTCTCTCTCGCTGTCCTTCTCTCTCTCGCTGTCCTTCTCTCTCTCGCTGTCCTTCTCTCTCTCGCTGTCCTTCTCTCTCTCGCTGTCCTTCTCTCTCTCGCTGTCCTTCTCTCTCTCGCTGTCCTTCTCTCTCTCGCTGTCCTTCTCTCTCTCGCTGTCCTTCTCTCTCTCTCGCCGTCCTTCTCTCTCTCTCGCCGTCCTTCTCTCTCTCTCGCCGTCCTTCTCTCTCTCTCGCCGTCCTTCTCTCTCTCTCGCCGTCCTTCTCTCTCTCTCGCCGTCCTTCTCTCTCTCTCGCCGTCCTTCTCTCTCTCTCGCCGTCCTTCTCTCTCTCTCGCCGTCCTTCTCTCTCTCTCGCCGTCCTTCTCTCTCTCTCTCTCGCTGTCCTTCTCTCTCTCTCTCTCGCTGTCCTTCTCTCTCTCTCTCTCTCGCTGTCCTTCTCTCTCTCTCTCTCTCTCTCGCTGTCCTTCTCTCTCTCTCTCTCTCTCTCGCTGTCCTTCTCTCTCTCTCTCTCTCTCTCGCTGTCCTTCTCTCTCTCTCTCTCTCTCGCTGTCCTCTCTCTCTCTCTCTCGCTGTCCTTCTCTCTCTCTCTCTCTCGCTGTCCTTCTCTCTCTCTCTCTCGCTGTCCTTCTCTCTCTCTCTCTCGCTGTCCTTCTCTCTCTCTCTCTCGCTGTCCTTCTCTCTCTCTCTCTCGCTGTCCTTCTCTCTCTCTCTCTCGCTGTCCTTCTCTCTCTCTCTCTCGCTGTCCTCTCTCTCTCTCTCTCTCGCTGTCCTTCTCTCTCTCTCTCTCGCTGTCCTTCTCTCTCTCTCTCTCGCTGTCCTTCTCTCTCTCTCTCTCGCTGTCCTTCTCTCTCTCTCTCTCGCTGTCCTTCTCTCTCTCTCTCTCGCTGTCCTTCTCTCTCTCTCTCTCGCTGTCCTTCTCTCTCTCTCTCTCGCTGTCCTTCTCTCTCTCTCTCTCGCTGTCCTTCTCTCTCTCTCTCTCGCTGTCCTTCTCTCTCTCTCTCTCGCTGTCCTTCTCTCTCTCTCTCTCGCTGTCCTTCTCTCTCTCTCTCTCGCTGTCCTTCTCTCTCTCTCTCTCGCTGTCCTTCTCTCTCTCTCTCTCGCTGTCCTTCTCTCTCTCTCTCTCGCTGTCCTTCTCTCTCTCTCTCTCGCTGTCCTTCTCTCTCTCTCTCTCGCTGTCCTTCTCTCTCTCTCTCTCTCTCTCTGTCCTTCTCTCTCTCTCTCTCTCTCGCTGTCCTTCTCTCTCTCTCTCTCTCTCGCTGTCCTTCTCTCTCTCTCTCTCTCGCTGTCCTTCTCTCTCTCTCTCTCTCGCTGTCCTTCTCTCTCTCTCTCTCTCGCTGTCCTTCTCTCTCTCTCTCTCTCGCTGTCCTTCTCTCTCTCTCTCTCTCGCTGTCCTTCTCTCTCGCTGTCCTTCTCTCTCTCTCTCTCTCGCTGTCCTTCTCTCTCTCTCTCTCTCGCTGTCCTTCTCTCTCTCTCTCTCTCGCTGTCCTTCTCTCTCTCTCTCTCTCGCTGTCCTTCTCTCTCTCTCTCTCTCGCTGTCCTTCTCTCTCTCTCTCTCTCGCTGTCCTTCTCTCTCTCTCTCTCTCGCTGTCCTTCTCTCTCTCTCTCTCTCTCGCTGTCCTTCTCTCTCTCTCTCTCTCTCGCTGTCCTTCTCTCTCTCTCTCTCGCTGTCCTTCTCTCTCTCTCTCTCGCTGTCCTTCTCTCTCTCTCTCTCGCTGTCCTTCTCTCTCTCTCTCTCGCTGTCCTTCTCTCTCTCTCTCTCTCTGTCCTTCTCTCTCTCTCTCTCTCTGTCCTTCTCTCTCTCTCTCTCTCGCTGTCCTTCTCTCTCTCTCTCTCGCTGTCCTTCTCTCTCTCTCTCTCGCTGTCCTTCTCTCTCTCTCTCTCGCTGTCCTTCTCTCTCTCTCTCTCGCTGTCCTTCTCTCTCTCTCTCGCTGTCCTTCTCTCTCTCTCTCTCTCGCTGTCCTTCTCTCTCTCTCTCTCTCGCTGTCCTTCTCTCTCTCTCTCTCTCGCTGTCCTTCTCTCTCTCTCTCTCTCGCTGTCCTTCTCTCTCTCTCTCTCTCTCTCGCCGTCCCTCTCTCTCTCTCTCGCCGTCCCTCCCTCTCTCTCTCTCTCGCCGTCCCTCCCTCTCTCTCTCTCTCGCCGTCCCTCCCTCTCTCTCTCTCTCGCCGTCCCTCCCTCTCTCTCTCTCTCGCCGTCCCTCCCTCTCTCTCTCTCTCGCCGTCCCTCCCTCTCTCTCTCTCTCGCCGTCCCTCCCTCTCTCTCTCTCTCGCCGTCCCTCCCTCTCTCTCTCTCTCGCCGTCCCTCCCTCTCTCTCTCTCTCGCCGTCCCTCCCTCTCTCTCTCTCTCGCCGTCCCTCCCTCTCTCTCTCTCTCGCCGTCCCTCCCTCTCTCTCTCTCTCGCCGTCCCTCCCTCTCTCTCTCTCTCGCCGTCCCTCCCTCTCTCTCTCTCTCGCCGTCCCTCCCTCTCTCTCTCTCTCTCGCCGTCCCTCCCTCTCTCTCTCTCTCTCGCCGTCCCTCCCTCTCTCTCTCTCTCGCCGTCCCTCCCTCTCTCTCTCTCTCTCTCGCCGTCCCTCCCTCTCTCTCTCTCTCTCTCGCCGTCCCTCCCTCTCTCTCTCTCTCGCCGTCCCTCCCTCTCTCTCTCTCTCGCCGTCCCTCCCTCTCTCTCTCTCTCGCCGTCCCTCCCTCTCTCTCTCTCTCGCCGTCCCTCCCTCTCTCTCTCTCTCGCCGTCCCTCCCTCTCTCTCTCTCTCGCCGTCCCTCCCTCTCTCTCTCTCTCGCCGTCCCTCCCTCTCTCTCTCTCTCGCCGTCCCTCCCTCTCTCTCTCTCTCGCCGTCCCTCCCTCTCTCTCTCTCTCGCCGTCCCTCCCTCTCTCTCTCTCTCGCCGTCCTTCTCTCTCTCTCTCTCTCTCGCCGTCCTTCTCTCTCTCTCTCTCTCTCGCCGTCCTTCTCTCTCTCTCTCTCTCTCGCCGTCCTTCTCTCTCTCTCTCTCTCTCGCCGTCCTTCTCTCTCTCTCTCTCTCTCGCCGTCCTTCTCTCTCTCTCTCTCTCTCTCGCCGTCCTTCTCTCTCTCTCTCTCTCTCGCCGTCCTTCTCTCTCTCTCTCTCTCTCGCCGTCCTTCTCTCTCTCTCTCTCTCTCGCCGTCCTTCTCTCTCTCTCTCTCTCTCGCCGTCCTTTTCTCTCTCTCTCTCTCTCGCCGTCCTTTTCTCTCTCTCCCTCTCTCTCTCTCTCGCCGTCCCTCCCTCTCTCTCTCTCTCGCCGTCCCTCCCTCTCTCTCTCTCTCGCCGTCCCTCCCTCTCTCTCTCTCTCGCCGTCCCTTCCTCTCTCTCTCTCTCGCCGTCCCTCCCTCTCTCTCTCTCTCGCCGTCCCTCCCTCTCTCTCTCTCTCGCCGTCCCTCCCTCTCTCTCTCTCTCGCCGTCCCTCCCTCTCTCTCTCTCTCGCCGTCCCTCCCTCTCTCTCTCTCTCGCCGTCCCTCCCTCTCTCTCTCTCTCGCCGTCCCTCCCTCTCTCTCTCTCTCGCCGTCCCTCCCTCTCTCTCTCTCTCGCCGTCCCTCCCTCTCTCTCTCTCTCGCCGTCCCTCCCTCTCTCTCTCTCTCGCCGTCCCTCCCTCTCTCTCTCTCTCGCCGTCCCTCCCTCTCTCTCTCTCTCGCCGTCCCTCCCTCTCTCTCTCTCTCGCCGTCCCTCCCTCTCTCTCTCTCTCGCCGTCCCTCCCTCTCTCTCTCTCTCGCCGTCCCTCCCTCTCTCTCTCTCTCGCCGTCCCTCCCTCTCTCTCTCTCTCGCCGTCCCTCCCTCTCTCTCTCTCTCGCCGTCCCTCCCTCTCTCTCTCTCTCGCCGTCCCTCCCTCTCTCTCTCTCTCGCCGTCCCTCCCTCTCTCTCTCTCTCGCCGTCCCTCCCTCTCTCTCTCTCTCGCCGTCCCTCCCTCTCTCTCTCTCTCGCCGTCCCTCCCTCTCTCTCTCTCTCGCCGTCCCTCCCTCTCTCTCTCTCTCGCCGTCCCTCCCTCTCTCTCTCTCTCGCCGTCCCTCCCTCTCTCTCTCTCTCGCCGTCCCTCCCTCTCTCTCTCTCTCGCCGTCCCTCCCTCTCTCTCTCTCTCGCCGTCCCTCCCTCTCTCTCTCTCTCGCCGTCCCTCCCTCTCTCTCTCTCTCGCCGTCCCTCCCTCTCTCTCTCTCTCGCCGTCCCTCCCTCTCTCTCTCTCTCGCCGTCCCTCCCTCTCTCTCTCTCTCGCCGTCCCTCCCTCTCTCTCTCTCTCGCCGTCCCTCCCTCTCTCTCTCTCTCGCCGTCCCTCCCTCTCTCTCTCTCTCGCCGTCCCTCCCTCTCTCTCTCTCTCGCCGTCCCTCCCTCTCTCTCTCTCTCGCCGTCCCTCCCTCTCTCTCTCTCTCGCCGTCCCTCCCTCTCTCTCTCTCTCGCCGTCCCTCCCTCTCTCTCTCTCTCGCCGTCCCTCCCTCTCTCTCTCTCTCGCCGTCCCTCCCTCTCTCTCTCTCTCGCCGTCCCTCCCTCTCTCTCTCTCTCGCCGTCCCTCCCTCTCTCTCTCTCTCGCCGTCCCTCCCTCTCTCTCTCTCTCGCCGTCCCTCCCTCTCTCTCTCTCTCGCCGTCCCTCCCTCTCTCTCGCCGTCCCTCCCTCTCTCTCGCCGTCCCTCCCTCTCTCTCGCCGTCCCTCCCTCTCTCTCGCCGTCCCTCCCTCTCTCTCGCCGTCCCTCCCTCTCTCTCGCCGTCCCTCCCTCTCTCTCGCCGTCCCTCCCTCTCTCTCGCCGTCCCTCCCTCTCTCTCGCCGTCCCTCCCTCTCTCTCGCCGTCCCTCCCTCTCTCTCGCCGTCCCTCCCTCTCTCTCGCCGTCCCTCCCTCTCTCTCGCCGTCCCTCCCTCTCTCTCGCCGTCCCTCCCTCTCTCTCGCCGTCCCTCCCTCTCTCTCGCCGTCCCTCCCTCTCTCTCGCCGTCCCTCCCTCTCTCTCGCCGTCCTTCTCTCTCTCTCGCCGTCCTTCTCTCTCTCTCTCTCTCTCGCCGTCCTTCTCTCTCTCTCTCTCTCTCGCCGTCCTTCTCTCTCTCTCTCTCTCTCGCCGTCCTTCTCTCTCTCTCTCTCTCTCGCCGTCCTTCTCTCTCTCTCTCTCTCTCGCCGTCCTTCTCTCTCTCTCTCTCTCTCGCCGTCCTTCTCTCTCTCTCTCTCTCTCGCCGTCCTTCTCTCTCTCTCTCTCTCTCGCCGTCCTTTTCTCTCTCTCTCTCTCTCGCCGTCCTTTTCTCTCTCTCTCTCTCTCTCTCGCCGTCCTTTTCTCTCTCTCTCTCTCTCTCTCGCCGTCCTTTTCTCTCTCTCTCTCTCTCTCTCTCTCGCCGTCCTTTTCTCTCTCTCTCTCTCTCTCGCCGTCCTTCTCTCTCTCTCTCTCTCTCGCCGTCCTTCTCTCTCTCTCTCTCTCTCTCTCTCTGTCCTTCTCTCTCTCTCTCTCTCTCTCGCTGTCCTTCTCTCTCTCTCTCTCTCTCGCTGTCCTTCTCTCTCTCTCTCTCTCTGTCCTTCTCTCTCTCTCTCTCTCGCTGTCCTTCTCTCTCTCTCTCTCTCGCTGTCCTTCTCTCTCTCTCTCTCTCGCTGTCCTTCTCTCTCTCTCTCTCTCGCTGTCCTTCTCTCTCTCTCTCTCTCGCTGTCCTTCTCTCTCTCTCTCTCTCGCTGTCCTTCTCTCTTTCTCTCTCTCGCTGTCCTTCTCTCTCTCTCTCTCTCGCTGTCCTTCTCTCTCTCGCTGTCCTTCTCTCTCTCTCGCTGTCCTTCTCTCTCTCTCTCTCGCTGTCCTTCTCTCTCTCTCTCTCGCTGTCCTTCTCTCTCTCTCTCGCTGTCCTTCTCTCTCTCTCTCTCGCTGTCCTTCTCTCTCTCTCTCTCGCTGTCCTTCTCTCTCTCTCTCTCGCTGTCCTTCTCTCTCTCTCTCTCTGTCCTTCTCTCTCTCTCTCTCTCTGTCCTTCTCTCTCTCTCTCTCGCTGTCCTTCTCTCTCTCTCTCTCGCTGTCCTTCTCTCTCTCTCTCTCGCTGTCCTTCTCTCTCTCTCTCTCTCGCTGTCCTTCTCTCTCTCTCTCTCTCGCTGTCCTTCTCTCTCTCTCTCTCTCGCTGTCCTTCTCTCTCTCTCTCTCTCGCTGTCCTTCTCTCTCTCTCTCTCTCTCGCTGTCCTTCTCTCTCTCTCTCTCTCTCGCTGTCCTTCTTTCTCTCTCTCTCCCTCGCCGTCCCTCTCTCTCTCTCTCGCCGTCCCTCTCTCTCTCTCTCGCCGTCCCTCTCTCTCTCTCTCGCCGTCCCTCTCTCTCTCTCTCGCCGTCCCTCTCTCTCTCTCTCGCCGTCCCTCTCTCTCTCTCTCGCCGTCCCTCTCTCTCTCTCTCGCCGTCCCTCTCTTTCTCTCTCGCCGTCCCTCTCTCTCTCTCTCGCCGTCCCTCTCTCTCTCTCTCGCCGTCCCTCTCTCTCTCTCTCGCCGTCCCTCTCTCTCTCTCTCGCCGTCCCTCTCTCTCTCTCTCGCCGTCCCTCTCTCTCTCTCTCGCCGTCCCTCTCTCTCTCTCTCGCCGTCCCTCTCTCTCTCTCTCGCCGTCCCTCTCTCTCTCTCTCGCCGTCCCTCTCTCTCTCTCTCGCCGTCCCTCTCTCTCTCTCTCGCCGTCCCTCCCTCTCTCTCTCTCGCCGTCCCTCCCTCTCTCTCTCTCTCGCCGTCCCTCCCTCTCTCTCTCTCTCGCCGTCCCTCCCTCTCTCTCTCTCTCGCCGTCCCTCCCTCTCTCTCTCTCTCGCCGTCCCTCCCTCTCTCTCTCTCTCGCCGTCCCTCCCTCTCTCTCTCTCTCGCCGTCCCTCCCTCTCTCTCTCTCTCGCCGTCCCTCCCTCTCTCTCTCTCTCGCCGTCCCTCCCTCTCTCTCTCTCTCGCCGTCCCTCCCTCTCTCTCTCTCTCGCCGTCCCTCCCTCTCTCTCTCTCTCGCCGTCCCTCCCTCTCTCTCTCTCTCGCCGTCCCTCCCTCTCTCTCTCTCTCGCCGTCCCTCCCTCTCTCTCTCTCTCGCCGTCCCTCCCTCTCTCTCTCTCTCGCCGTCCCTCCCTCTCTCTCTCTCTCGCCGTCCCTCCCTCTCTCTCTCTCTCGCCGTCCCTCCCTCTCTCTCTCTCTCGCCGTCCCTCCCTCTCTCTCTCTCTCGCCGTCCCTCCCTCTCTCTCTCTCTCGCCGTCCCTCCCTCTCTCTCTCTCTCGCCGTCCCTCCCTCTCTCTCTCTCTCGCCGTCCCTCCCTCTCTCTCTCTCTCGCCGTCCCTCCCTCTCTCTCTCTCTCGCCGTCCCTCCCTCTCTCTCTCTCTCGCCGTCCCTCCCTCTCTCTCTCTCTCGCCGTCCCTCCCTCTCTCTCTCTCTCGCCGTCCCTCCCTCTCTCTCTCTCTCGCCGTCCCTCCCTCTCTCTCTCTCTCGCCGTCCCTCCCTCTCTCTCTCTCTCGCCGTCCCTCCCTCTCTCTCTCTCTCGCCGTCCCTCCCTCTCTCTCTCTCTCGCCGTCCCTCCCTCTCTCTCTCTCTCGCCGTCCCTCCCTCTCTCTCTCTCTCGCCGTCCCTCCCTCTCTCTCTCTCTCGCCGTCCCTCCCTCTCTCTCTCTCTCGCCGTCCCTCCCTCTCTCTCTCTCTCGCCGTCCCTCCCTCTCTCTCTCTCTCGCCGTCCCTCCCTCTCTCTCTCTCTCGCCGTCCCTCCCTCTCTCTCGCCGTCCCTCCCTCTCTCTCGCCGTCCCTCCCTCTCTCTCGCCGTCCCTCCCTCTCTCTCGCCGTCCCTTCCTCTCTCTCGCCGTCCCTCCCTCTCTCTCGCCGTCCCTCCCTCTCTCTCGCCGTCCCTCCCTCTCTCTCGCCGTCCCTCCCTCTCTCTCGCCGTCCCTCCCTCTCTCTCGCCGTCCCTCCCTCTCTCTCGCCGTCCCTCCCTCTCTCTCGCCGTCCCTCCCTCTCTCTCGCCGTCCCTCCCTCTCTCTCGCCGTCCCTCCCTCTCTCTCGCCGTCCCTCCCTCTCTCTCGCCGTCCCTCCCTCTCTCTCGCCGTCCCTCCCTCTCTCTCGCCGTCCCTCCCTCTCTCTCGCCGTCCTTCTCTCTCTCTCGCCGTCCTTCTCTCTCTCTCTCTCTCTCGCCGTCCTTCTCTCTCTCTCTCTCTCTCGCCGTCCTTCTCTCTCTCTCTCTCTCTCGCCGTCCTTCTCTCTCTCTCTCTCTCTCGCCGTCCTTCTCTCTCTCTCTCTCTCTCGCCGTCCTTCTCTCTCTCTCTCTCTCTCGCCGTCCTTCTCTCTCTCTCTCTCTCTCGCCGTCCTTCTCTCTCTCTCTCTCTCTCGCCGTCCTTCTCTCTCTCTCTCTCTCTCGCCGTCCTTTTCTCTCTCTCTCTCTCTCTCTCTCTCTCGCCGTCCTTTTCTCTCTCTCTCTCTCTCCTTCTCTCGCCGTCCTTCTCTCTCTCTCTCTCTCTCGCCGTCCTTCTCTCTCTCTCGCCGTCCTCTCTCTCGCCGTCCTCTCTCTCTCTCGCCGTCCTCTCTCTCTCTCGCCGTCCTCTCTCTCTCTCGCCGTCCTCTCTCTCTCTCGCCGTCCTCTCTCTCTCTCGCCGTCCTCTCTCTCTCTCTCGCCGTCCTCTCTCTCTCTCGCCGTCCTCTCTCTCTCTCTCTCGCCGTCCTCTCTCTCTCTCTCTCGCCGTCCTCTCTCTCTCTCTCTGTCCTCTCTCTCTCTCTCGCCGTCTTTCTCTCTCGCCGTCTTTCTCTCTCTCTCTCTCTTTTTCTCTCTCTGTCCCTCTCTCTCTTTGTCTCTCGCTGTGTCTCTATAGTAAAGTCCCCCGGCGCTTTCTGCGAGCCTGTTTCCGGAAGCAGTGAAGACTCAGAATTGTGCCTTTTGCATACCTTCATAATCATTCTTTTTTTTTTTTTCAAATAGTTTTTCTTTGAAAAAATCATTTCATAAATAATTGCTGTACAAAAAAAAAAATCTATAATTATCTCAAATACAAATAGTAAGATAATTTAAAAAAAGAAAAAATAAAGTGCTTATTCAAATTAGCACTTAGGGCAAAAAAAAAACTTGTATGATGTACGCACTAGTCACGGAACGAAGATGAAATATTAAAAAAAAACATAATTTGATCAAATAGTTGATTTATCTGTTTATACAAAGAAATCAAATTTTACGACTTAGCATCCGATGAAATGAAAAAAGGGGGACAACTCGAATCAAAGTGTCAGGGTGAAAAATAAGCCTTATATGTTCAATCCAGTTTATTAGTAAAATTGCTAAAAATCTAATTTTCTTAGTTTTAAGTAAAACTGCTTGATTAATTTACGTGATTTTTAGAATAGATTTGCATTCTATACTAGTTCGTACATCATACAAACGTTTTTGTATTTTCTTTACTTTTCATTGCCGCTATAAGTGTCAATCTGATTAAGCACTACAAACAAAAAGAAAAAATATTTTGAGCCCTCACCGTTTCTGGAAACAGGCTCGCAGAAAGCATCGAGATACTTTGACTATTACGTGTATATGTGTGTGTGTGTGTGTATATATATATATATATATATATATATATATAATCACACACACACCCAGCGTGCTAACTTTATATGCAAATCAATGCTAAAATATGGTGAAGTGCTAAAAAATCATCGAAACATTGATTATTCTAGGAATTTGTAAATTGAGAACAACAATAATAAAGAACAAACAACTTCAATATGGTTTTATAGTACAACCAATATCTTATATAATTGCCATTTTTATTGACAAGAACAAAAAGCCTTTGGCTCATTTAAGATGTCAAACTTTCGATTTCATCTGATGAAATGTCTTTGGCAGCAGTCAGAATAGCATTCCAGAGGTTATCCTTGGAGTTGTACTGCCTTCTTCCGGAGTAAATATTTTGTTTCAAGATGCTCCACAGATTTTTGATTGGATTTAAATCTGGAGAACAGGCTTTATTTTCCCATGTCTGGCAAAAACTCTCTCCAAATATTCAGTGACTATCCTTGCAGAACGAGACTGTGCATTATTATGCATGAATACCATCTTTTTCTGGAATGCCAAATTCTTCTTGTGTCAGGGTTCAAAGTGTTCCTTAATGAAGTCAATGTAGAGTTTGACGGTAATTTTCACTCCATCTGCGACTCTGAATGGTCCTACCAGCTCATTGCCAATGATTGCAGCCCGGAATATCACACCACCACCTCCTTGTTAATGCCTGATCCTTTGGGGATGTAGACCCTCATTATGGTACCTCCTCCCCTCCACCCATCAGGTCTATCAAGGGTCGCTCGACACTCATCGGTGAACAAAACAGTTTGAAAATTTACCTTCATGTGATTTCTTGCTCACTCCATCCTCTTTTTCTTGTGGATATCCTTCAATTGAGAGCGGCCTCTGGCTTTCCAGATTTTGCAGTCGTCCTCAGGATATGGCAACGAGTTGATTTCGGCACATCAGGAATGCCAGCTTTTTCAAAAACTTGTTTGCTAGTTTCAAGTGGGTTATGGCGAACTTCTCTCTTGATCTTGCTCATTGTTCAATGTGATATGATTTCTTAGGAATTTCCCTTTGTCAGAACGTCCGTTGCAAAGTTGAAGGTTAGTACAATATTTTTTGATTGTACGATGATCACAGTGTAATTCTTTGGTAATTTCTAAGGTGGAAATCTTATTATGGAACCTTTGAAAAATTTTAGACTTCTCACCTTTATGTCCCATCTTGCATATAAAGTTTGCACGCTGAAAAAAAACTGCAAGTCACCAAAATGGCTGCCGTTTGCTCACTATTGCGCAGATCAGCTTAAAATTTTGTATCTGCGCATGCGTTAGTGTTGCCGTATAACGTGCAAAGGTTCACAAATTTTCATTGAAAGCTATCGGCGTTAGAACAAAAATAATGATTTGCATATAATTCTGGCACGGGGTGTATGTGCGTGTAATAGGCTAATTACTTGAATACTTTACTGCAACTTAATGAATTACCATCTTGTGCATCCTTAAACATTTGATTGCTAGCTAAAATTGAATTTGCAAATGAACATATGGGACGATGCAGCATTTCGACAAGATTCGGAAAGTGGGATTGAAGCAAAAAATATGCCTCGACAGTCCTGCCGAAATTTTCCGGTAGGGGCGCTCTAGGCGATTAGCAATAAACTAACTCCCTTCTCAAAGAGAAGGCAAGGCCTGGAAGGGTTGATCTGCTAGAACCTGCACATCACCAGCATTACACTGTGTTACAATATTTGTTGTATAATGGGGTATGATCTTGTACAGTCGAGAACTTCATTTATAAACGATGCTGCTAGGAACTGACAAATCGAATTAATTCACCTTCTGCTACCAACCAATCAGAAACCAGAATTACTCCATAAATATTAAAGCTTTCTGTAGCAATTTCGCATATGTTTTTTTTTCGTCTCGACACTGAAGAATCTTTTGCTTTGTGGATTCCAACTCAAGAACTGCCTACTGCAAACCAGTCAACTGCTGGGACTTGTGTAGAACAATGAACCATTGGAAACTATTCTGTCTACTGCAAACCAATCACCTCTCAGGACTTGTGTAGAACAACAAACCATCGGAAACTGTTCTGAAACTAAACATGGCTTACACTTCTAGACACCGCAATCAGCAGCAGAGAATGCTATTACAGAGATGATCCAGACCTGTAAGATTTGTCTTGATTCGGCTCTGTTCTGATGATGAGAAATTAATGTTCCATGTTAATATTGTTCCGAAAATCCCAGGAATGACAACTTTTTTAAAAACTTCGGTACTTCTGCACTTTTTTTAACCGTGCTGAAATGTTATTTTGAAAGCCATTCTTAACATGGGGGGGGGAGGGTGTTTTGTAAGTATTGTGTGCTTCTACCTAATAATTAAAAAAAATTAAATTGTGAAACTTGAATTTAACATGAAAAAATTATCTTAAAATAGCGTGGTGACAAAAGTGCAGAAGCACCAAAAATTACCCCCCCCCTTTTTTATGGGGTGGAGATTACATGTAAACACCCAAAAAAAATAAATAAACTTGCCGGAAAGAAGAAAAAAAAACAAGTCGGTATTTTAGAATGATGGATCAGTTTCGTATTTAAATTTAATTCCGGATCATGCCAGGGTTTTAGAGCAGTTAACAATTGTTTTAACAACCATTCGACCTAATCGCGTACAAAAAGTAGAAGCTTACTTCTATAGAAACTTGCAGGATTTATCCACCATGACATTTTTTTTTTTTTTTTTTTTTTTTCGGTTAACTTCCTTAAAACGCTAGAAAGAATCGGAAATGGGAGATCATTTTACGTTAAATTGATATACGAAACTATTCTAAAATGATTTTCTTTTTTTTCTTTCCGCAAAGATTTTCAGACTATTCACACGTAATCGCCTAAAAGAAAAAAAGTAGAATCTGTTGGGGGGGGGGGGCTTAGGATGTTACGTTTTTTTCTAAATTTGTAGTTTTGTTTATTTTTAAACTTTCGTACACGTAACATTTGAACAATTTTACTGCTACCACACCTTTCCTCTTCTACCTGCTCCTCATCCTTCGTGGATGCGTCATTATTTTCTATGCTTATATACAAACGCACCTGTGAATGGGATCGGGTTTTTTTTTTTTTCTATTCTCTCTCTCTCAATTTTCTAACTTATTGGAAACTCTTACATTTCTAAAACTATAACAAAAATTTTTTTTATCAAATTGCAAAATTTATCTTCGAAATAATTTTAAACTAGCTGGAAGCACCTGCCTAAGTTTGACAAAAATGTATCCTATACGTAACTTTAAAAAATAAACGTTGAATTTATTTATTTTTAAATTATTAATCCAATATTTGTTGATCAAAAAATAAAATTTGAATATTTTTTATTACTTATTCATTAGGAGTAACAGGGGATCCCCCCCCCCTCTGGCGCTTTAGTGACATTTTCCCAGTATATATATATATATATATATATATATATATATATATATATAAAATATTCCCCAGTGTATATATATATATATATACTGGGGAATATTTTTTTTTTTTTTTTTTTTTTCGCTTCTCCCCCCCCCCCCCCCGATATCATTCTTCCATAAACAACCATTTCTGTAAAGTCTGACGAGGTTATTGGATCGCCAAACACGGTCCGGTAACTGAAACATATGTAACTAAACAGAAAAAACGGTAATAAAAACATATCTGCTCTACAATAGTATTACAATTAACCATTACTTGGCCTTTTGGTCAAGATCGAAGTGTAGTATCTGTTCTTCAAATGCTGCACTTCCATTTCTTGTTCTTTTTCAGTGGAGGATCAGTCCTTCACGGCTAAGACAATTTTTTATTTTTGTACCTTTTCTCCACGTTAAAAAACGGCCATGGTGTCTAACTCTGTCCCGTGGGGAGGCATAGTAAATAGGTACAATAGTATTGGGCACTTTCTTCAGGTTTTTATTAATTACCATTTTTGCTATATATATATATATATATATATATATATATATATATATATATATATATATTTTGCTTTGTTAAAAAACAGTTTGCATTCTTATAACAGCCGTTTACCATTAAATTTTCGTTGGTAACATGTGTTTTTAGATCTCCTTAGGATTCCAGTGCTTTCTATGCCCTTTCAGTAAAAGTTGGAATAGTACTCGCCCTCTTATCTTTCTATCCTCCTTGGCTTTTCATGACCATTTACTGTAGCATCAACTGATACTTGTGCTATACTTTTAGGAGAGTAGGTGTTATATTGTGATATTTTTTCTTTAATATCTATCGTACATGTGTATGCAGTGTTATGCTGTGTAGAAATGAAATCTGGCCAGCAAGCGTTGAGGATATGCATTGCATGGAGATAAATGAGAATGATTATGTAATGCTAGTCTTCAAGATGGGCTTAGATCTGTGACCTCGGAGAAAGATTAAAGCGTGACAGTACAGGCAAATGTGTACAGAATTGGAGATTTTGATCGTACATCCAGATCGAAAGAATGGCAGAGACTTCATTAGTTAGATGTAGAACAGTTGACATAGCAGGTCCAGTTTACAGGGGAAGGCTATGGTTAATGAGAGGTGATAAAATGGACCCTAGCGAAAGAAGGATGACATATTGGTTTGATTAATTTCAAAGTTAATCTTTAAAAGCTGTCCAACACCTGCCAGCATGTAAAATGAACGTTAAACAGAAAATATGAAACTTTTGCAATTTCAATTCCTTTGGTTTTGTGTAAAGTTGCAGGGCTCTATGGACAAATTTATCTTTAGTTGACCTTTGGCAACTAAATATTTTCATTTACTAGCCAAATAGAAAAGTTACTAGCCAAACCCACATGATTTTTAGAATATGACATCTTTGTTCTATGACGAGTATGTACATCACAAAGATTTTTTTTGTATTTTTTTAAACAAGTGTAATTCTAAATATACATCGAATTTTATCTTGATATTTGAATGTATAAACATTCTAATTTTTGCAGATGGTTTTTAAACAGCCTTTTGTTAAAAAAAAATATTGTTTTGTTAAACCTGTTCCACTCACAAAGTAGAGGCCTGCATCAGCAATGATGGATTTTTTGTTTCCATTTGATGCGCTCATAGGCTTCTTCTTTCATTTTTTTTATTTACCTCCATGCAACGCATATCCTCAACCCTAATGGAAGGACAACGTTTAAATGTCCGTTTCCACAATCAAAATGCATGTATGGTCAGGGTAAACAAAGAATGTGATTATGCTGTTCAATCGTTCTTACAAGGAAAGGTAATGTGAAAATAAGCTAATCTGGCAATCTCATCTGACTAACCAGAATAGGTAGCATCTGATAGTACAAAACCAACTTTGAAATCTAGTGGGAAGGGATGATTTCTTTTCCTCCCTACAGCCTCTTTCTCACATAAGAGAGGTTGCTAATCGTTCTCTGCTCTTATTATTTCCATTGTAGGTGTCTGATTGGGCTCCAATCCATGGGTCCCCCATTCAGGGTTTGCACAAGTTTGAAAAGTCCTTGAATTTGAACTTTTGCCTTGAAAATGCCTTATTTCTAATAATGCCTTTAAGAATATGGGAAATAATCTTGAAAAGGCCCTGAAAATCGTATTTTTTTTTATGTCCAGTAAAAATGTGTGCTGCAATATTAAAAATAAATTGGAATAAATATTAAATTATTTGTTAAGTATAAATAAAAATACCATTAAACTATTTTTTTTAAATATTGAAACTAAAATCGAAATGCATTGTTCTGAAATTGCATTGTATTATTGTGGATACAAGAGTTATGCCCTTTTGTCATGAAACTATCTGATGTTTTCCATATTAACATTATGTAGTTTTGTGATAAAGGGATATAACTCTTACATCCACTATACCGGAAATTTAAAAGTAAAACAAACACAGTTAGACCAATCTACAGTGGGGAAAATAATATTGTGATTGGTTGGTCAAATATAAGTGGGCCAAAGAATGTAAATATGATTGACAAGCATATTGTTGTGTATGAAAATTATTTTTCTTGTTGTCGATTAAGTATTTTAGTTTATTATATCATTGTTTATATGTCAAATTTTGTTTTGAAAGCTTTGAAGGCCTAGAAAATCTTTGAAAAGTCTTGAAAATGGGCTTTGAACATCTTTACGAACCCTGCCTTTTTAAGATTCACAGCATGAACTTGTCTGCCTATAACCACTATAAATAATTTTTCTTTTGGTGCTAATGCAGAGAGTGATCCATGCTATTTTTTTAATCGTATTTCCACATTTAATTAAAGTTTTATGCTTTTTTATTCAATTGTAAGGTTAAAGTACAGAATAGGTACAAAACATCCTCCCCTCCCCATGTTAAGAATGGCTTTTAAAATGTTATTATTTCAGCATGGATCACTCTCTGCATGAGTACCTTTCTTGTTTACCTAAAATTAATTGGAACTTCCATGAGCAAAGTTTCTTTCCAAGAATTATCCATCTGTGGAACACAATATCCCAGGACTGCTTCTCAGCTGACTATTGCATTCTTGTTAAAGTAGTTTTTTGCAAGTATTTTAATGGAATGTGCTCTGAACTCGTTGGACTTGTGCCCCCTTGACGTACATATCTCTGACAAACCTGCTTAGCAACAAAATTACCCTCCCCCGCTTCACTGTTGTGGTTCCTAAATGCCAGAAAGCTTTCTACTCTAATAGTTTCTTCCCTTGAACAGCTAGACTTTGGAATTCCCTTCCTGCAACCTACTTCCCTGACTGTACTGATATGTAGAAATTTAAATGTAACTTTTCCTAGGCATGATCCCAAATAGTAACCCCTTATGTTGAAGTGGCGATATTCCTTGTTAGAGGGTGAATGTAAATAACGAGAAAAAAAATTTCAAACTAGTCTTGTCCATTGTTACCAATACTGATGCTGTTCCACTTTCCTCCTGACAAGCTCATTAACTGTTATCCTTGAGTGACCTATAAACCTTAATAAGCAGTTGCTCATCATTACATAAATAAAAGGAAGTTATGAAAGATATGTAAAACTGGAGAGCTAGTTGGAGGTATTTAGTTCTCTTCGACTGTAAGAACTCTGACACCAGGGTCGGAAGGTGGGATTGATAAGTCAGCTCCACCTCTCTCCCAAGGTGGGAGGGTATTCTGACCTGAAAAATGCCTGGGCAGCCCCGTCATTGCCACTTTGGTGGCTACTATCAGGGACGTAAGCTACTGGGATACTATGTAGGGAGTTGTGCAGTAAGATGTCGGTTCATGTTACACTTGAACTTCTGCATGTCAGTACAGTTGGGGAAGCAGGGAGCTGGAATGGAATTCCAAAGTCTAGTGGTTCTGGGTAAGAAACTACTGGAGTATATCTAGGGATCTCCACTGTGTAGGAGTGGGATTTAGCTGCTTGTCGGGTTTGTCGAGGATATTTACGTCGTGGGGGGGGGGCGCAAGTGCTTGCAGTTTGTTAGAGCATTCACCATTAAAATACTTGTGGTACAGGCAGAGGGATGCAACATTTCATCGATGGGAGAGAGGCTGAAGCTTAGATGACAGTTCAGGACCTATCATTTACGAAAACTTGTGTTTAGTCAAGAAAGTTGAGTAAGTAGTCACAAGGCTCAGAAATGTCGAAAAACGTTCATGGTATTAATAATGTGTATATAAGTAATATATTTATGTGAGTATTTGGCAGCGTAGCGTTGTGTATGTGTGTGTGTTGGTTTACCTTGTTCTTATAAATGCATGTATAGATGAAAGTCATTTCTGGTCACCTGAGTTTGTATGCGAGTCCTGGAGGTGTTCTCCCCCTCCCATCCGGTCAATGGCATGGGGAGAGGGTTGAGGACATGTTATTGGGCTTCTGTTCAAGGTGTTGTGGTGGCTTCAGAATTCTGGAGAAAACGGATTTTGTTATAAGAGTTTTTTTATATTCGCATTAGCTTGTTACTTTCACATGGATTTACTTTTTAGGGTTGAAAGGATTTTTATTGGTTGAAAAGTCTTGAGTTGACACGTTCCTGTGAAAACTTCTTCCATTTGAGTCACCACACTAAGTGTTTTTTTTTTTTTTTTTTTTTTTTCTTTGTTTTGTTTTTTAATGAATTAACTTAAAACTTAAAAAAAAATTAAAGTATTTCTCCAGGTGAACAGTACTTCCCACCTCCATTGAAAATTTAAAATATCAAGCAATATTTTCACTCCAAAATAAAATAAAATTCATGAAAATGTATATCTCAACTACAAATCTAGCGGATTAACCCCATCTCTACTTATATATATATATATATATATATATATATATAAAGGCACTTTGTTGGTGTGTGAGATCATTCCCTAGAGACTTTAAAACGGCTGGCCGGATTTTTTTTTTTTTTTTTTTTTTTTTTTTTTTTTTAAATTTCACACAAGTGTACTTTGTGTCTTAGATAGGTTTTGTATCGGAATGCCTCTGATAAATATCGATAATCAAAAAAATATCCGATTAAAGAAGGAACAGTCTGATTTCAACCAAAGTTAACACCCTTATACAGCCTAACATCACAAGTGTATTTGAGAAGGGATATCACACACACTAGTATATAGAATCAACAGTAGGTTCTTTTGATAAGACCGGGGTGAGTCCAACATGAATATTTCTGTTTAGAGCACAATTGAACCATGATACTTGATATTTTGCAATTTAAACTTTAATTCAAACCATTATATAAAAATAATTTTATAAAATCAACAGTAGGTTCTCTACAGTGTATTATGGACTAAGTCACTGCAGGAAGACAAGTGGAGCTTCTGCCTGGTGCATTGCTGTTGATTTCTGACTAGAGCAAGCATTCAATCGATTGGAATGAAAAATGGTCAATTTCATTAGTTTCAATGAAAAAAATATTGAAAGTGTGCGACAGTTGTTGATTCTCATTCAGTCTCAGTTAATGTCAGGTCTCCCTGCTAATATATTATAAAGGTAACGCCTATGTATGTAAGTCTCTATCAAACTATTGTCAATTTTTGGTCTACAGACTTGAAATTTGATAGGGGATTCTTACATACAGAATAAATTCGATTTGGGTTTTAGCCGGTAAAAATAGCTGCTAAGTGGGCAAAATTGAGAAATTGCAACTTTGCAGGCGAAAGTCTACTTAATGTGTATCCTTTACGCATGCGTAAATATACATTTATGTTTAATGGCATTAATTTTTTAAGTTTTGATATTCATGTGTCCTAAGGTCAGACGGTAGCGAATACTGCTAAAGAGCTAAATGTTTTGGTTTTGATTCTTAGCTGATGGCACGCAAGTCATATTTTTTTTAAATGAGGCTGGACGTGCGGAAAAATAATGGACAAGACGGTAGCGATGTTGGTTGGAAATTTAAAAGCCGGAAAGAGAGTTAATATTTGAGATGAAATAAAAAGAATTCAAAATTACTTAAAAACACCCCCCAAAAAAAATGATGCAGGTAAATTTGAAAAGTAACTTTATTGGTTATGGTAACATTTATTTGTTGTGTGTGTGTGTGTATATATATATTTACTTGCCTCCCTACAAAGGCAGAGTTAGACACAAGGTAAGTTTTTAATGTGGGGAAAATCCAGCTCTTCAAAAGGGTGCACTCTAGATAGTAACAAAAATAAAAATTGTCTCGGTCATGAAGGATTTTTACATTCGTGTTAATGGCACAGAGAAAACGACTGTTAGATTTCATCTTTCTTCGAGTTTGGAGTGGGGGAATAGAAGTTGGGAGTTGGACCCCCCCCCTCTCCATCACACACACTCCCTCTTCTTCCCCCCCCCCTCGGAGTTTCCAGAAGATTTAAGATGTGTGCTTTCTCTCAAAGTTCAACATGCTCTTGTTCTTAACAGCTCCACTCCCTTCTCGAGCAAGCACTTCACATACCTCCTCCTCGCCCTGCCGCCATACTCATTGTTCTGGTAGTCTTGTTTCTCTGGCGTGGGTGGGTGTCGCATTGCAAGAGTCTGACCCTCTATTTTGAATTCCTCTTCAATCTCCTGTAGTTCCCGTCTTGGATTCCTACATCTGCTCCTTCTGCCTTTGGCTTCTTTTAACTCTTGTGGCTCTTTAACCTAGTGTAGGATTTCCCCCCAAAGGCTATAGAATCTTTATAGATTCTTCATGGTGGGAGACTGAGAACTTGGTCTGAAATGGATGAGATTTATTACTATGCTAACAGGGAGACCTGACGTTGCCCAGGATTGAATGATGATCACTGAATGTTTTACACTCCCATATTTTTTATCGTCATCGAAATCAGTGAAATCGCCCATTTTTCAATCAAATTGATTGATTGCCTGCTCTAGTTATAGACCCATCATGATACACATAGAGAAAGCTTCAGATGCCTTCCCACAGTGACTTAGTCTACAATACTTTGTAGTTTACATTGCACTGTAGAGAGCCTACTTTTAATTTTATAAAAAAAAATTTTAATCCGGGGTCTATGGTGCAGTGAATAGAAGTGTTGTCTAGGGTTCCAGGTGAGCATTGTCTGAAGATAGCGGCTTCAATCCTACCCAAAGCAGACCAGAGGATAAATAAATAAAAGTTTAATAGAACAATGTACTCTTTATTTTAATGAAGGCTGTTTAAAAATAATGATAATAATAATAATCTGAAGAAATTCAAATGTTTATACGTTCAAGTCTAAACATAACATTTTGTGCATATTTAGAATTACACTTATTTTAAAAAAAAAAAAAAAAAAAAAAAAGTAAATACAGAAAAATCTTTGTATATACTCGTCATGGAACGAAGATGTCATATTCCAAAAATCACGTTGGTTTGACTAGTACACGAAACTATTTAGTTGTTAAAGGTCAACTAAACATAAATTTGTCCGTAAAGACCTGCAAATCGAGTGTAAACTTCATGTTACAACCAAAATGTATTGTTACCAGTATTTTTAAAGAATTCACATATCAGGAATGCGCCATTATTTATTTTTTTTATTTTGTTACAATCCCATTCATTACATACAAATATGATATGTTTGTTTTATATTGATTGTTTCTTTGGGCATCTGTTATTTAGATCAATAATCTCATATCAATTTAAAAAAAAAAAAAAAAAAATCAATACTATTCTATCATGTGTGTCTGTCCAAGGACGCAATTTTAAAACAAAGCCCTATACTAAGATCAAAAGACAAGTTTTCATGAGTAAAATTTTACAAGGAATCCAAATTTTGAGATTAATGTTGTATTATTTGGTTTTTACAATAAATTGCATTAGGTTCGCATCTGCCCCGAACATCCATAGAAAGGCAATAAGTTTCATCTTCCTTTAGTGCGGATTTCTAGGAAAATTTTATTCTTGCACCAGGATCAAAGATAAGTGCAGAAAACTGAATCTGAGCGACATCCTTTTTAAGAAAAGGAACAATAACTGTGTATATTGACTGAACGTTTTTAGTTTGGCAAATAATAAAGCATGGTGTACAATGTTCTCATCTTGAGTGTTATTCTCTCAACGTTTTGGTCGATGTAACCTCCGACCTTATTTGAAGGAAGGTGAAGGAGTTTTATTGTTAACTATTCTTTACTTTTAACCTAACGGTTTACTAAATAAATTAGTAAATAAAAATGCGTACAAAACTTGGCAAACTCCAGGACAAAGTGACCTGAAACGGGAAGGCTTTAATATCAGAAACTGAATCCGATCAGACGTCTTATTTGTCGGTTTTGCAAATATGTGAATTTGAATGAAATGTGGAAAGCCTTCCGTCTTTGAGAGGTTCGCATGTTTCGGCCGCAATAGTTGCTGGTTCTTTCAAGCATAGAAGAAAGGCGTTTCTTGCACCAGTCGTCTTGTAACATAGCGCGTATGGCGCACGTGTGAGAAAATCGGCTGCAGCCGTAGGGTAGCTGACTAGCAAAAATATTAGCAGCAGCAGCCGTCTTAGCACATAAGCAAGTCTGCATGCGCTGACATCACGGGAAGGAGAAAATAAAACACAGCACATGGTCAAACAAAGGAAGCGATTGGACATGTTTTGACTCTTGGTTGTTGAGACAGAAAATGTGCTGTGGGGTTGAAAAAGTGGAATGGCAAGTGACGACAAAGATACATGTGTGAAAGAGCGTCTCGACAGGCATGTTCGATGCATAAGTGATATTTTGAAACACGGTGAAACATGTTGTTGGAAATTACTGGAATAAACGTGTTTTTGTATTCACCGGAAAAAATGCTGAGTCATATTTTTATTTATTTTTTGTCTTTCCTCGTTTGTTTGTTCCTACAACGGTACCAGACAATGTGTGGGTCCAAGTGGTTGAAATGTAATGACACGGTTATAGTGTAATGGTCATGTTACCGTCTTAGGGCTTGTTACTACTTGCACGCTACTGTCGTAGCAGAATTGGAAGAGGTGCAGAGAGCCTTAAGCATGTGACTAAATATAGACTGCCCTAATGCGTGATGGAGTGATGGAGCGAGTTTTTCTTCATTTTTTTCCTTTGTTCCTCTTCTGTTTAGCAGGTCTTTTCACAAGATACACTTTCCGTCCTTGCCATTTGACCCCTCTTAAAATTCATTCTTCCTCTCGATCACTTGGGTTCCTTTTATAATACCCACTCTCCCTCCTGTTTGAAGATAATGGTTTTCTGATCTAAAGTTCACCAAATATTAGTGGGTTTTTTTTTCCCCTTTACAAAACTTGATCATGTTCTGTAAAGTCAAAGGCAAAAATAATTTTCCTATACAAAAACAACCAAACACCATGAATAAATATTGAAAGATATTAAGAACTTGAAAACTTTTTTCTAAAATTACTGAATTTTGAATTGAATCATCAATATCATATGACTCCAAAAATTCTATTGTTGGCATTGGTTTCCCTGATATTTTTCTAGTCAGAATTCTTTCTAGAAAGTTATTGGGAACTGAAGGTTGCCAACATCCTAAGTGAAAGTTTTTTTAACAAACTGGATTCGAACTTGAGACACCCAGGTCATCAGACCACTATCATCTTTCTAGACATTAAATAATCCGAAAAGGGTGTTGCTTCTCTCTCCGCCATTTGGCTCTCCTTACCCCCCCCCCTCCCAAGTTCAATGGATCCTATTTGTAATACCTTTCATTGCTCCTAACCCCCCCCCCCACCCGTACACAGTTTAAAATATTAACCCACCTTTGATAACACAAATTCTTGATATGAAGTTTAGAGTGACGTTTCTGAATTTTTGAGATGAGGATTGGTTATTTGTATTAATCATCGGACTACTGTTCTCATCTTGAGTGTGATTTTCACAACGTTCCGGTCGATGTAACCTCCGACCTTCTTCAGATGTATCTTGTCGAACTCGGGAATTTGAACGGAATTTCGAGTGGAACCCGTTATATACTTCGCAGGGGTAGCGTGCTCTTGTTCCATCAGCCATGACTGGATAGAGGTCCTAAGTAATTCGCAAATGTATTTTTTATTCAGTCGCCCACACTGAGGATTGAACCTTTAACCTTCAGGAGAATATCACTTTTACAATTGATTTTTCCCAGTACTCTAACTACTGCGCCACGGGTCCTTGCGGACAAATTCTCGAGTTCGACAGAAACATTTCAGAGTTCGACAGAAACATTTCAGAGTTCGACAGAAACATTCCAGAGTTCGACAAGATACACCTGAAGGGGGTTGAAGGTTACATCGACCAAAACGTTTTGAAAATCACACTCAAGATGAGAACAGTAGTCCGATAAATAATACAAAGTTTAGAGTGTTGAGTTCATATCCTTTGCAGAGACGGCCCTGTCGGTGGGGCATTAGAATACGCCGACTGCCCCCCCCCCCCTGCAGAGGGTAAAAGTCCCTCGATGGGGGTCCTGGATATGACCTTAAACTATATCCAGTGGTGAGGCCCCAGCTTGTGGGCATTGGGGAGTGTGGAGCCACCCTTTAATTACCATTGCTCCCAGGTCCACTCTGACCCGGAGTGGTAGTACCTGTTAGGGTCCCAACTATGGGTTAAATAGAAAATGACGTGAAAACAACAAATATATTCTATTAAAAAAAATTTTCTTCAAAATCTTTGGATTCGGCATTAAATAACCTGAAAAGGGTTGATATGCCGTAAAACAACCAACCAATCTTTGCAGAGAATTGATGCTAATGTACAATCTCGCTAAGTCTGAGACCAGATTCTTCTTCTTATTATTACACACACGCACACATGACTGTATACACACATGTGCACACACAAACGATTACAGTCATGTTATAATTATATAGACCCACATACATGAAGTATATATACTAGTGTTGGGACGATTAATTTGAATCGAAAAACTCTGAAATTTTGGGGGTATCTGAATCGGAAAAATTGATACCTATTTTTCGATACTAAAACGATTCTTTTAGTTGTCTTTTTTTTTTTTTTTTTTGTTTAAAGCAAAATCTTCCATTGCGGGTAATAATGATAAAATAATAAATATTTATTGATTTTAAATTATAATTTTTAGTACAATCTCGCTGAGATCGATAGATCATCCTCCACAGTAGTATTTTGACATTTAGGAAAATATCTGCATTTTTAACATGTTCTTACAAAAATCGGGGAAAATGACAATCTTATATTAGAGACTTATAAAGAATTGGAATCTGTAATTGTAACGGAATCAGATAAATATTGGAATCGTCCCATCACTAATACATTCACAAAAATATATACACCTCGCACCCTTTTTTTTTTTTTTTTTTTTTTACAAGGGTGTCACCACTTATCAAGGCCCAGAGGCCACTCAAGGATAAGGGTTAATAGGTATACATTAGTCATTGTGATTTTAGCATAGTAAACAGTGGGAATTTTGAAACTTGGATTACTTAGGGGGACGATTCAATTAGAACTTGTTCACATTGGACTTTTTCTTTTTTTTTTTTTTATAAGTATCAACTCATTATCAAGGTCAAAGAGGCAACTCAAGGATAAGGGTTAAAGAGTGTACAGTAGAAATTGGACAATATAATAATCATTAGTAATGAAAATTTGTTAAATTTGATAACTTATATGGAACGGCTCATCAAGAACTTATTTACGTTAGACTTGAAGACAACCATATTGTAGTCAGCCGGAAAGCAGGAAAACGGAAGACAATTCCACAGGCGTGCAGTTCTAATAAAAAAGCTTTGTTCATGGAATCTACGTTTAGGTTTAGGCACAGATAAAGAGTGGGGGGAATTATTGATAGTGTGTACAGCTAGACGGGTGTTTCTTGTGAAAGTTTTGCGAGGGGGGACCATAGATTGAAGCTCAGTCGAACACTTTCCATGAAAATAACGATACATCAGAGACAAACTCGCAACATCTCTTCTGTGAGATAGAGGTTGCAAGGAAGAGAAAAGGACATCTCCTACGAGGCTACGAAGTCTATTTTGAACTCTATCAAGGCAGGCCAAGTCCTTTCTAGCAGCTCCTGCCCAGATGTGGCAACAGTATTCCATCCTTGGACGTACCTGGCTCTTATATAGATAGAGAATTGCATCAGCAGTGAGATATCTACTGGATCGATAGAAAGATCCCATCATTTTTCCAGCGGCCTTGGCAACAGATTTGATGTACGTGTTCCATTTAAGATCAGGAGTAATGGTCAAGCCCAGAAGCTTGTCAAAACTTGAGGCCTCCTGAAGACGAGAGCCATTCATTTCAATTGATGCCAGATGTGGATCAGAATGTTGATGATGTAAAGAGAGGAGCTTGGTTTTAGATGCATTAAAAGTAACCAGCCACTCCTTTCCCCATTGTACTACATGCTCAAGATCAGAGGAGTGAGAATTGGAGAGAACTTGGTCGTTTACTGTCTTAGATGTACTACCATAAATGGTAGTGTCGTCAGCATAAATGTCTACAAATGATGTAAGGATGTGATTTGGAAGATCATTAATGTAGATCAGGAAAAGAGTTGGGCCCAGGATGGACCCCTGAGGGACACCGGCATTAATACTGTGGGCTTCTGATTTTTGCCCCTCAACTACTACTCTTATGAACCTATCAGAAAGAAATGATTTAATAATTGAGAAGACATTTCCAGCTATACCATAGCTAGAGATCTTATGAAGTAAACCTTTATGCCATACCCTATCAAAGGCCTTAGATATGTCAAGAGCAATTGCCCTAGAAAAGTTGCCTCCGTCGAGAGATTTGCTAATCCTATGAGATATAACTGTAAGCACATCTGCTGTAGATCTAGCAGAACGGAAACCATATTGAGTGTCACTAAGAAGGTTATTTTTGTTGAGATGGTTGATTACTTCTGTATTTAACACAGATTCCAGCAACTTACTCATGACGCACAGGAGACTTATTGGCCTGTACTGAGAGGGGGATGAGCGATCACCTGAATTCTTAAATACAGGGCATACAGATGAAATTTTCCAGGGAGATGGGAAACTATTCTCCTTAAGACAACGTTTAAATAGTTTTGTAAGTATGGGCGCTAGTTCAGGTCGAAGTTTTTTGAGTACTATAATTGGAATACCGTCAGGGCCAGTTGCTTTACTGGAATCAAGGTTTTTGATTAGCTTGGCAACATCACGTACAGATATACGTATATCACATAGTGTGTTTTCAGATACAGGAGGAAATATTGGGGGTTGGCGGCCTTGATCGCAAAAGGTAGAATTAGCTGCAAAATTCTTGACAAAGAGTTTGGCTTTGTCTGATGCTGACGAGATTACCTCAGGTCCATTGATGATAGTTGGAATGGAGCGCACACTTCTGTTCAGAATTCTGTTTGCTATTTGCCAAAACTGGTGGGAACCAAGCCGCTGCTCAGCTACTTTGGACTTAACAGATTGAGCATACAACCATCTTGCGTTCTTTATTACTTTCTTACAATGGTTGCTGACAGTCCTGAAAGCGGCTTTAGTTTCCATACATCTATTACGTTGGAAACAGTGGAAAAAGTGATTTCTGTGCGCAATGGCAGCAGCACATTCTGGAGAGAACCATGGCTGGCTGTTAGGTTTTTGCTGAAACTTTTTCGAGGGTATGAAATGATCAATACCTACAATTAACCATTCCGTCAGGTCTAATACTATAGAGGACACATCCTTTTTAAATATGGAATGCAGAGGTAGATCAGTTATAAATGTACGGAAGCTATCCCAGTCAGCCTTAGTGTATCGATATACTGTACGATGAAGAGGTACGTCTGGGGACTTATTACATTTCATTTTTATCTTAATTGATACAACAGAGTGGTCGGAAGATCCAAGAGGCGACAGAACAGAAACTGAACATAGTTCAGGGCAAGTTGTGAGAAAAAGGTCTAGTAGGCTAGCATACTGGCCGTCATTGTCGGGCACACGGGTGGGTTCCTGAACAATCTGAGTGAGGTCATAGGCAATGGAGAAATCATGACAGAACCTCCCCTCATCATCGGTCTTGTTTGAGTGGGTCAACCATTCGACGTTGTGAACATTGAAATCTCCACATACGTGAATGTTAGCTGAAGGATAAGCAGATAGGACTTGGTCAATTTTCTCAGATATGCTTTTAAATATAGTAACTCCGCTGTTGTGGGGGCGATAGAGAGTAAATAAAAATGCCGTAGTGTGAGCTAAAGCAACCCGGAAGCACATATAGGGTAAGTTAGGATCTTCCCTGGAGATGTCCCTACCACATGGAAAGCTATCTTTAATATAGGCACATATTCCATGCCCATGGCGATCTTGGGGGTCAGATTTAGAGGTTAAGTTCGAGTATCCTTTAATTGCGAACTCTTCTAGGGAAATAGCCTGTCCAATGCCAGTTTCACTTAAAAATAAAAGGTCTGGTTTAGTCTCCTGTAATTGGGTTTTAACCTCTGGAAGGTTAGAACGTAGACCCCTGATGTTGGAGAAGGAGACATGGTAGTAGGGGTCTACGTTGGAAGTTGGAGAACCGGGTTTAATCGTGTATTTTTTCTTGAAACTTGTCATGATGGAATTTTGAAATTTGTGGACTAGGTCGTCAGATTTACTTAGAGCAGGACAGAGAGGGGAAATTAAGAGAGAAAAAGAAACGAAGTATTTTTTTTTTTTTATTTGTAGCTAATGATAAGGTAAAGCCGTAACAATTACCCACTAGTATGGCATCGAGAGGCCCCACCAGAAGCTACTGCATGGTCCAGAATCCATTCACCAAATGGCAATACAGCAGCCTCAGTACTTTGCACCTGCTGATAGGACAGCCTCCTTAGTGGTTAATCCAAGGTTCGGGTCCCTGACTATCAGGCGGATAACGTCAGCCCAGACAAAACGTTTACCTCCAGCACCCTTACTAGTGACATGGCTACAATGATAGACATAGAAACAGAAAATTTCCGCCATCTCAGCCAACTGTTCGCACAAAATACTGCCAACCTAGAAAACAGCTTCGCCCAAGTTTATAACATTTGTATAAAATCAACTTATTATTACAAATATTTGCTCATGTGCTAAATATACTGTGACAATTTTGGCATCTGCCATGCTTCCTTTTTTTTTTTTTTTATTGGGTCACTTGAGAATATAATCACTCAAGTGGATCAGTGTTTCCACAAACCTCTTTTCATAAATCCGGCTCTCTTGATTGTCTCTGGCACAGGTTTGTTGTTATTGCGGCTAATTGTATGGGAGTTAACAGCAATTCTTTGCTATAAAAGCAGATTATTTTCTAAATAGGCCAATGTCTGGTGTCAGCAGGCCTGTGACGGCTGTCCATCAGACACTCAACCTCAACTCCAATTCAGATTCTTTAGATTTTAAAAGGATTGATTCTGACCAAAGAAAATTTTCTACTAATTATAATTTATATATGCTACATGGATGGCTACTGGTGAGGGTTGTTTCTTATTTTTTTTTCCTTTTTTTACGAGGGAATCAGCACTTATTAAGGTCTGAAGGCCACTCGAGGATGAGGGTTAGTGAATGTAAAAGGGTAGTTTAGTAATCGTAAATTGGGTAGAATTTAGATTATTTAAGGGGACGCCTCAACAAGAACTTGGTTACATTGGACTTGGAGGCTGTGTTCCATATGCAGGCAGTTCTAGGAAAGAAACTTTGTTCATGGAATCTGCATTTGGATTTAGGCACAGATAAAGAGTGGTGGAAATTGTTGATAGTGATTGTAGCAGCTAGTTTGCTGGCGTTTAAAAAAATTTTTTTTTTTCAATCCAAGAAAAGTAACTCTATATTTGCCAATGTAGAGTGATGGGATGATGTATTTGTTTTTCATAAAGTTCATTTTAATAGACACCAAATTCAGTTTTTTTTTTTTTTTTTTTCTAAATATTAGTATTTATTTGGATTATTCAGACGACTATTCTCATTTTGAGTGTTAATCTCACATTTCGGTTGATGTAACCTCCAGCCTTCTTCAAGTTGGAAATTTGCACAAAATTTCAAACAGAACTCTTTATCTAATCCACAAGAATAGCATGCTTTCGTTAGTCATGATTGGGTCGAAACCCTAAGTAATTTGCAATTGTATTTTGAGTGTCGCCCACACTGAGGATTGAACTATCAACCTCCAGAATAATGTAACTTACATAATTTTACCAAGTACTTTATCCATTATGCCACAGGCCCTTTATTTCAAAGTCCCAAATCTCCAAAGTAAGATCGTCCTTCATAAAGAGTGTAACGAAACATTCATAGGCCAATGAATATTTTGGTTGTTCGTGACCTTTTTGATGTAGAACAGCTTCTATAAAAATTACTGTTAAAATATCAATTTGCTTTTACAGATGTCTGTTATTTATTTAAACTAGTCTGTTTGCATGCTTATCCAATATTTCATAATCTAAACATGACGCTTTGTCAAATTTAATTTCGTATTTTTAACTCCGATATTTTGAAAACAAGTCATGCTGTATTTATGCGACTCAAAATAGTCTTGGACTAGCTGTAAACAACTTTGTGTACCTTTTTATGTATGGTTTTTATATGGAACATGATTTGAACATTGTTTTAATCAGCAAAATATACACCAGCACACACTGTATGTATGTATATATATATATGTGTGTGTGTGTGTGTATGTATATATATATATATATATATATATATATATATATATAATGTATGTATATATATATATATATATAATGTATGTATATATATATATATATAATGTATGTATATATATATATATATAATGTATGTATATATATATATATATAATGTATGTATATATATATATATATATAATGTATATATATATATATATAATGTATATATATATATATATATATATAATGTATATATATATATATATATATATAATGTATATATATATATATATATATATAATGTATATATATATA